>NC_090928.1:994208060-994511090 GCF_040938575.1 Ambystoma mexicanum
TCTGGGATACTGAATGGAAACCCTTATTGATATATCTTTATGTCCAGTTCATGCGTTCTGGATGACTACCCCTATATAACACCCCTCCCTTGGAATCCCCCTGACCCCACTGAGCCAAGAAGTAGTTCTGTTTTGCAAGTTTAAAGGTTTATTTGATAACTTAAACAATATATATTATATCACACTTTATAATAAATTAATAATTGAATATCACACTTAATCTGATATGATAAAGATTAACAACGGAGAATCTGGCACTAGCACACTTGTGAATAGGAACAGAAGAATAAGGTGGTAGAGAATACTTAATCTAAGTTCAGATGGATGTCATGTTGAATGAAATGCAATACAGAAAATACTCAATATAATTTCAACAAAGCAATGTAATCACTTTTCTCTGGCAATCCCCTCCCCCCCTTTATGCAATGCAAGGAAATGGAAGGAAAGCACACAGTTCTCAGAAATGCAATCAAATGTAATTCAGTTCACCCCAGCAAGCTTACACTACAGAAGTTGGAAACACAGGCCCAAAATGCTTTTATATGTGCTGGCAATGAAGTGAAAAATATACTAAAATGCTTTTAATTCCCTCTAGGAGGCTCAGGGTGAGTGAAATATACTTGGGATGAGTTCAGGCTCACTTTAGCAAGGATCTAGGAGTAACTAGCAGGTTAAACGAATTTTTGGCAAATGAAAGCAAGAAAACTGCTGTTTTCACACGTTGAGAAATTTGCAAATCGCGGCAAAATGTCAAATCGCGGCAGATTTTTCCGGATGCGCCGGGCGCGATTACAGAGGAACTACAAGGACTATCAATATCGTTTTGGGGTCCTAGGACAGCCTAGGATCTCAGCTTCCAGATGAAAGTTACTGCAAGTCTCTAGGACAAACTGTCACGGAGATATGAGTGATTAAATAAAGGTCGTTTTTCAGATTTGGAATTTTAAAGTTAAAAAAGACAAGTGCAGCTTGCAACTAGAAAATGACAGATGACAGCTTTACAAATGACAGGTGACAGTTAGGAGACAGTTCTACTTAGATTAAAATAGCTTGAATTATATTATTTTAACTAAGAGATTGGTTCTGCACAGTTCTACTAGGTACTCACACTATATTCTTGAATTAAATGGGCCTCGCCACGGATCTGGTCAGGTTTTTAGACTGGACTCTGGTCTGGGCTCTGCTCTCTCTCTGGATTCTGGAGATTGATGGATTTAAAGTCTGGATCTTTCTGCACAGCTTTCTCTAGAGATTGATGGAGGTAAAGTATGGATTTTCCCGGCAGAGCGTCCCGCTGCAAATGGATTTGAAGGTCCCTATCTGTCCTGTCTGTCTGCTTTTATGTGTTTTGAAAATGGGTGTGTGTGCAGCATCACTAAGCTCTACCCCTCTCCACTTGTCATTGGCCACTTCATCCGCTTCCACTTGATTGGGGGAATGAAATGAAGTGTCATCGTGATGAGGTCTGTTTATGGTACAGAGAACCCACCCCTGTCAACTTTACACACAATCTATATTTGCTCAAAAAACATATTTGCACAGGTACACATTTGTTTAAAATTACATGCACCCCTCACATATCACAGGAGGTATCCCCTGTTCAAACTCTGCTCTTCCTGGGGGCTTGCATTCAGAAATGGCACATATTTCACTTTTTAACTGATTTTGCAATGTCGGACATTAACCCAAATTTACACACATGTGCGCAAGGAGTATGGACATTAGTTGATGAAGTGTCAGATTTTTCACATGCACACATTTTGAGTAATATCCTCTTTTCCGCTAAAACCCCCCTGAACATACCACCGGGTCCTAACACGTCTTAAAATGTGGGCAGAAAAATCACAAGAATTATGGTATCATTTAAATAATTTTCACAAGTCCGTACTATGAGTTATTCATCTTGTTAGAGTTATGTTCTGGCCCCAAAGGGGTGTGGTTTCCCCCCAGCACAAGGTTGAATTTCTGGTTTTTCCAGTTCTGCCAAGCCAGCTTGCTCTCACAGGCAGTGCCCCTCCCCTGTCCTTTCAGGAGGAAGCTCCATTTACGACTCCCGCCAATAAAACATTTGCCTGAGTCAGGACAGGGCTTTGTTCAGAGCTCCTGTATTCTGTGGGGGCTCCCCTTAATTCAATTATCAGAGAGATGGCATATCCTTAGTGTGGCCAGCAAAAGGCAGATAGGCCTGGGAACACAGCTGTGACTCAAGTTTCACTCCTGATGGGGGGTAGTTGCCAGGCAAAATTGGAATCTCTTTAAGCCAGTTTTTAGCTACATGTCATTTCTGTTCCCCAATTTTCTGCATTCAAATAAAACTAAACATTTTTACATATGCAGCTAGAATGCTGATTCTAAGTTTAAAACTATGACATTTAAACAATTGCAGCCTATGTGACGCTCAAAAGTAGGTCACTCATTTCTTTTAAACATTTAGATTTTTAGTGTCTTTCAGTCCAAATTTACTTAAACTGCTGAAATCCACAGCTCAGCCAGTCTTGTTATAAACCTTCAAGTCACTTCAGAATATAACTTTACATTGTATCCACCTCTCAGTAAGTCTTTCTTTGGCTTGTCTTGGGTTCATTTATTCAGTTTTACACAAAAAAGGAAAATCTGGTGTTGTTTTAAAACGCCGGCTTTTTGATAGTGGTGAGTACTGGTACTGCACCCCTTTTTGGGATTTAAGTAAATGAATTCCCAACAGTTATGGGTTTGCTTTTGGCAATCAGCATTGCCATTCCCAATGGTTTCAGACTACTGTGTGGGTAGTCCACTGGTGGTTTTAGGCAGTGTCCTTCTGTGCCCATAACATCGGCAAAAAATGAGTGGCAGCCTATTCTTCATGCATTTCCCTGTGCATTTTCTGGGAAGCTCTGGCCATCATGATGTTTTCCATGTCAGTACTGCACAGTTTTGAGGTAGGGCTTGGATGCGTGGATAAAAACATCCCACACACCGTACCCTATCCCCCTACCCATTTAGCTCTTGAACCGCTACACCCATGCTCTTTTCTTCCCCTTAATTGCTGGATTGTACCTCTCCATACTTGAAAGCAACTACCTCATACCACTTTTGTGTCTTTTCTGATGCTCTCCTTACTCTTTCTCAACCTTTGTGGCCCATCCCCTCTGATAACAACCTCATCTGCTCACCCCAACCTGTCCTACCCCCTTCAACCTACCTCTCTGCAAAATCCTTTATTGATACACTTATCATTCAATTGTCATGTCTCTCCATTTGAATTGTTATCTACCTGTCTACACACAGAGGCTGTAACTAGCGCTTTGAAATAATTTGGCACGTTAGCACTTCTAAATAAAACACAAATAAAAAATTAATAAGATCAGCTAAATTAGGTTGAAGAGAGTGGGTGTCAGAACACAGCCTTGCTTGAGTCGGGTGTGTGCAGTGAGCTGTGTTGATTATCAGGTACTGCAACCATCGTGTTCTCATGGAGAGCAATTATCATCCTAAGAAGGCCTTCAAGGATGCCCCCATCTAAACAATTTGGCCCAGAGAAGCTGACGGTCAGCAGTACTGAAGGCAGTGCTAAAATCAATGAAAGATGCATAAAGCAGTCTGTTATAACACTCCATAGCCCATTCAACTGCAGAAACTAAGGCAAAGATGTTAGTGAGGGTAGAAGACCCTTTTCTGGAACCAATTTGATTTATTGGTAATAATGGTATTGTTAATATGAAATTATTACTGATCCAACTCAATAGCTCTTTCAAGAGTACTAGAGCAAATACCCTTGCAGGGGCAACCAACACAGATAAAAGTCTGTAGTTGTAGGGGACGTTTCTATTGTTGCGCTTATAGAGAGGCCAGCTCGATGGAATCCTGCCGACTATACATATAGATTGGAATAGGTGATGCAGTATAGGTTCCCAGAAATTATTGTTATTTGTAGCATAGACCACCTGGGCCTGGGCCACTGAAACAGGCTGGCTGTGTAGCAACCTGACAATTCTCCAACATTTCCAGTGTTGTACCATTTAGCCAAGGTATCACAAAAGAGATGAGAGACGGTTGCAGGTCTTGCTCCCAAAGTTTTCTTAATGTTGCTCTCCCAGCTTGAAAGGAAAGCACTAACAATTAATGTATTAATTTATTTTGATATGACCTTCCATAAACGTGTTTCCAAAATGATCGAGAATCATTATTTTGAACAATAGCTACCATTTCCTGCCATTCCCTGTGATATATAGCCCATTCATGGTCGTTACGCCATTTGTGTTGCAATTTCTTCTTTGATTTACAGGAATAGATCTCTGCCTCGAGCAGCTAGAGCTGTTTCAAGATACTCCTGAGACATTTCCTGCGTATCTTATTGCCAAGAGCAATGTCAGAGTCATAATTGTACCTATAAGGCTTGTTAATACTGGCGGAACTGACTTGTTTAGTCTATTCAACCTGTCCGCAAACTTGATATATAGAGACTGGTATATCTCCAATGTATGAAGTAATATGGTGTTAGCACTGGTTCTTTGTATACTTGGAGGGTCTGTTCTCCCAGAGCATCATAAGAAGAATCCCGGCCATCCAGTAGTAAGTAACGTAGAGTATGAGCTGTGCTATGTATTTTTTCAATGTTTGTATCAGCCCATGAAGATGGTTTGCTTTCCCATTAATATCCAGTGTACCTGTTCTATAAGTTGCATATCTCATGTTCAGGAGTTCCTGGAGTAATCTCGTTCTTCTCTATGACATATGGTCATCTCAATAATGTACAGTAGGTCTTCACTTGTTATAAACATATAGGACCTCATTACAAGTATGGAGGCAGCCATGCCCTTAATAAGGGCATGGCTGCCTCCATACTGGGTTCCAGTACCGGGTTCCTTCAATGAGGAATTACCGGATCATTCCAACCTTGGAGGACCCGGTAATTCCTTATTGAAGAAATCCATCCCCATTCCCATTTGAGCCCCCATAGGGCTCAATGGGAATGGGCAGGGAGTTAATAACGGACCCGTTATTAGCTCCCTGGTCCCCTTGCGGGACCCGCTAAGGACGTCTGCTCTGACCAGACATTCTGAGTGCGTCCCGCAAGGGGACCTCGTAATAGGGCGACCCGTAATGAACGGTGCCGGTCCCGTTCCAGCACCCTTCATTACGGGAGCGCCTGGGTCGTAATGAGGCCCATAGTCAATGGTAGAAGCAGACAAGTCTGCAACCCTTGTGTAATTAACAGGGATATTGTTGCTCACTCTGCCATTGACCATACATAACCCTATAGTTGTTAAAGTCATGTACCACTGGATGCCTTTGAAGTTGGTTGCCATTTGTTTAAGTAAACCTGCAGGAACGCTCCAGTAGGTGTCAAGTTCTTCTGTATTGCAGCATTCCAGATGTACCGGAATGTTGGCCTTGGAATCACCACATAACATTAAAGCGGTGACCTCATGATCACAGGTAAAATTCATAATCAGATCTTCCACGAGTACGAAGAAGTCTTCAGAATGTTAGCTGCCCAGAGGGTCATATATGTTCACTATTAGTAGCTGGGTATGCTTCATTGAAAGGCAAACGCTAGTCATCATACCTGCCAGTATGTTATTATTGACAATCAGAATTTCTTTGACATTAAACAACCTTTTAACGCTGATTTTTGAATTTTGAAGTCCTCCTTTCGGTCTACCTAAAGCCCCTTTCTCAGTGTTTTTTAGGATGGTATTTCGAACATCAAGGTCTAAGGGATCAGTAATCCAAGTCTCTTGTAATGTCACTAAATCTAAGCCATCAATACATTCATAGAGTCGCTCATGTGCTGTGTAGTGAGAGTGGCCGCAGGAGTTCCAGGAAAAAAAAGAGAGAGGAGGGGTCAGGGCCGGTCATCAGTTCTGGCCGGCAGAACAGTTGGTAGCAAGTCCCAATTTATTTTATGAAAACTATTTTGCTGAACTTGATCATCAGAATTCAGAACACAGACTTCCATATCCCCTGCCACCCACCCCGAGAAATTGATAGAGATCCAAAACATCATGTGTTTCTTATTTGAATTAATTCCAAATGATCTCTTATAAGAAATTCTAGAGAAGCGAATGTTACTAATGGTTTTGCAGACATAGCTCAGTTTAAACAAAAAAACAGAATGGCTATGAATGTGTGAACCCACATTCTCAGAGTAAAGATATAAAACTGATGTGCTCATTATTCCATCCGCTAGTATCTCAACGATCTTAATATTGCCCGACGTGATTGATCTGAACCACGGAAGCATATGTATTAGATGAAGTTCAGAAGACCTACTCTTAATTTCTGTATTCATGTTTTTATAAGTACTTAGTACAAATGATCTTAAAAAAAGGAAAGATAATTAACAGCAATAAACTCAAAATACAATACATTGAAATCCCTTACACCACTAAAATAATGTTAAAATCAGATGTAAGAATCTTAGCACAGTAATACACAAGCTTATTTCCTGACCGGCTAAAATTCTTGTCCAGAAATAATCCATATCTAATAGAGGTCCATTGTGCACACATTTTCCAAACAATGTTGTGCGAAGATCAACTAAGGCCCCACAATCAATACACAAATGCTTCAGAGTTTCGAAATCTAAAGCACAATATCTACAGGTTCTATCAACTCTGGGAATATTTTCTCTATCTTCCGTAGCTTCTCTAGTATGGTATAAATTCAATTTTAGCCTCAGTATATCGTTTCTGAAGGACCAAGATGGATGTTTCTTCAAATAAAGTGCAATTACGTTCAGAGGTTTGATTTCAAGTCTAAAATGATAGAAAAGCTGGTAGTTCATTAAAGAGGCTCTATGGTCAATCCATTCTGAGAGGACCAATTCAGATGTCGTTGCTGGGCTGTACAAAATAGGCTGCAAAGCAGAATGGTTTTCTCTTATTCTGTATGGGCAGACTCCCGGAACTGTAAACCCAAAGATCTATCATAAGTAGGTGAGATTAGGTTTTGAGTCGGTTCCATAAGAGGCAAAACTCTTGAGGAAGAGCCGATAATAGGTTTACTTGCTGTTCCTTCAATGGGTCCATTTATGAAGATGTGATTATGGGAGCCAGTTGAAAGATCGGTGCCTCCCTTGCCAAATGTTTCCATAAAGAGTTTCTGAATACCGTCTAGATTTGGGAATTCTTTGACGTGTGATGTAGTAAGGTGAGGATTGCAAGTAGATGGTTCAAGAGTAAACATGCCTTGAGCTATAGACATCTATGCACGTATATTTCATGGAATGCATTACCAGCTGTTTCTTCAATGTCGTTGTTTCTTGCTGCCATTACTAATGTATTTCTTATTACCAATGGATGCTAATGTATAAGTACCATCCGAATTTTGAACTTCCACTTTATTAGAATTGGAGTCAATTGTGCAATTAGAAAGCAAGGTGTTTTTGTAAGAAGTTGGTTATTGAACTTATTCTTTCTTTTCCCTCCAATATTCTGCTTATTATCGTTAAGGGAAGTGCATGCATTCGTTAGATCAATATTGGTATTGATCTCACTTATAACCAATACAAACCACGTTCGACGTCTCAGGGCGTGTGCTGCTGCTATTGGTACCAGGCAGATTGGAGTAAGATGTCTTGCAGCGTGAGGCACTGAATCTGTATCTGCAAATGTATTACTAAACCCTCAATGTTCTGTATGCTTTTTGTCTGCAGTGTGGTTTCAGTGCAAATCAATTCACAGAGTGTGAACAAGGAGGTAAGTAAATAATCAAGTTCCTTAAATTGTGGGTTGGGGATTCTGAATGTGTCCATATTATTGGGGTTAATTAATAATGTCAGCATTACGGTTATGGCCTGAGAAATTCACTACCTCCACATCATGGCCAAAGGTATCGCAACCATTTTCGTTAGACCATAGGGTACTCATATTCTCAGTCTTTCCTATCTCAGACACCACTGAGTTCAGTGCAATCAGTTCTGCCTTGCACAATAAACTTTTATCCATAAAATCAGAGTGGCAATGAGGGACCTGTATGTCATGAATGCTAACCTGCCTAGTAACATTAATAGTATCTTCAATTACATGAGTTAGCAATATCGTAGGACAATCTGAATTGTTGGTCAATGAGTTGGCAACATACTTATTAGTTGAGCCAGAGTCATTTGTGTTCAAATTCTTATTGGGTTAGTTATCATTGTTAGTCAATGGCTTAGCAGGTGAGTTTACAGGCTCATCCACATTAACAGGGCTGTCAGGTACTAGTAGATGTGTTAGGCCATGTTGTTCTAAATTTTTGCCCCAATGCTGAGTCTCGCAGTATTAGACAAGTTAGTAAAATCCAATTTACTCGAATTTAAGACAGTCGGGATTTAAGTGTTAATTTTGGGGCAATTTTCCAAAGTGTCCTAAGCATCTTAGGGGCACCAGAAATCTTGCTGTCCCTGACATTCTTGGATCATCACAGGCTGCCCCACAGTTATCTAGAGTCAAGAAAGTCATACTCCTCGTTTGCATTTTTCAAGAAGCATAGCGCTGGAAGGAGTCTCCATTGCTGGTAATTGAAGTCTTATTTTCAGCTGATGCCTCTTCCACAGCCACCAGCTGGCCAGATGACGGCATGACAATGACGCGCTTTGCACACTTCATGTGCGCCGCAGTAGTGCTGCTTCAGCGCGGCAAATCAAATTTGAAGGTAGCGTGAGCTGTGTCAAGGGGAGTCGGTGGTTCCAAGGGTCGGAGACCCGCTGTTACCACCAAGATCAGGTAAACAGCCTCTATGAGACACCACCAACACTCAAAAGGTAAGTAGCTAAAGGGGTGCTTTCAATACATTTAGGTTGAATATGGGTACCACTTTAGACAGAGAATGCCACCACTGACCTAAAGACACAGGAATAAGCTCTCCTCGAGTTGAGGCTGCCCTTTTCTGGAAGGGTGGCACTGGGCGCACCATTTTCTAGCAGTGTTCTGCCCCCCATGGAGCCACCTGATTGCACCTCACTCCATCAGACTGCCCCCCTTCCCATGCTGGAGTGATGGCCCCTCTCCAGACATTGAATGATGGAAGAGAAGTCTCAAATCTATGGAGGACCACATGAGGAGTATCATAATTGCAGCTCCTCTGATACCTAAATAATGAAGAAAATAGATAACGCAGCTGCAATACTGTTTTGTGGCTGAAACATGTATTTAGGAAATAATGATTTAACCTTCTAGAGTTCCATATTGTGCAGAATTGGCCGTGCAAAGAGGGTCACAGTGAATGAGCGCGAGAGAGGGAAAGTGTTCTATATAAGTGCATTCTGAGGGCTGTATCGGGTGCTATTGGTCCACACGCAATTTTCGTTCTGACCTTTAACGCAGGCTGTAACCACCCACCCAGCATGCCCTGAGGAGTGGGTCATTATTGCTGTTGGCACCATGGGGGAAACACCTGCAGTGATAAGAGTGAGGTAAGTGAAGTTGGCACCCAGGACCAATAAGCACCTACTATAAAACCCTACAGTTTGGCTGTGAACCCCAAAGACACCAACATTGACCAAATATCACACCAGTACCTCATTGTAATAAGGAACCTCAGATGTCCCTTTACAACAAATAAATAGGAAAGCTCTGATACTGCCTACTGAACAGGTTGCACAATAAAATACACCATGGTACGTGCAGGATAATAACCCAATGTGGGCATGTCACTGGCATATAATGCATCATCAACCAGCCCGCCACCTAAACCAAGACCCCCAGAAAGGTGGGAACAGTCATGAATATCTGGTACTGTCTCTTGAGATGGACCTTCAACTATGCCCAACACACCAGGGGTGCAGCGTGAGGATATAGGGGAGGCATTTAGATGGTGCCCCACAGCATTAAGTATTTAGGCATTATGGCTATGATGAATCCTTCTTCCCTGTACATGAACAAATATTTAAAGGCTCTTGAACATCCGGAACACAGAGTGGAAGCCTAGATTCTCCTTCCATTATCACAAGCCGCCAGGATTTCCCTCGCCAAGATGGTCATAGTCCATAAATTGTTGTATATTTTTAATAATGTACCAATAACACCCCCTGCAGAGTTCTGCAAACTACCTGGCAGCATAAATATGTGGTCTGGTGCTGGACCCCATCCGCAGATCTTGCGCATGTCGGGTTGGAAAGAGCCACATTGTTTCCTGATGACCTGAAGGCGCTACTATGGGGGAAAAAATAGAGCAAGTGGGAGGAAAGAAATACAGCTGGCGGACACAACATGTAAGGGGTGGGAGAGGGTGCGGGCGCTAGTGGGTGTGGAAGACATGTATGCACCAGGCTGTGCTATTTACGGGGCACATGGGATGGATGTGGCACACAGAAAGTTGCCTCGTCTTCACTTTCAGAGATTGGGTATATTTATGCTGGGAGACATGACACAGGACAGGAAGTTCATGTCCTGGGACCAAACGAGGGGTAGAGGGGAATGGAATGTGGCGACCAAGTTATTGTACTTAAGGCTCCGGGAAGCTCTTAGGTTTGTGTGGCCCAGCTACTCGGATGCTCTGGCAGTATCCCCATTGGCCCAAGTTGTTGTAGAAACTCCAAGATATACAAAAGTAGTCTCTTCATTATATAAGATGATAAAACTTCAGAAAATGTATACTCAAGCCACTCCAGATCAAAGTGGACTGCATTTCTGGGGAGAGAGTTCTCTAACAAGCAGTAGAAACAGGTAGGCTGTCGTCGAACAACCTGCTTCGGATGGTTAATTTTTAGTTCTTGCATCAAGTGTGTTATACCTCTGTACAGATGCAGACATACTATCCTGATAGGTCAGCTAAATGTCTTTGATGCCCCCAGGACCCTGCAGATTTCATGCATGTTGTGTGGGATTGTCCCTTTATGCAGCCAATTTGGGAAAGGGTTGTAGTAGCCGCGGGCCAAATGATCTCTCTCAATGTATCCCACTCGCCTGCATCGTGGCTACTATCACTGTTTGAGACTGGGTACCAGGCTGAAAAAAGGTTGCTGGGCATGGCGTCCATTGTTGCAGGGCATTTGATTGTTAAGACCTGGGGGAAGCGAAAGGCACCAAGCTTCCAGGAATGGTTGAACTGGTTGAACTGTTTGAATAACTGTGGATGCTGTGACACTCAATACGCTTTAACGCCACCAAGCCTCAGCAGGCCAAGGAACTTTTGGAACACACTCAGAGTGTATATGTCTAGGGTAATGTCTGCGCAGGGAGGCACAGGTGATGGTAGACAATGTTCTGTGTTAAGCGGCTGGAGTAGCTCAACTCTGGACTCTGCAAAGTTATTAATGTGACTGTACACCAGCATTGGTGGGGGTGGCAGGGCAGGAGTGCGTGGGGTGGAAACTGCCCGCCCGAGCAAGTGGCACTGGTGATTATATTAAAATTCTAAGGATGTGGGGATGGTTTATTGGCTGTCATGCACATCGGTACTTGTCCTCGTTTTTGGGTGGGGTGCTTTTTGTTTTAGTTGTTTTGATTTGCTTTGGAAAAATAATAAAAAATAGGTTTTAAAAAACAATGCCCAGCACACACTTTTACCTCCGGGAAGAGGATTAAACAATGGATGGTACCTGCAAGGTCACACGAAGAAATGTAGGACATACTTAACTTACTCAACGAACCTACTCCACCAGACATGCCCTAAAATAACCAATCTTCCCCACCAACTAACCAACTCATCTTCACCATCATGACCCCTCTTCCACCTTACACTTCATGCACCAACCAACTAGGACATTCGGCTACTCATATAGCGCCCCTTATCCAGTGTTGAAAATGGAAATTCTTTACTGTGGGATCCCACCAGCAACGGGCAGAGGAGGGGTTTAGGGCGATCATGTGTTATTTTTCTCAGCCCCTCCCGACATAAACACTTTTCTTTCAGATATTAATCCGAGTGAGGAGGAGGGATTCCTGAAATGTTGCAAACACAGTATAAAAGGTGCTCACCTGTGTTCAATCCCAACAAGCAATTTCACAGGCATCCTAACCAGACGTTCAAGAGGTGTTGTGGGTAAGTGTCCTGACCTTGGTCCTAACAACATGGTTTAAGTCCTGGCTCTGCAAATTAAAAGCACACCAAAAGCACTAAAACCGTTAATGGGTACAAATGTATTTCCCGGATCCGGGAAATTCCTTGTCAATGTCCAGCTTTTCCCGTAACAGAATAATCACTAGTATATTGTCTATTATCAGGGCACGTTGCATCCCAAAATCTCTCTACACACCGGGTGCCCTTATGGCAACACATAACACATATGTACAACTCACTTAAAATCTCACCAGCACACATACAGGGAGGGTTCTTCCAAATACGCCCAAATCACTATTTCAAGATTGACACCTTGCCAACCCTCTGCTAATCCCTCTTCCCTTATCGCATACAGCCTAGGGCCACCAAAGGCAAAGGTCACGCTACCTAAGACTCGGCTGCATTACATTACTTTACAGGTGGCTGCGTCATGAGCTGGGTCTTACCTCTTTGCTGGCTGTTTATCAGTGGCGTCTATGTGCTTTGTATCGGAAATGCCTGGTGCATATCGAAAAAGACACCATTCTTGCATGCCTCTCTGATTATATGCTTTCCTTTTCCCATGTTTTTGTGCGAATCTGGACTGCAAGCATTTTTGAAGTGTTGACAAAGGCTGATGTGACAATTGACACTTTGGTGAATAATCCGGTTAGAGCAAAAGAAAAAATGTACAGGTGGGATTGGATTGAGACCAGAACTAAATGTCTTACATATAAGGATTTCAAGTCCCATGGTTTTCAACAGAAAAGTCTTAATGTAGTGGAAGCATATATGTGCAGGGCCCCGTCTCCGCAACTTAGATCTGTGATACAATGCCTTCGTTTTAATCTGTACTTAACACAAGACATTCTTGCTAGAAGAAAACTCATTGATCCAAAAAAGAACTATTGCAGATTTTGTGGTGATGCAGATATAAAAGAAATGTCGAAACACATTATTGTGGATTGTCTTGCTCACATAGATTTGCGAATAAGATCTTTTAACCAGCATTCAACTTATTGTTTGTTTGTTTGTTTGTTTGTTTGTTTGTTTGTTTGTTTATTACATTTATAAAGCGCACCAGACCCAGGAGTAGCAGGGCGCATAAAGGATATGCGAAGCTTACAAGTGTTGCATATAATACAGACAATAAATGGCCAGTAACATTACACAGGAAGTAATAAAATATACAGGCTTACAATACGAGTTATTGTAGGCAGTTATTTACATCTTAGTAGCTATAGGTATGCACAATTAGCAAGTATACAATCTAACAGCAAGACGCGCTAGTGTCTCCCAGTTACAGAGGGGAACTCATTTTCAGTCAGGTTGAGGTGAGTAATGAGGTTTTTTCTAAAGAGAGGATAAGGTATGTCGGCTCTCAACTGGTGTGGTAAGGAGTTCCAAAGTTTGGCGGCCTTAACAGGGAAGCTGTTGCCGCCGATCCTGGAGGATTTGAATCTGGGTACTACCAGACAGTTCGTGTTGATGGTTCTAGATGGTCTAAAGGAGGTTCTTCTAGAAATGTTGTCAATTAGGTAGCTTGGTGCAGCGTTATGTAGTGCTTTGTACGTCAGGGAGGCCATTTTCAGATAAATTTTATTGTGGGTAGATAGCCATTTGTGGTGACGTCTGATGGCAGAGATGTGCACTCTTTTGTTAATGCCTAGTGCAGCTCTGATGGCGTTATTTTGTAACGTTTGGAGTTTTTGAATGATCGTTTTGTTGGCACTACTGTAAAGGGCGTTACAATAGTCAAGTCTTGATAGGATTAAAGCTCTGGCCAGTATAAGGCAATTATCTTTAGAGAGGAAGGGCCTACCTGCTCTAATCAGCTTACATGTGTAGGCTGTAGTGGACGCCAGGGAATTTAGTTGCTTGGTAAAGGACATAGTTGCGTCGAGGTAGAAGCCCAATGTTTTCACCTCCTTGGAGACAATGGTAGTATTGCCGTCAATGATGAAGGAGGTATATTCATGTCCTAATTTGGAGATGTTGGAGGGAGAACCGAGGATTAACAACTCTGTCTTGTCATCATTCAGGCATAAACCGTGGCTTGCCATCCATGCCTGAATGATGAGATAAATTCTATTTACCAACGCCAGGTCCCCGCCATGATCCCCAGAAAGAGGGAGGAGAATCTGAGTGTCGTCTGCATAGTTAGTGTAGGTGACACCCAGAAGGTCCAGATCATCGAACAATGGCTTGGTAAATATATTGTATAGAGTGGGAGACACACAGGAACCCTGGGGGACTCCACACGTAATCGGTGTAGGGTCTGCAGCTGCAGTGGGTGAGAATACTCTGCTCGTTCTGTCATTCAAAAATGATTCTATCCACTTGACAGCGTCTGTGGAAAAGTGGGCTGCTATGACTAGATGTCTGCAAAGGACCTTGTGGTCGACTAGATCAAATGCAGCTGAGAGATCAAGTAGCAGCAATAATGCTGTTTTCCCTTGATCCCTCAGCTCATCAATCTGAGTCTTCAAGTCTATCAGTGCAGTCTCCGTCCCATGCAATGGTCGGAAACCTGACTTTCGGACTCCCAAAAGTTTATGCTTTTCAAGGTGTTTCTGGATCTGTGAGTAAGCAATTTTATCTAAAATCTTAAGTAAGAAAGGTACCGTTGTGATAGGTCGGTAGTTGGTCGCGATGAGTGGGTCTAATGTTTGCTTCTTGAGAAGCGGGAGCACCCAGGACTGTTTAAGATTAGCTGGAACGGTGCCGGATGCAAAGGAAGCATTAATCAATTTAGATATAAAGGGGGAGAGGTCTCTGGCAGCCTCTTTTATGATGTATGCGGGGCAAATATCTCCTTTGCAATTCGATGGTTTGAGAGATAGGATGGTTTTTTCCACTTCCAGGATAGTTGTTTTAGTGAAGCAGAATATGGTGTTTGGGTCAGAGGTATTTCCATTTGGAGGGGAGTGGTAGTTGTTGGTATCGAACGGTGGAGATAAGTTTAGCAAGTCTTTCTTGTTTTTTATTTTGGTTTGGAGGGTGTTGATTTTATTAGTTAGAGCTAGTTGTATTTCTGAACACCAGTTCTTGTCTTTGGTACAGATGTCAGGCGGGGAGATAGGGGACTCTAGTTCTTTGAGGATTGTAAATAATTCCCTCATACTGGAGTTGGAATTTGCTATTCGTTTATTATAGGAGTTTCTTTTAGCCTGGCATATTTCTTTTTTGTAGAGTGATGCAGTGGTTGCTAGCTTCTTTTTATTCTCGTGGGAGGGGCAGGCATGCCAGTCAGTTTCGCATTTTCTTTTTAAAAGTCGCATATCTTTTAGTTGAGGAGTGAACCATTTGTTGAGATGTAATTTAGGTTTACTCGCTCTCAGTTTAAGGGGGGCGACTTTGTCCAAGGTGGAGAGCATGATCCTATTATATTCTTGCACTTACTTTGGGATAATGTCCCCTGAAAATCGATGGCCAACAATTTTGGAAACCAAAGTAAGGAGCATCGGAATTTGGATAGGGTCAATGATATGGAGATTGAATAATGATTTAAAATAATGTTTTGCTGTAGTTTGTTGCACCACATGTACATTATATGTTTCAATCAGAAGGAGGGTTTGTTGCTTCTTTTGGATGAATCAATTATATTAATTCTCCTCAGTCCAATGGTGATACAGGCTCCTGTTTTATTAAGTTTTTTATTTATTTGTTCTTATGTTTTACCAACTAATTTTAAAGATCATGGCGCTTTTCTCTCTCTTCTATTTTATCTTTCTTGTTTTCCGTAACAAAAGTTTTAGTGTTCACAAGTTTATTGTTCATGTTCTGTGCAGCTTAACCATTTCTTTTCACACATTTTTTGTGTTTCATTGATTCTGTGATTTGTAAATTTGTAAATTCTTAAGTATGTAAATTTAAAATCGTTTTTGAAAAAGTTGAGATACTGAATTCAAATAAAAAAATAAATTAAAAAAACATTACTTTAAATCAGAGGTCTTCAAACTGCCCCTCCCAGATTGGAGGAAATGGGTTGGGGGGGCTCACATGGGCAGACTGAACCATAAAACTGTCTCAGGCACCAATAAAAAAGTGGCCCACAGTTACAAATGGATATTCGTTCCTTTAGTCAAAGACTGTTTGAATGGTACCCAAGGGTTTTTTTTTTGTTAAAATGTAAGCAAATTGTGATATTTAAAGAATATTTATTCAGCAACAATGGTCAAAACTACTAGCTGCATAGTGAAGTAACTCATCAAACTGGCCCACATTGGCCAAAAAAGTGGCCCATTTTGACTGGCCTACACTAGCATTTTGCATTGTTGGTACTGGCATTGTCCAATAGGCCAGTCTGAGCCTGGCGGCTCATCCATAATGGGCGAGGGGGCGTCCACCCAGTGGGCCCCTCACCCATTATGTAGGAGCCACGGAGCCAGCCCACGAAAACACTTGAGCACTCCCTCAGCTGCTTTTTACAGCTGAGGGTGTGCTCCTGGGCTGGCTGAACCGTCAAAGGGAAACACTGTTTCCCTTTCAGAGTTCCGTTCCCCAGCCGCACATGTTCATTTAGCCATGCAAGGCTGGGGGTGTTTTGCTTCGTCAGCCTTGCATAGCTCATTGGAAATGCTGGCTGGGGAACTGCATGTCTGTATGTGCGAGGGGGAGCTCCAGCGCCTCCTAGCACATACGGACAGTCAACCTGGAGCGGGGCATTGAATTTTTTATTTAAATATGTGCATGGATTGTGTATGCTTGTGTCATGAGTGAGTGTATGGTGATGGGTGCTCGTATGTAGGATAGAGTGATTGGTGTGTGTGTGTGTGTGTGTGTGTGTGTGTGCGTGCGTGCGTGCGTGTGTGTGTGTGTGTGTGTGTGTGTGTGTGTGTGTGTGTTTTTGTTTTGGTCCATTGAGCTGATTTTGGCGAGTGAGGGGTAGAGGGGGAAGGAGTGTTGTACAACAAAGGTATTTGTTGCACAATCCCCCTACCCTCCTGCCAAAATCAGCTCTCCTTCTGAGGCGCTGTGGAGCCCAGGGGTAGGGGTTGGTATTTTTTTTACTGGACATCTATCATAGATGTCCAGTCAAAAATACCATGCATTCCCCCTTAGCCCCCCAGCGCCAATTGCAAACTGTTTGGCCTTTTACCCATATTTATTTTACGTATGCTCTAAAATGCAACATTTTAAACCATTATTTTTTTTAAATTCACAGGGGAAATCCCCCCCCTGAGAATGCCCCCCCAACCACCACCCCTTGATTGGTTCAGGCTGTCTCGCTGCAGTCGATCACTATGGCATTTTTGTGGGAAATATTTATGCCCCTCCGCTTAAAAAAATTCACCAGCTCCCACTGTGTTGGGAGCGGGGTGGGGGAGCCCAGGGACTGTGGTGGAAGCAGCATGGGGAGAGCCCACGGTCTGTGATGGGTGGGGAGAACCCAGGGACTGGGTAGGAGTCGGATGAGGGAGCCCAGCGACTGTGATGGGAGCAGGTAGGGGAGCCCAGGGACTATGCTGGGAGTAGGGTGCGATGACGGCGCACATTAGTTCTTAGCCATTTGCACATACTGTCCATTTGGCATTTATTAAAAGATAAATATATTCTATGGAGAAATAATAAAATAATGCGTTCACTCCGCTGTTCAGAGCACGGTCTTCCCAATGGCCATTGATCATACAGCGCTTGGAAGCCATCTAGCAGTGGAGCTATACATACACCATATGGTGTGTTATATCTGTGTACTAAACTGATACTATTTTCCTGTTTAATAGCAATCGTTTGAAGGCATTGACAGTACAGAGCCTTTGCTGGGATTCGAAAACGTGTCTGTAGATTGTACACAAATACCCAGGGCAAGTCCTTTCCTCCCTGGGATGCCTTACCAGCTCGTTGCAACCACTTTCTCATCCTTTAGCGAATGTACTTGAATTTGACTAGCCCGTCAGCAGAGGCTCCGTTCGCATCCTTGTTGAGGGGAGTGAGCAGGAGGGTCCCCCACGCCCCTGCTCACTTCGGACCTCGCAGCTGGAATGTATGGACGCTCACTCTTGGCACCGCAAAGGTTAATTGCCGCCCTGCTGAGACATAGGCGCCGAGAAAAGGACGCCACGTTGGGTGGGAATTATGGCAAATGAGGTTTCCCTTCCCCGGCGCTGCTCGTTCCAAACATGTTGAAAGGGCATTAGTTCGCAGTCACTTTCTCCGGAATTACCAGGCAGCCTTCATTAGGATATTAAATAAGACTTAATAAGGGAAAGTGATTTGCATCGCCGATAATCGGGCGCATTAATCAAGGCCCCGGCTGCCTCCCTCGCCCCAGTGTACAGCATGGTCCGAGGCAAAGCCGCTTTAATTCTGCGGGCCTTCTTAAAAGGGAAGCGCTGCCTTCGCAATGCCATATTTTTAAATGATTTACTTAACAAAGATCCACATAAATAATGTTTAACTCACTTGCTAGCTTTGTGCATCAGTGTAATTATTACTGCTGGGCCAGGGTGGGGCGGGGGAGGTTGGAGGGGCGAGCAGATGTGCTCCCATTTGTCAGACTTAGGCTGCACTTACCCTAATACGCGTTTGTTTCATTCCGAATAACTTTACAGAGCAAATGGCTTTTTAATGTGGCCAGAATTTTAGTTTAACACTTGCATTTGAGCCAACTCACTCTTTGGCATATACTAATATTTTCATGGCACGTCTTTATGACCGTTGTTGACTTATTGTAAACATATTTAACATTGCGTCTATTTATTTCATTTGCTTGTTTAGCCTATCTACTTCTACGCCCTAGACAGTCCTGATATGTTATCCAACAATACTCTTGGTTATTTATGGGGGGGGGTTATAAAGCGCCACATGCAACCAGAAGATTCTTTAACCTAGGGATTTTCAACATTTGAATCTCTGTAGGTGTTTTAGACTATAACTCCCATCAGCACTTGACAGCATATTTCATAGTGAGGAATCATGGGAGTGGTAGTCCAAAACCTCTGGAGAGCTGCTAGTTGGAGACACCTTCTCTAGCCAGTATGGCATGTTCACCTATTAGCACTATGCATGAAAGTAAAAATGGACCATTGATTGCTTGCATCAGGATTGCATGTCCCAGAATGCACGGTGGTGTACAGCTGTGATGCGTTTGTGAACATGTAACAGTCGCATGTTCTTAATGCTGCTGTGAACTTGCTTCTTGGAATGGAGGGCAGTCACCTGTGTGGTTTGCTAATCTCCCATGTGTTCCTCGGTTGATGTGTCCAATCTAGACGGTCCTTCCCCAGCCTCTGGTTCAGTGCAACACAATGTCTATAAATTCATATTTACTTCATAGTGCTTCACACGTGGTGGGGAAATGGCACAGATCTAAACCACACCTCCCCCCGCCCCCCATACCCCTTGTCCCCTGCCCCCACTGCAACAATCCCACATCACAATATAGGACATGAAACAAGATGTTTTAATCAGAATATGTTTGTTTAAGTTAAAATAATAAGTCAGGGAAATGCAGATGGTCCCCTAACTCACAATGATGAGAAAGTCACCTCAAAACGCGACAAATTAATTCAGACTACAAAGAGAATAGATTTCGGCCTGCCTTTTTGTCTCACTAACATTTTCATTTCAATTTGCAAAACCATCTGTAGATGGCAAACAGTTATGCATGAATATTCTAAAAAAAAAAAGCGCAACATTATTTATTATATAATTTGCATCTGAGTTCTGTTTTTCGCTACATGTAGGCACACAACTTGACATGGATGGTTTCACAAACATGAATTCAAATAATCTACAGTAGAGAATTGCAGCTACAATAAACCTACATCCACCGTGAAAACGAATGGTGAAGCAGTATAAGCTATTTTACTATGGAAATATGGTCACTTCTAGTGGAGATGATTTAAATCTAAAATGGTGGACACCATCTATGAAAAAATATAGGTTCTGAACTTGGGCATTGATACTCCTTGATTCTAGCTTCAAAGATGTTTGATTAGTTGCAATTGACCACTCCACAGTTTACTGAGTTCCCTAAAGAATAGATCCCAATTATTATGTATTTATTGTGTGTTATAGTTTCAAACAGAAGAAAACAGACGTAAAAGAAACGTTTCACACATTACTACAGATTAGAAATAGCCAATGAAATACGAGAAGCAGTGAGAAACTAGGAAAATGACCAGAAATCCATGTATATAATACAATCATTGTGTCAAAAACTCAAGTTAATCTACATATATATAAAAGTCAAAAATTGTTTGTGTGTTTGTGGCTTACAAAGCGTTGGCCTATGGGAGGCAAAGGTAAAGGCAGGTAGCGCGAAAGGCAAAGGCATAGGCATATGGGAGGCGAATGGACGTGAGATGCGACCTAAGAGGCGAAGGTGAAGGCAGGTAGCATGCAAGAAGTTTCCAAATTGTTGCTATACAAAGAGGTGCAAGAGGAATTTCTGTAACTCTCTTATGGATAGTGCTAACGTGTTATTAGACCCTCTGTTGAAAATGTAAATAGTGCTTTGAGGTTCAGTGTGGAGTACATTGTAGTAGTGCTTAGTGATTCAGTATGTTGCATTTTAGTAGTGTTTTTGATTCAGTCTGGTCATTATAGTTGCAGTACTGTCTTAATCAAATCTGGTGGATTGAAAATACCAACAAAAAATTCAAACACATTAGACAAGTGCATCTGAATGCAAAGAAATCAAAATTGCTGTGAGCCAGTCAGACAAACGAACAGCTGGAGACCCGGCTTCAAAAAGAGAAGGAAAGAGCCAGAACATCAAGGGCAGCAGAGACCACAGAGCAGCATGATACCCGACTTCAAAAGAAGAGGGAAAGAACCAGAACATTAAGGGCAGCAGAGCCACAGAGCAGCATGAGACCCGACTTCAAAAGAAGAGGAAAAGAGCCAGAACATCAAGGGCAGCAGAGACCACAGAGCAGCATGAGACCTGACTTCAAAAGAAAAGGAGAAGAGCCAGAACATCAAGGGCAGCAGACGCCACGGAGCAGCATAAGATGCGACTTCAAAAGAAGAGGGAAAGAGACAGAACATCAAGGGCAGTAGAGACCACAGAGCCGCATGAGACCCAACTTCAAAAAGAGAGGGAAAGAGCCAGAACATCAAGGGCAGCAGAGACCACAGAGCTGCATGAGACCCGACTTCAAAAGAAGAGGGAAAGAGCCAGAACATTAAGGGCAGCAGAGCCACAGAGCAGCATGAGACCCGACTTCAAAAGAAGAGGAAAAGAGCCAGAACATCAAGGGCAGCAGAGACCACAGAGCAGCATGAGACCTGACTTCAAAAGAAAAGGAGAAGAGCCAGAACATCAAGGGCAGCAGACGCCACGGAGCAGCATAAGATGCGACTTCAAAAGAAGAGGGAAAGAGACAGAACATCAAGGGCAGTAGAGACCACAGAGCCGCATGAGACCCAACTTCAAAAAGAGAGGGAAAGAGCCAGAACATCAAGGGCAGCAGAGACCACAGAGCTGCATGAGACCCGACTTCAAAAAGAAAGGGAAAGAGCCAGAACATCAAGGGCAGCAGAGACCACAGAGCCGCATGAGACCTGACTTCAAGAAGAGATGGAAAGAGCCAGTACATCAAGGCCAGCAAAGACCACAAAGCAGCATTACACCGACTACAAAAAGAAAAGGGAAAGAGCCAGAACATCAAGGGTGGCAGAGAGATAGAGCAGCATGAGACCCGACTTCAAAAGAAGAATTAAAGAGCCAGAATATTAAGGGCAGCAGAGACCACAGAGCAGCATGAGACGCGACTTCAAAAGAAGAGGGAAAGAGGCAGAACATCAAGGGCAGTAGAGACCACAGACCCGCATGAGACCCAACTTCAAAAAGAGAGGGAAAGAGCCAGAACATCAAGGGCAGCTGAGACCACAGAGCCGCATGAGACCTGACTTCAACAAGAGAGGGAAATAGCTAGTACATCAAGGGCGGCAGAGGCCACAGAGCAGCATGAGACCTGATATCAAAAGAAGAGGGAAAGAGCCACCACATCAAGGGCAGCATAGACCACAGAGCAGCATGAGATGCGACTTCAAAGAAGAGGGAAAGAGGCAGAACATCAAGGGCAGTAGAGACCACAGAGCCACATGAGACCCAACTTCAGAAAGAGCCAGAACATCAAGGGCAGCAGAGACCACAGAGCCGCATGAGACCCGACTTCAAAAAGAAAGGGAAAGAGCCAGAACATCAAGGGCAGCAGAGACCACAGAGCAGCATGAGACCCGACTTCAAAAAGAGAGGTAAAGAGCCAGAACATTAAGGGCAGCAGAGACCACAGAGCAGCATGACACCTGACTACAAAAGAAGAGGGAATGAGTCAGAACATCAAGGTTGGCAGAGACCACAGAGCAGCATGAGATCCGACTTGAAAAAGAGAGGGAAAGAGCCAGAGCATCAAGGGTGGCAGAGACCACAGAGCAGCATGAGCTTTCACCTTTCTTATGGAACCTTTCCGAAAAGCGTAAAGCCACTTTAAGGTATTCCTAACAAATAGTACATATGAAAATATGAAATCCCAGCCAACACTGGGTATATCAGCTAGTATTAATACTAAAGGACAAATGCATATACCAATCTTAAAATTTAAAATGGAGCATGTCTAAATCTCACTCAATGTCGAAGGTTCATAAAATCAGTTAAACAAATTTAATCACGGCAATACACAGATCATCTGGTGGTTCTGATAATGCACAGTGGGTTCATCATCTTTAGCCTTGCAATTAAACACAGCCTGGGAAGTAGCATAGGTGAACCACTATTCTTCCCTTTCTTATGTGCCACACAGCGAGAATGAGCCACTAGAAGTGGTGGACTGGGTATTAGTCTTCGTAAGAGAAGATGTATATGAACTAATAAAAAGGGCTAGTAATTTGATGACCCTTGGCCCGGATGGTTTAACCAAAGTTATGCTAAAAAAACATGCAAATGCCTGGGCAGATTTTGTGATGATTTTGTTTACTGAGATCGTCAGACTAAGGGTATTCCTGGAAGTCACCAATTGTAGTTCCAATTGTCAAGAAGGGGAATAGAGTGGATCTGAAAAATTACCGCCAAATCCCCCTTCTTGATGTGATTAGTAACGATTTGCTTCCTTACGCTTAAAGAGGATATCATACTGGGTGAACACCGCTGGAAGATTTCATCTTTATCAGTCAGGGTTGGCAAAACATGTGGGAACCAGTTTGAATGTTCTTCCATAAAAACTCTTGAAGATGCAATCCATAATGGGGAAAAGGACAATATATTTGGCATTTGTGGACCTGGAGCAGGCTTTTGATTCCATCAACAGACAGCTCCTATCGGTCTAATTGGCTGATTGATGGTGTCCATCAGGGCTACTGCAGGCGATTGAAGCCATGTATTATGAGACATCATTAAGAGAATTCATAGAGGCACACTGCCTACTAAGCAAGGCACAAGTTGGTTTCAGACCAGTGAGAGGAACAGAATCAGCTCTCCTCTCAATATGGGATGACCTAAAAGCAAACACAGACTCAGACAACAATACTGCCTTGATACTCCTAGATGTCTCTGTGGCATTCGACACAGTTAACCACAACATCCTCATCACGAGATTAGAAGGACTGGGAATATCAGACACCGCCCTACTGTGGATCAAATCCTTCCTAACAAACAGAGCAGAAACCATATGGATGAAACCTTTCAAATCCGACCCAAGAGACTCCACATGTGGAGTACCACAAGGATCATCCTTCTCCCCATTATTATTCAACATCTTCCTAGCTCTACTATTCAAAATCATCAAAAGACACGGCCTAACTTGCTACAACTACGCGGACGACACACAAATAGTCTTCAAAATACAAGACACTCAAGAAGAAAACACAACACTAGAGGAGTGCCATTGTGATGTATTCAACTGGATGAACTCGACTACCTCAAAATCAACCCAGGCAAAACAGAAATAATGATCATCACAAAAAACTGAGAATACAACCACTACATCCCTTGGCCAAGGGAACTTGGTACAATCGCAGCCCCATCGTCGATTATAAAAAACCTGGGGGCCCTGATGGACAACAAACTTACCCTAGAGCCACGAGTAAACGCTCTACTCAAGAAATGCTTCTTTCTCCTGGGAGCGGCAAAAAGGATCCTACCGTTCCTGTCATTCGCCAAAAAAACACCTACCATCATAGCTCTCTTCATGTCCAGAGTAGATTATTCCAATAGTCTATACCTGGGTATGCCTGGATGACTTCTAAAAAAACTATAGCTCATACAAAATGCGCTGGCCAGGATGATTCTCAAACTACCCCGAAGAGAACACATCACACCTGCTTCAAAAACACTACGTTGGCTACCCATAAAAACAATTAATCAAATTCAAATCAATGTGCATCATGCACAGAGCAATCCACAACCAACGCGCAGAGTTCTTGAGAGACAAATTACGCCTACATCAACCAACAAGAACGCTCAGATGAAGTAATGACATCCACCTGGAACCAAAACCCTACAACAAAAGAAAACTCAGAGGTTCTTCTTTCGCTCACCAGGCCCTCGAAAACTTGGAATTAATTACCTAAGAACATAAGTAACACAAGAAACCACCTACTATTCAGAAAACTGCTCAAATCCTGGCTCTTCACTGCATAACTAGAAGACCGCCCACAGGTGCACAAACATAGCAAAAACAATGATGAAGGAAGATACTGATCCTGGATCCCACCGAGCAATCTACTACAAACAGAATCTAAGGAAGACGTTCCACGACATACCAAACAAAAAAACTGAAAGATAGCTATGATAGGATGACACTAAATACTGAATACATAAGCAGACCAAGACGGAACAACAAGGATGATTCATCAATAGCACCCTGACCCCGAATTACACCAAGCTCCAACAGACCTATGTCACAATAAATAGCAAGAGAATAGGGGGAGGCCATTCCACAGCATAGAAACCAGAGGGGGGGAATAGACATACTCCACCACATTGTACTAAGTTCATTACAACACAGCCGGGAACGCACCGCGCCATCATCCACAACAGATAAATGGTCAAAAAAGAAAGGAAAGCAGCAACTAAGCCTACCCATCGGAATGCTATTCAAAGAGAACAAGATCTGCTATAACCAGGACATACAACCCACTAACCCAACTTCAAATCGCTGCATACCTAACTCACCCAAAAATCCACACAACCATCTCTCGCCCAGCATACCGCACGCACTTCACCTCACCGCAACAACAACAAATAAACAACACATAAACAGCACCAACAGCACACAATGTCTTGCCCCGGTCTGATACTCACACCAAAGCTCAACGCACGGTGGAAACTGAACTGAAGCCGCCAACAGCACAACACTTCTATCTCACTCTCCTACTCCCTCTTCACCTGACTAACCTAACCTTCCCACCTTCTTGTATTTCAGATACGTCTGAGCGCTTGGGGACCAACTCCGTTGGTGACGGTGTGCAATATAAATACCTTTAACATATAACAAGAGTAAGGCTGTATAGTACAGGCCTACTCTCGAGGACGATATCAATGAAACAAGGCTTCAAACAGGGATTGCTCCATTAGCTCCAGCACTCTTTAACTTGTTTATATCAGACATGGTGAATAGTTTGGCTAATCTGAGAATGTTTTCACCTAGGCTAAATGGGCGTTCGGTAGGGCATTTGCTCTACGTACATGATTTGGTCCTTGTGGACCAAACGCCCGCAGGCCTGCAACACCAACTAAAAGCTCTACAGTTATATGTGGACAGAAACAAGTTGAGGATTGATGTGCCTAAAACAAAAATTCTGATACACCAATCTGCTTTAAAAAAATGAGTGCATAGCAACAGTAAAATCTTTTACTTATTTAGGTATGCTGGTAAACACTAATGTAAACGACACACAAAGAAAATTGCAATTGAAGATAAAGGTTAAACATCTAGCAGCCCAGGGCTCTATTTTAATAAAGAGGTTCGGCTGATTTTCACTGATACCACTTATAACCTTTTACAAGATGAAAGTGGTTGCTATACTGACCTATCAGGCAGAAGTGTTCTTCTCAACTGCTCACTCTTGGTGGACTGTCTTTCAGGGTTTGTTTTGGAGAAGGGTTTTGTGTCTCCCGAAAAGTACGCCAATGGCAGTTATAAGGTATGAGTTGGGCCTCACATCACTACGTACAATGGTAGTGTTGAAGTCCTTATCCCTCTACCAGAAATGTATCAGTGAATTACTTGTGAGAGTGAGAAGCTTTCAGCTACTGAAGGGGGCTTTAGCTTCACAGAGTTTTAAACATGTGTAGATCAGCATGTGTTGCAGTTTTGATAGAGTTAGGTACAACAGAGGAAAATGTACTCTCCAACGTTACTGCGGTCAAAATAAAATTATAGAGGAAGGATTGTGTGTAGACAATGGACTTGAGATCGAAACACAAGCTCTATCCAAATTTTGAAGTGGATTGTCGACCTTACAACACACTGGGCCTCATTACGAGTAGTGCCATAAGGGATACCAGGCACCGTTAAGGAGACTGGTGCCGGTTATCCCTTACCGCCCTACTACGAGTTCCCTTAGCGGGTCCCTCCTTTAACGCCTGGTTTTACCAGGCTTTATGGACGGGACCCGCTAAGGGACTTCAGAGCTAATAACGGTACCGCAAATTGCGGTACCGTTATTAGCTACTTCCTCATTCCCATTGAGTCCTATGGAGGCTCAAAACTGAATGGGGAATGGTTTTTTCAATGGGGATTTACCGGTCCCGCAAAGGTCGGACTACACCGGTAAGTCCCCATTGAACGAGACCGGTGCTGGTACCGTTATTGGAGGCAGTCATGGTGCAAATAGCGCCATGACTACCTCTAATCTCGGAATGAGGCCCATTGCTGAAATACCTGAGATTGTATCCTAGCAGTTTTTTACGAGTACAATTTTTGAGATTACGGATTAATTTATATCCTACCAAGGAGATTGTAATCGCTAGGAAACAATGGAAGGGACTGATTTGAACTGTAGATTCTGTTGTCATTTGGAATCTAGTGAGACACTGTATCACTTGGTTTTAGTATGCACAGAAGAAAGAACCCTATTTTTAGGAAATATCTTCAAAAAATCTAAAATGTCTAGTGCAGACGATTGGTAGATGAAGATTATTTGTGGTGAGAATGTAGCAACAGCCATTGCACTGATTAAATATTTAGAGGATATTTTTAGAGGAGTTAAAGTAGGGGTTGAAGAATAGGAGGCCATGGGCATTTGTGAGTAATCAGGTATAGGTTTATAGCGTATGAAGTGTAAAATTGTTTTGATGTGATATTGTGTTTTAAAGGTTTTATCATGATGAATTATGTATCATATTTTTAATGTTATTTGTGAAAGCTTTATATTTAAGCCAAACGCTGTAATAAAGAAAATACACAGTACCACATCCAATCCCAAAATGGAGTACTTGTTTTAGCATATAATTCCTAAAAATAGCTAAGCAGGGATTTAAAAGGCCAGTGCAATCTATAAATACCTGTTTTAATGACTCGTTATGTGCCATACAAAAGCGGCACTTATGATCTTGTTTATGAATCTTTAATCTTGCACCCAACATGTCATTGATGGGGAAGAGATTGAATTTTATCCTAAGTAGAACTTCCCTGCTTTTTCTAGACACATGTTTTCTAAGATAAGGTTGCGAGATATTATCGGGTTTAATATCGTATAGAAAATGATCAGTGAGTTTATACTCCATCAGCATTTGTCTGTTATATATCCAGTCATTTTCAAAAATCTTTTTTTTAGTTTTCCACAGGGACTGTACTAAAACTGTCTCAGATAAGCTGCCATCTATGAGAGAATGTATCCATCAATTCATTTAAAATGTTACATGAGCAATTAGTCCATATTTCTTTTAAATTAATAAACAATGTGCTTTCAGGTAGAATTAGAATGTATCTAAATAGCTGCATCGTCTGCCATTCAATCCGCGTATTTAGGGAACTAAGACCTAATTCATGCTGTGTTGCAGGCAATGGAATCCCTAATGGCAATGCCTGAACCCTTTTCCATACTCTGGACTCAAACTTAGACCAGCCTATTCCCTCATCCCTTGTCTTCGCACCATGAATTACTCCTGGCACAATCTTCTGATTAAACATTCTAAGGACTGGACTTAATGAAAAACATCCATATTATCTGTCAAGTGTACGCTGCTGACCTGCAGTAGTAAAGGCATCTGTTTTAAGTGTAAACTTTAAATCGTGTTTCAAGATTTTAGAGTACATTTTTGATTAGATATTTTCCAATTGTATGAATTGGTACACACGTTTCCCTACGAATAATTTAGAATTAAGGTTTTTGACATTGGCATACTTAGATCCAGATGAAGATTCTGAAAATAAACATTCACCACCTTTAGGGATTGCTGCAGCCCAACTGGCGTATAATCAAATAGAACCAAGTCATCCGCATACAGAAAATAATGTATTACCAGTTTAGGGGGATGGGCCCTAATTCCTGTTAAACAATGAAAAAAAGCGGAAATATACATGTTAGTAACAGGCCAAAACCCAGCTTTGGCGTAGCCCCGCTTACTATGAATCCAATGAGAAAATAAACCAGATTGATCTAACCTCACTTTCAGCCAACTATCTGTATGAAGTACCGCCAGCATCGATAACAGAGCCTCTCGGCATCCCTGGTGGCATCCCTGCTTATGCTTTTTACTTCATAGTCTAGATCTAATGACAAAGTCGAATGTCTTACTGATGTCCAGGAATGCCAGGTAAAGGTAAATTTCAGCCACTGCCGCTTGTTCGGCCAAAAGTTGTGGTATAAAACAAGTGAGTGAAGTATTAGTGCCACTCTTAAAACCTGATTGGTACAAATCAAAAATACTTGGGTTGCCTAGCCTAAGTGTTAAGTGACCATAAAATAAAAGTTGAGAATATTTTATAGGACACATCCAAAAGCGAAATGGGCCAATAATTAATAGGATACGCCCTATCACCTTCCTTAAAAATTAAAATTATAGTAGTGTCCTTCCATGATGCTAGAAGCTGATGATCATGAAAAATATTTTGATATGACTCAAGCAGAACATTTGACCACAAAAGTGGAGCTGATTTCAAAGTAAGATTGGGGAGGCCATCAGGTCCTGGAGCATTCGTCAGCTTAGTCTTTGAAATCGCACAAAGAATTCCATTAGAATCCACATCAAGAATGTCCCAAGAAATCTTTGCACAAGAGGAATGTAGTGTTTCAGAATTCATATTTTGATATGCCTTGACTTCCGCATAGAGACTAGTAAAGTACAGCTCCCATTGTGCCCCAGTTATCAGCTGCACTTGCAGGTCTTTCTGCTGGGTGGTTGATTTTAATAGCGAGCAAAATAGAGAGGCGTCTCTAGAATGAAGAAATTTGAGCATTGCCTCTGCATCAATTTGGTACATTAAATGTCTTTGATCTTTTACCCAATTAGCAAGAGCATGTCTCAGTTTTTTATAAACTCTGAGATGACCTGCAGAGTCTGATTTAAGAGCTTTTCTGATCTCCCTCCTCAATAGTTGTTTTCTACACTGCATCTGTTTATCAAACTTTTGAAGATGCAATATATTAGTGGCCCCTGTCTTTAAATATTTGACCTTGACTAAAACCTTCAACAGATTTTGATGCAGTGGCATCGTAAATCAGCCTTCTCTAAGACATTCATCAATTTGGGAGTAAAACCTTATAGCCATTGAGGGACGCCATAAAACAGCATGGTCTCCAAATCTAATTTCAATTTTCAGGTTACCTAAAACCTTGGTCTCTGATCGAATTAGCCACGCTAGAGTCAGGATTACATGACATTGGTCATTACCTTCTTGGTCAACAACTTCCAACCTTAAGCATTCAGTCTCAATATCGCATGAAACAAATATGTAATCGATAGTTGATTGGGCAACAACACTAAATGAAGTACGGGTGATATATTGACCAATACGTGCCGTGTAGAATTTGCATCTCCCATGCGTCAAGCATTGTTCTAAAAGATGTTCCTCTGACACTACACACTATGAAAAACGTCCTACCATTGCCAGCATTACAATGTTGGCCATCCAAGCATTCACTGTTGACATCTCCCAAAAGGATTATCCCAGTGTCAGCAGTGGGCGCTGTTAGACAGGCATGGTATCAAGAGATGACACAGACAACAAAATGTAAATTCAAGAATAAAATCTTGATTAAGTTTCATAATGGGTGTAGTGCCTAATTTATTGCCTTGCCTAACGAAACTAAGGAACATCTGTATCTTTAAGTCCAAATCAAGAGTTTTTCTGTGTCAAAACCTATGCTTGCCCTCACGTCTAATACAGAAATATAGTGTAAGATTATTCTAACTCAAATAGTGTTAAAAAAGAAAGACTGGAGCAGCCTCTAGCTCCCTTCGTAAGTTCAAGATACTGTAACGCTCACCTGGCTCCCACGGAGGCGCTAGTCTGGTCTGGGTTGCTGTGGCCTCTGCAAGCATGATGTGCAGAATTCAGACCACCGATTGAACAGGACCCCCAAATCTTGCTTGTCGGGCCCGTAGGATTATCCTTCTGCAGATGAGAAAGGGGATTAACTGTCTGCCGAATAGTGTGCTTGCTCCCCCCTTCCCCCCTTCGTTCCTCTCTGATTCCTCCAAAACCCCCGGTTTAAGCTCACCTTATGGTTTGGAAGGATGAACTCTCCATCCTGCTTCTGGTGCAGGGGCGCGCGTTCGTCCAGTTACTTCACTTGTTTTCAGAATGGCGCTGGCACATCCACTTGACTTCTCTGAGCAATACGCCGTAAGTATGAAGATGCAAAAGTTCAAGTGTGAGCCTCCTTTGATGTTGTCTTTTCTGTCCTTTATTTCAGGTGCAGAACAAAGGCGATGCGTTGAGGGGTTAAATTGCCGGTGGTAAAATCAGGTGAGTTAGTGATGAGGGTGACCCCTCTAAATGTCTTTATAATTCCCCAGTAATGTCTTTTGTCCTTTCCCCATAGGGGCCGGGGTGCGGTACCTGCCAAAGATGCGGCGCCGACCCGAGATGTGGAATGATTCACCAAGAAAAGCCGGTAAGTAATATGGCTAAAAATGTCCTTTCCCCATAGGGGCTGGGGTGCGGTACCTGCCAATGATGCAGCGCCGACCTGAGATGTGGAATGGGTTCACCAAGAAAAGCCGGTAAGTAATATGGCTGAAAATTCGGCTTTCCTCTTGTGTTCCATTGCTCACCTTTTGTCTCTTCTTCTCTCCCCTAGGTGCAGAGATGTGGGCCCGGTGCTGAAAGCCGCGATGGAGCCGGGCGGCGTCTCGGGAACAGGTGAGTGAAGCGCGGCGCTGCAGCGAGCAACGTGGTGCTTTTAAATGGAAGTCTTCCTTCAGGAATGCTGGCGTGAAGATTCCGGATGCAGGTAAGAAGGTTGAATAAGTTCTTGGTTTTCACCTTTCTCTTCTCTTATTCCCTTACAGGTGTTCCAGGTTCGAGGCGGGCGTGGCTGGAGTCCAGGTGCAGGAGCAGACACGGTGAGCGTTCAGCTGCTGGGATGCAGAACAACGCGAAGCACGTGTGGCTGTCTGGGCGTGGCTTAAATAGCTTTGGAAGAAGTTCCAGGTGAGTATTCTTCCACAGCCCCACCCAAGTAACAAAATAGTTCCATCAGAAAAATAGTTCCTCCTAAGCCTCATTTGGCTTGGTTCTTCATGCAGCTTGGTCTGCATCAGGTGAGTGTGCAGCATGGTCTGCTTCAGGTAAGTGCACCAAACACTTCCCCTTATGAGCCTGGCGCTTATGGCGCCAGGACTGATGTCCAACATGAGCCTGGCGCCAACGGCGCCAGGACAGAGTCCAAAGAGCCCCTATAAAGGGCCGCTGGGCTTTTACCCGGGGGCGTGATGCCTGCTGGGCCTGGCCTGGTGATCCGGGGGTAGGCATCATTACAGATACAGTGTGAACAATTTCAGGTTTCAAATGTTCCTTCAAGACTTAGGGTTCCTTCCCCAAGCTTAAAGTATTAGTTCACAAAACATTTTTCAAAAAGAGCTCTGGGGACTTTCTCCAAGCTTCAGGCACAGCTTCACAAAAGCAATGTTCCGAAATAAGCTCAGGGGCCCTTCCCCAAGCTTCAAGCACCACTTCAAAAAGGTCAATGTTTCAAAATAAGCTCAGGGGCCCTTCCGCAAGCTTAAAGTACTGGTTCACAATATCATGTTCTTGCTGATTTTGCCTTCCTTCAATTAAGCCAATTACTCGAACATGCCCTACCTTCAGCTCTGTAGTCTTCAAGCTCCCTCTTCTTTGTCTCAGTACTATAGTGGTGTTTCCAATAGGAAGTGTGGATCACTCCTAATTGTCTCTTACTCATCTCAGTACTTCAAGTAGGATTACAGGGAAAAGCTGGAAAGGACTGAAAATATCCCATAAAGACTGAGGGAGGGTCTGATAAGTCAGTGTTAATGAAGGAGGGGATACCATGTCTTACCTTCAGGTACCCTCTCTCCAATTCTAAGGACCCTCTACCCAGGTGATCCTCCCACGCTAGTCCACCCCCAGGGTCGGAATTCAAAAGCAAATGCCCTTCCCTGGCTCAAACTCAAGTACATCTATTATCACTCTAAAATAAATAATCCACCAATGAGGGATAGACATTCAATGCCATATACGTTCTCAAAATAGCAGATGCATAATCCCATCAAACTATTCTAAACCCTAATATGTCAGCTCTACCCAAAGACACATTTTCCAATGAAGTGCCAGGAGTCAGGCACCAACCACACAGTAAACCACCATATGGCCGCCCCCGAGCACCCCTTCTAGCAAGCTCGTGAACAACTGAAAATCCATCTAATACAGGAATTTAAAGCATCAGTGTTTCCTGTAAACAAATCAAGTCTGAAGTTGACCAAATATCATAACTTACAGAAAGATGGTGAAAGCCATGAGTATTCCACGATGTCACCTTTATATCCGTCCCACAACTCCAGCAAGTCTCATCTCTCCCCAGCTTCAATTTAAACATCTTTACTGGTGTCCAATAAATCATACCAACCACCTTCTGCCTAATTAGACGTAGATTCATATCCAAATTTGAATTCGTACCTACTCTAATAAGAATATCTCTCCATTCCTCCTCCGATATAATTTGACCAAGTGTCCCTTAGTCTACTCCAGGCATCTATACAACCCCCTTCCATAGGCATGAAACGTATGTATGTGCGTACATTGTATTCCTGTCCAATCAACAGCTTACAAATCTCTGGTCTCCCTTCTAATGCATTATTAATCATATTCATCCTCAGATTAATTAATAAAATCAGATCCATATATCTGCTCCTCTCCCCCCCGCTAAGTTATACTTATCCTGTAGTTCCTCAAATTGCAATAACCTGCATCAATCTAGTAAATCACTTAGTTTTAATATAACTTTCCTAATCCAACTCTGCCAATGCAGACATCTGTTAATAAGTTGTAGTGTCTCATTATGCCATATAGATGCATCCCCACTGAAACCAAAACTTTGGCCATTATCTTTGAACCATGACATCAGAACCTGCCTAGTCGCTATTATCGACTGTAATTTTAGTCTCTTATTCGACAGCTTTCTCTTCGTGTAAATATTATCCAAATGGTAAGGAGTACATACTTCCCTCTCATGCGTAACCAAATCGGACTTTTAACTTTTCTTGAGTAAAAAGGCCTTATAATATTTCATCAAATCAGGGTAGCCAAACCCACCCTCGTTAACATCCTGCAAAAAGACATATTTTGAGATACAAGGTCGTTTACCAATTCCCCATAAAAAAGTTTGAACCACTTTATCGATCTTCAATAATTGTTTCTTCGAAATTAATAGCGGTATTGACTGTATAATGTACACTATCTTAGGTAATGGAACCATTTTAATTGCATTCATTTTTGCCCATAAATTCAGGTTCAATTTCTCCCACCTTTTAATTGATATTACCATTTTTCCCATTACGTTATCAATGTTATATTGAAAAATGTTATTGAGATCACCCATTATATGTATACCTAAATATTTGACCCCCTTACGGGACCATTTGCAATTCCAGGATTTCAAAATACTTCTATCACACCTCTCAGATAACAGAAACATTTCAGTTTTATCCCAATTCACTTTATGTCCCAATAATTTTCCCACTGCCTCAAACATTTGCTTCAATAGGGATCCACATACCTCTGGATTCAAAAGAAGAATCACCATATCATCTGCATAAGACAAAATCTTAACCTCTGTACTCCCAAAACAAAGTCCCCTAATGTCCCCTAACACTGCCTAATATATGCTGCTAACGGTTCTAAAGCCAGATTGAATAAAAATGGTAACAAGGGGCACCCTTGCCTAGTACCCTTAGACAAGGGAAAGGACCCGGAAGTCAATCCATTAACAAGCAGTTTTGCCTTAACATCATAATGAATACAATGAATCTTCCACATGAACACTGGTCCAAACCCCATTTTCAACAGGAATTTAAAATGAAAGCCCAGTCATAGGACACTGAGCGTTCGAAAGTTTGGTTGGGGATGTCATTTACACACTGCGAGAACTCCGTTTTTATGTTGATTACCAACGGGTCTCGTGGAATGGGCAAATGCTTGCTTAGCAATGTTTCTGTAGTTGTAGTTGTTTTAATGACCTCTTCAAAATATGAAATTACAAACGTCATGTCCCTCAGGTGAGATACTTCTAGCAGGACCATATTTTTAACCACCTGTGAGTAGAAACCTAATTTCTCCATGTCAACTCGTGAGCTATCCATCAACTCAACGTAAGCTAGATCCTTTGTTGAAATATGTTTTAAACTGGCAACTTCCCCGAATAGGGCTAATATGTGTTGCCTATTCAATAGGAATGCACCTCTAACAGGACAGGCCCGTTCAAGGGATACATATATTAGTCTATCCACCTCCTGAGCGCCAGCCAATTGTACATCTAATGTACTTTTCGCTGTATCAGAAGTCACATTCCCCAATCTAGGCAACTTAAATAGATTTGATGGCTTAACCACCGCACTTATCACCCTAAATTGGGGACACCAACAGCCGGAAGAGATTAAGCTACAGATGTTATATGCCTAAACTCCAAAGAGAGGAAGGAAGGCAATGCATTATCAACTGAGTGCATAGGACGGAGGCTGGCACAAAAAATGGTGCCGTTGACACCATGGTGGAGAGACAAGGCACTACTCCAGATGTTACCAACTCCACAGCTCCCATCCGAATGGGTTTTAAGTTGACGAGTCAAGTATGTCAATAGTAGCAGCTGACTCCTTAGATTTCAGATAGGTCGAGATCAAGCCTTTCCCAATGGGCTTAGGGTTTTTCAGTTTTCTGAGGGTTAGGGATTTAATTGCCTGTACCGTAGACACTAAATGAGCCTGTAGTGGTGAAGACAAAGCAGCGTGCTTTGCAAAGTGTTTCAAGACTTCTGGCGAAGATATAACTGTTGAGGCTTTTGGTGGTATAGAATTCAAGGGCTCAAGGCTTCCTTGTTCTGGGAATATTTTTCAACTGTTTTGATTTTTTCTTCTTTCTTTCATAGGACTGGATAACCGGCTCTGTGACCTCTTGTGCTTCAACCAGGTCTTCGTCCTGCATGGAAAACCTCGATCTATGGGGGAATCCACAGCCACTAAAGGCACTGCTTCCACGTGACTCAATGAAATTTGCCTTTGAAGCAGACTGTAACACAGGTACCAACATGCGAGGTAGCATAGTCTGAGAAGCTATCGAAATAGCTGTAGGGGGTTGCATATTATGGCATGCAAAAACATTAGGCAATGAACCAGCTTATCCTACTGGGATTGGTTTCATCAAAGGTCTACCACAGGCCATAATGAAGCCTTCAATTAAATTCACCTTTGCACACAATTCTTTTAGCATGGATCGTACTTCACAGATTTCATATTGTGTTATGTCATGACCCCTATCCATGGAGTTCAAAAACCGGGAGATGACTGAAAATGAAAGAGCATTGAATATTTGGCGTCCATGTGATGGATCGTGGCTAATTTCCAGAAAGTGATTGGTCGCTGGTGCCATGGCAGATTGGCTTGGAGAACTTGATGCCCCCCAAAACCCAGTGGGTCCGCATTATGTAATAATTTCCCACATTTCGTTGGAAAGGATGCCACTGATGTTATTGGCGAATGTGCTGGATTATATTGGGGTTGGCCCAGGTAAAAGGACTTCATCCCTGTCATCCCACAATGGAGTGTGTGGTGGGTGAAAATCCAATGACAGGTGTACCCTTTTGGCCAACTCGTGGGAAATAACTAGTGCCAATATCGATACATCAGAAACAAAGTTTGTGCCCAAACAATTCAACAAATCATCCGGGTCCACATGACCCAGCGAGTCGGATGCACCAGAGTCTTCATGATTCACTAGTGGGTTTCCCTGAAGACAATCGTCAGCAGCATTCTCAGGGTAAAGTGCAGAGTTCAGCTGTGATTTTTACAGTCCCCGCTCTTTTGGCAGTGGCTCAGCACACTTTTCAGCCCCCGCCACTACCTGTGCCAGGGTTCGCATTCATGATGCCTTTTTTGTGCACAGATTTACAGGGTAATTAATGGAATCAAGTGAAGTGGCATCAAAACCCATTTTCATGCACCGCGTATTCATGGATTTGAACATGCATAACCAGCTGTGGCGCAGCAACCCTGCAGCAGCGCCAGTTACGCCCCCAACCCCACCTCTTGCGCCAAAAACAGCTGCACAAATCCCCTACATGGCGCAAAGGCCAGTGGACCAGCATACAGCCCCCCAACGACGAAATTGCGCTAAAAACTCACCACTCATGCGATAACCCAAATGTAAAACTCCTCGCGCACCACTCAGAATACGCATACCCCACACGCGCCAGCCCAATCGCGTGTGAAACTCCTCATGCACCCCTCGGAATATGCGTACCCCACATGCGCCAGCCCAATTGTGTGTAAAACTCCTTGCGCACCCATCAGAATACGCATACACCACTCGTGCTAGCCCAATCGTGTGTAAAACCCCTTGCGCACCCCTCGGAATATGCATACCCTGCTCGTGCCAGGCAAATCGTGTGTAAAACTCCTTGCGCACCCCTTGGAATATACGTACACCACATGCGCCAGCCCAATCGCGTATAAAACTCCTTGCACACCCTTCGGTATACGCGTAGCCCACCTGCATCAGGCAAATCACGTGGAAAAATTCCCCCCTGTGATGCGGGCTGCCTGCGGGACATGGTCAGGGGTGATGGGCTGTCTGCGGGGCATGGCCAGGGATGATGGGCTGTCTGTGGGGCATGTCCATGGGTGATGGGTTGCCTGCGGGGCATGGCCAGGGTGGATGGGCTGCCTGCAGGGCATGGTCAGGGTGGATGGGCTGGCTGCGGGGCATGGTCAGCGGTGATGGGCTGTCTTTGTGGCATGGCCAGGGGTGATGGGCTGCCTGCAGGGCATGGCCAGGGAGGATGGGCTGCATGCGGGGCATGGTCAGGGTGGATGGGCTGTCTGTATGGCATGGCCAGGGGTGATGGGCTGCCTGTGGGGCATGGTCAGGGTGGGTCGGCTGCCTGCGGGGCATGGACAGGGTTGTAGGGGGTTCCCTGTGGTGTGGGCTGCCTGTGGGGCATGGACAGGAGTGATGGGCTGTCTGCGGGGCATGACCAGGGGTGATGGGCTGTCTGTGGGGCATGTCCAGGGGTGATGGGCTGCCTGCAGGGCATGGCCAGGGTGGATGGGCTGCCTGCGGGGCATGGCCAGCGTGGATGGGCTGCCTGTGGGACATGGTCAAGGGTGATGGGCTGTCTGTGTGGCATGGCCAGGGGTGATGGGCTGTCTGTGGGTCATGTCCAGGCGTGATGGGCTGACTGCAGGGCATGGCCAGGGTGGATGGGCTGCCTGCGGGGCATGGTCAGGGGTGATGTTCTGCCTGCGGGGCATGGACAGGGTGGATGGGCTGCCTGTGGGGCATGGCCAGGGTGGATGGGCTGCCTGTGGGGCATGGTCAGGGTGGATGGACTGCCTGTGGGGCATGGACAGGTTTGTAGGGGGCTCCCCTGTGGTGTGGGCTGCCTGCGGGGCATGGACATGGTTGTAGGGGGGGTCCCCTGTGGTGTGGGCTGCCTGCAGGGGATGCATGCGGCTCCTCACCACACGGGTGCGCGAATATGGGGGTATGCAAGTGCGCTTTTCACGCGATTCTGCTGGCGCGAACGGGGTACGTGTATTCCGAGGGGTGCGCAATGAGTTATACATGCGATTGGGCTGGCGCAAACGGGATACGCGTTCCTTGCGCACCCAGCGGAATATGTGTACGCCGCTCGTGCCAGCCCGATCGCATGAAAAAGGACGCACATGCTCGGATCACCCACTAACGTATCTCACAAGCATCCCACGCCACAACGGAGCCCCCCATCACCCGTGAGTATGCCAGCAGGCAGCCCACACCACAACAGAGCCCCTCATCACCCGTGAGCATGCCAGCAGGCAGCCCACACAACAATGGAGCCCCCCATCACCCGGGAGCATGCCAGTAAGCATGTCTCCAATCATGTTCACCCCCAGTGATGGCAACCTGCCAGCAGGCCCCGACACATGTCACCCCCACCAGTGACAGGCACCTGCCAGCAGGCCCCAACTTATGTCCCCCGCACACCACTCCCAGTGATGGCAACCTGCCAGCAGTCCCTGGCTCATTTCCCTGCCAAACCACCCCCAGTGACGGCAACCTGCCAGCAGGCCCTGACTCAAGTGGCCCCCCCACACCACCCCCAGTGGTGGCAATCATTTTCACCCCCAGTGATGGCAACCTGCCAGCAGGCACCGACTCATGCCCCCCCACCTGTGACAGGCAGCTGCCAGCAGGCCCCGACTCATGTCCCCACCACACCACCCCCAGTGATGGCAACCTGCCAGCAGGCCTCAGCTCATGCCTTCCCCCTCATGCCCCCCCACCAGTGACAGGCACCTGCCAGCAGGCCCCGAATAATGTGCCCCCAACAAACACGTTGTCACAACACAGGGCCATGTTACAAATGCCAACACAAATCCCACCCCACGCCGCACCACCCCAGTTCAAACACACAACCATCCATTGTACCCACTCCCCAGTAAAATCCCCATGTCATCACATTCACAAAAGCAGATGCATGCACCCAAAGACATGTCCAACAGATCCACACAGCAGTGACACATGACTGAGGCAATGCTCACTGACACATGCACAAAACAAATGAGAGTATTCCACACCAACATTGAACATTATGGAAATGTATTAAAATAAATGCAAAATGACCAAATGAAAATAAAACATGAAAATGAGAAAGTAATGAAAGGTCAAAGAAAAAATAATGCAAACTCCAAGAAAAATGTAAATCCAAAGAAATGAAAACTGAAAAGTGGTCCATGTCCACAGTCCAATAACGAAATCCAAAATGAAAACCATAAAAAACCATTCCTTCATGGGATTAAAAAAAAATAAGAAAGTATGTACATGTCCAGAAATATTTACAATGAAAGTCTGAAGGGTCCATGATCCCAAAACAAAATGAAAGCTACAAAAAACCCTATGTAAAACACAACTATATACAAAATGTGGAGCAAAGTCTGTGTACTCCAAATCATTAAAAAAACAAATGAAACCGGCACGATGCTGAAGGTGCACTGTCGTGCACTACGAGTACAGCCAGGCCCACTTGAGAATACTGGTGGAGCCTGGGCGTAGTGATTTGATCCAAAGATTCATGGTTTTTGGCACTTTCACTGCACAAAGTGCTGAATCAGGCCCTGAAGGGTGTTGTAAAAGCTTCCTGGACCGGCAGCTCGGATCGTACCGGGCGTTATGGTCCCTCATACCTTGTTGAAGGCCCTTGCTTTGCTCAGAACATTAACTATGTCTTCAGGGCTCATGATGCACGGTACGGGCCGAGCTGCAGATCGATGAAGCTATATTGGTGATGATGATTTAGTGATGCATTTCTTCATTCATATTACGTGTGTCATGGTGTGTTTTGAATCACTTGCAGCTGTGGCCATATGGCTGTTCAAACATGCTTATGCTACGTGCCATCTCTTCATTGTCATCTGGCATTTCTGCCTGTGATATGTGCCTGCCAGAGGTTGTATGTGATGCAGGTGATATACTACATTCCGTACATGTGTAGACTTCACAATTTACAGGCATCCATTTCTGTTTTCGGGATGCCATTGCATATCAATGCCACTGGATGCATGCCTGAGTTTGAGTTGTGTGTGACATGTCTGCTTCATGTGTTGGCTGTTGATGTAATGATGTCTATGTGTGTGTGTGTGTGTGCTGACATGTGTATTCATGTTTGTTTTGTTCACGTTACAGGTGTTGACGTAACGGAGCCAGAGGATGAGGATGCCATTCCAGACACGGGGTTGATTTTACATCAACAACCCGGCACAAGTGGGGGTCGTGGGGTGGTAGGCCACGAGAACCCATTTGTGCTCCAGACCATCGTGTCCAGGGCTGGCAATCAGCTCTGATGAACACTCTAAGCACGTTGTTGAATTGGATGCGCATCATGACGATTCGTCGCTGCTTGGGATCCTGATGTGGATGATCTTCTGTCCGCGACACCTTCATTGAGGGACCAAGCAGTGTTGGAACGTCTGCTTGTGGTGGTTCTGGGCACACGGTCAAACTCCACACCAGTTGGTCATGTTCCTGGGGCTTCAGGGCAACGGAGGATGCAGTCCTTGGGTCCCACAGGTGTAATGTCCAGCAACGCGGTGGCCGTGCGCCACCGCGGAGCACTGAGTGGGAACATGCCATGTATGCCAGTTCACAACAATAGGGGGCAGATATTGACATGATTGCTCAAGGCATGGAAAGTGTGGCCCAATCCATGCTCCACCCTGATAGGCAGGTGGAGCTCCAGCAGCAGGCAGCGCAGTCCACGTGCCGCTCACTCAGGCTGGGCATGGCAGCCTCAAACAGGGCACGCGGGCTGAAATGATGTCTCTGCGCGAAGCAATTGCTGCTCAGGCAGAGGCACACAGGGAGGCCCTGAGGGAAGAACACCAATCCCTCAGATCTACTCTGGGTGGGCTCTTGATGTCCCAGAGGCAGCGGTCACAAGAGAGGATGGAGCAGCTTGAAAATACCATCTCGGCTGAGCTACGTGCATGCCGTGAGGTGCTCTGGATGTCATGTGAGGCCACGCAGGCAGAACTCTGTCTTAAATGTGCTACCTTGCCACATGGGCCAGGCTTACCACACCCTCATGTTTGCAGCCGTGGAGGGGCAAGCTGCAGATAGACATGATCAGGCAACTGTGCCACGTCCACCTTCTGATTTACATCCAGAGGGTGACTAGGACGACGACTTATCTTCCACACAGGTTGGGCCGTGCAGGCTTTGAGCCCTTGGAGTTTTTTTTTATCTCAACATCATCGCATGTGGGTGTTGAGGTGCACCCTGTACCTCCCCCCTCCTTGGTGCCCCCCCAGGTCATATGTGGCCATTTTTATTTTGTTTAAATATTATTGTTTGTCTATTGTGCATTCATGTGACAGTGTGGTGCTTTGTGGCCTTTTAAAGCATCCACTCTTTGTTCCAGCTGGGCCCATACAAGCTTGTCTCGTGGATGTGTTTGTGGCTTGGGGTCCTGACACATATACGACTCCTGCTTCCCCTTTCCATGGGCTTCCAAAGATGGATCGGTGTGACAACAAATTACACAGGGGCATTCGACTTTCATCATATCTGTGGCCAGTCTGCAGTCCTACTAGTGGGGATCAAGGATGTTTTCTCCACGGCATGTCTGCAATCACTTTTGGTGAGTATACTTTTGAACTGTGCTTTTTTTTAAGTTGATTGTGATGTTTTTTCATTACTTGCCTGTATACGTGGTTGATGCACTTCATGCTGTAGACGGTAGCCTGCACCCTTTAGCTGTCAAAGCCACACTGATGATGGCAAGGGGATGTTTGGTGACAATGTCAAGTTGGTACACTTGGGCTACAGTGATTGGTCATTGTTTGACATTGTCAATGTGGGGTACTATGCACATGATGTGTTCTGCTGGTCAATGGATGTTGCTGTGTTGGGTTTACTTTTCAGGTGTCAGGGGATTGGTGTGGTTTGACACACTGGGGGTTCCATGAGGGCAATGTTCACATGTGATGTGTACAGGACACTGAGGGTCACTTATCTTCACATGCATGTATTGAGTGCATGTCCCTACTGACACACACACTTACACAATGCACCACCATACATACAACCACTCATCCATGCCGACACGTGCACACAGATTGCCTTCTCTGCCATGCTGTGTCCCTGTAGCGCATGATCACTTACAATTTTCCAATCGTGTACATGAGTCCCAGGGTAATTTTTGTTGCTTGTCCTTTTTTATATGATGCTCAAGGTGTATCCCCAATGCAAAGGCCACTCACTGTGCTGTGTGCTGAGCGGTGTGTTGCAGGGTACACACACACACCACACAGTTTTGGGATTTGCGGATTTGGATTGCACAATGTGCATGCCAACAGGCATTCTGTATTTTGTTGATGGTACCGCTGGTGGCATGCATTTGTGTATGACTTTGTATGTGTAGGAGGTTGTTGGTAAGTCATTTAATCTGATTCCATGTGGGGTGTAATTGTCTCAGACCTGTTTCCATTTATCCAGTGGCATATCGTGACGATTTTAACATGTATTGTGTATTCGGTTTGCTCTATTGCTGTTGCATGCCATGTCATGGTGTGGTCGACGAGGGTCATGCGGTTGGGAGGGTTTGGTTGACATACCAGTGATTTTCATGGCCTGTTTTACAGGGGTTTGGTGGGATATGCACCTTACATGTGTTCCTTTTGGTCACATGGGATTGGTTATGTTTAAGTGGCTAGGGATGCACACAATGTAGCACTTCCGTGGACACATTCTCATGGTGGTAAGGTTGTGACAGTTGACTGTCCCTTTGTCATCATCGATTGTCAGGCCTGTGTGCACTCCGCAGGGGTGGGAGTTTAGGTGAACAATGTGGCCAAGCTGGGTCCGGGCTGCCTCGCCACGTGCCCTTTCACCTCCCATGCGCAGCACCTGTGCGTGTGCTTGGAGATGTGGGGGCACCACTATGTCCACTGGTACGCCCCGCCGTGTTGCAAAATTGTGGAGGACACATGCTGCCACAATGATCCTGCACACTACTGGGTGTGCATATAGTAGCTGCCCACCAGAGCAAGGGGCGGAAGGGTGACTTGAGCACTCTGAATGTGCACTCCACTATGGCCCTGGTTGCAATATGGGATGCGTTGTATCTTACCTGCGGTGCTGTGGTGGGGTTCCGTATTGGCATCATCATGTGGGTGTTCAGTGGGTAGGCACTGTCCCCTGGGGAGGGGATGATGGTTGTCATTAGTTGGGTTTGTGTATTTGTCTGTGTATGACATGCATGCATGTGCACAGACATTTGTACTCACCAATGAGCCATGTGTTGCCATTCTTCCCAGCTTCCAGGGCCCGGCTCAGGGTGGGCATTCTGTATATGAAACTGTCATGGGTAGACCTAGGATAGTTTGCATAGACAGAGGTGATGATTCCCTGGGCATTGCATGCAACCTGTACGTTCATGGAATGCCAGTGCTTGCGGTTGCGGTAGATGTTCTCAGTGGCCCTACGTGGACGTAGGGCCACATGTGTGCAATCTATGGCACCGAGCACTTTTGGGAAGTGTGCCACCATTTAAAGGTCCTGGACCACGGCGTGCTTTTCTGCAGGTGTTCTGGGCATGTGTATGTGCCTGCGGACTGAGGGGCACGCAGACATGATTGCCTACACCTCATGTAGGCAGCGTGACTGCGTGGCCTGTGAGACGCCCCCAACTATGGCAGTTGTCTGCTGAAATGACCCAGTGGCCAAAAAATGCAGGACATTGAGCACCTTTTCCAAGGAGCTCAGTGCTTGGGAGCACAAGGTGGGTAATGTGAGGTCATCCTCCCACTCAGTGACAAGGTCTAGGATGATATGAGGTGGAAACCTATACCTGTCATAGACCTGGTCATCAGGCATCCCAAAAAGGCTGGTCCTGGGCAAAAGAAATGTGGGGCCTGGCTATTCTTCTCCACCTGCGGTGTCCCACGATCACTGCTACGAGAAATGGGACATTCATCGTAGCTGTATATGCGTGTTTGTTGTTTGCGTGCAATTTTATACTGCACAGGGGCGCTTCCGCCTGCTTTCGTGTGGCGGACATGTGTACGCCTGTGCGTGTCTTTTGGTGTGCGCGGGTTTTCCCTATTCGATTCCATGAATACGTGTTGTTCGCGAGCATGTGGGCGTTCCATGTATTTCCCAGCAGTACTTCCCCAGTTACGCCCTCATTTTCACACGTTGTTCCCCATTCCGCATGTTCCTCCCCCGTTATGGTATGTGCGCTACACGTTGTGCACTTTCGCTGTGCGTGTCACGCACGGCATTCGGGAGGTCACGGTGACGTGTAAGGTAGGCGCGGATTAGGCGCAGCTCCCAGGAAAAACACACGCAGAGACTTCCATGAATCGTTTGCATGCGAATCGCACGCATGCGCTGGATTTTAAACGCTTGCACCACCAATCTCAGCGCAAAATTGTTCCATGAATCGGCCCCTAAGTACGATAAAACTCTTTCAAGAGACCAAAAGGGACTCACTGAATGCTGTCACACCGGAGATTTGGAGGTGTTAAACAATATGTGCCTAAAGTACAGGCCCAAAAGGTTGCATTTCGGCATAGACGGTATGCCGGCCCGAACATTACTAGCAGTATTAGCGCACAACGAGAACTTAGGGAGAGAACAATCGAGAACTGCCGGAAACTTTGGGATGCTTCGTTACACCTTGGCCTTTGCAAAACAAAGCAAAAAATGGGTGGCCAAGCCAATATACTAGGAAATAGAATTCGATTTTGTGAAAGATCTCACTTTGACTGTGTTGGCCACTCATACTCATGGAAGTGATCCACATACAATTGCAAACGAGCCCTGTCCCCCTAAAGCTGAACTTGTTTAACAGTTGACTTCCTGGTATAAATGATTTGCAGCAGTGTTCTTAATGTGCTCACTATAACTTTTGAGATATGTTCCCTAATGTTTGTACATTGTACATCAACAATGGAATGCTATTAAACTCGAATTTCAATGCTATAAAAAGTATTAAGAAGTATTTAATTATGCAGATTTAATCCGGTTCATGATTCATTAATTTATATCTTTTGCCTTGCCTTAATTTATATTACTGGTCCTCGAATGATAACATACATGTCTGTGGTTTCTTGGTGTCTGTAAATCCCTCCGCTAGACCCAAACCACATCCATACATGCAGTGCATGGCTCTGGCATTGATGGCCTATGGTGGGTAACATCTTCATCGCAATCATAAATCGACTGACCAAAGTCTACCCCATAACATGCAGATCGCCTTGCTTTAACTGTGTATTATTTTGACAAATACCTTGGCGAGTGTGCACCTTTTTAAACGCTTACATAGTGTTTTGGTCTTTTCACGTGTTTTTTTTGGGTTCTGTAGAGCTCGACACAGGTAGCCATAGCACCCAAATTGTCTTTTCAAATGTATCCTCTTTGTCAACTTTTTGGCAAGAAGTGCCTGTTGTAGGATGCCATACAGTGTAACACTGTATTTTGCCCCCTCCAGCTTTCACCCCGTTCTTGTCCCCTTCCCCCCTCAACTGGACTTGTGCGATCTGAAGTTCTATCCGTCGCTCTTGGCACACGTGGGTTAGCTGGGCTCATCTACACGGTGTGAAGGTCAGGGCAAGGGAGCAATTCTATCGAACTAAACTAAACAACAGAAACTGATAATGCAGAAATAATGGCACACATATAATCTTTCCTGAATAGGGGTACTTCGGTGAAATGAGCTAATATATTGCCATTCTAACCTCTACCCTTTGGAATCTATTTGATACCAAAATCACTGTACCCAGATGCACAACCTAAAGGTTTGATCTGCCATCTGCCCTGCTTGGGCCCTCAGGATATAGCTAGACGTGTTTTGCTTTTTGGGATAATATATTACTACATGGGATTAGGACTGTGATGTGGGCCCTTGACTGATCAGGGCATGGGAGGAGCAGATTGATATCAGCATGAAAGGAACTGCAGGGTCTGAGCTGGTGGGCTTAGGCCTGGAGAGGTGAAGGTTGTTAATACACGGGAAGTTCAGTGGAGATGTATGGGCACTTGGATTTATGACTTGTCAGTCTCTCACTTTATCAGCAGAGCACATTCCTCCACAAGAACAGCGTGCACGCAGATGTGGCAATGGGGAGGAGATGGTGTGGGCTGGCTGAGTGAGGCACTAGGGATGGGAGAGCTGCATTTGTACAGAGAGATGGATTTTCGGGCCTAGTAGAAAGATGTCATTTGATCTATTTTCAAACGGTTTCATAATGCTGGGCTTGAAACTATGGTGTATGTGTTATTTGCGATGGGGTGTGGTGTAACGGAATGTCGCAGGGGTTGGCTACGCCTCCCACCTCGGTTATTACATATGTTATGTTTCGAGAGTGACGAACGAGGGGCAAGGGGGCAAGGACCGTTTACTTCCCAACGCTAGTAAAATCATTGTCTCTGTCTTCCCTCTGTTCCCCCTGCATTGCCTCGTCGCACCTTGAAGCACTTGTGCATTGGCGCGTTATAAATACAATATCATATCATCATATGATATCATGATCTGTTTCAGACAGACACAAATGGAATCTTAGGTTACATAAGACTTTCAGTGGCTTGTATTCTCTGTTTTACTTACCTTCAGTTTAACTGTTGTCCAAAAATAACTAAATCACTAGCACTATTGATGGGTAAAAAGTATTCATGATCGCGCTGCATGCCAGCAAACAATTCATTTATTTTTCGAACATATTTCAAATGCCATGTTGGCCGGCCGGGCTCATCGCTCCCATGGAGTGATGGTCACTTTGTGTGATGTTGCTTGTGGGGAGTTCACACCGATGCGTCTTGTACTGTACGTTTTAGATTTGTGGCTTTCCTTCTCAAAAACGAAAGCTACCAGGCATACACGCTCTAAACAAGCTTCAATTGTTATTTGACATTGGACGAAAGCGAGGATTTGCTATGGCTTAAAGGACGGAAGGTGTTGAATACCCGCAAAAATTATAACATTCACTATTTTGAAACTGGAAATTGGAACATTTACTTTCAATCTATGCAACCCATTGTTCTGAGCGGACACTCTGCATTACGCCAAGAGAATGGAACTACCAAAGGTAATGTAAGTTGAACTATTCAGTTTAAAGACGAGTTTAAAGACGAACAAGTAAAGGTTTCATTTTGTGAGTGGTATTGCTTGCTTACATTGTTATGGGTTGTTAGTTGTTGCATATTGTGATGATTATTCATCAACGACCCGCAAACACAACCTGTATGCAGGCTAGGCTAGTGATATCTAAACCCCTTCGTCCGATGGCATATCAGGGTGTGCTATCAACGTTGTATTATTGGATGTGCCGGGTGCAGAATATTTTCCAAGGGGACTTGGTTCGCTTGTCGAAATTTGATGTTGCCAGTTCCGTTATATTTTTAAACAAGGTAGCGGGCGCCCCTCTCTAGAAAGAACATGGTATGATAACCTGTTAGTTTTTTTTTTCACACTTTCAGTGTCTGCAGCCTTCGCCTTTTTCTCAATGTAACTTTCACAGATGGGAAATATCCATTTGCATATCAGTCTTTGTCCCGGCCACATGGGCAGTCCAGCACCGAAATGCTATGGCAATTCTGTTCTGAACAAGAGTACCTACAGCAACCCCATACACATGTTTCAGCCTTGTTGGGCCTCATCAGTGAGGTGGAGCTGTGCCTCTCTGAGCACAGTGAGCATGCAGTCCCTGTCTGGCTTCCCCCAGGGAACTTAGGGTCACCAACCCCAAGTTTGTTGCAAATATTATGTTATAATGCTGTCTATGTGTTGTACAATTTTTCCTTCAGCTTCCGCATCCCATTAGGGGATATACATAGTCCACAGCGCTAACCTCTCAAGCACTCAAAGTTTCCCCAATGTTTTCTGTGTGTTCCATTGTTTGTGGTTTGTGCTCATTATTAGGTTTCACCCGGTGCAGAATTACAGGGTAAATGGATACATTTGAATAAAGAACGGCCTTCTAAAATATATTTTTGTTATGTTTTCTACACAGCTACATTGTACCGTTCTGCGAATGCCATAGTTTCCAGATACCGACAGATGGTTTCTTCAGCCAGCAGTGGCAGATACACCTAAACCGATGGATTTCCATTACGCTGATGTGGGACGATCGCCGGGACTGATATGCCCTTTGGCGGTACCAGCAACAAGGAGCAATCTGTCATTGGTTACGGTGTAGCAAGAAGCTTATGCTAAAGCCTTGCGATTCAATGTGCGTTGAATACGCATCTTCTCCCAAAAGGAACACTGTGTGCCTCTTGATAAAGTTTTGATGCTCTAACCCAAGGACATTCAAAAATTGGTGGTTAATCGAAATCAGCAGATGTTCTCTGAGTATTTCTTGTGAAATAAAAGCACATTATAAATTGCAAAATTGCAGAGTATTGATGTTTCCTTTAAAAATAGTTTTTTCTATTCCAATTTGGGACGCGCTGTGCTGTGAGAGGACGTGTGTGTTGATATTCCGGGTTCAGCATCAACTGACATTAAGACATGGCTACGCTGCCCACTAACATCATGAAAATATGTGCAGAATATCGCTAGGAATGATGATGTCAGATTCAGGGGCGGGTGATATGATTTAGTGCTGCAGGGGCACTTGAACTTAGGGTGATCGATCCATGGATAAGATTAGCACAAGGTGGCCGCACCCAAATCGTTGATTTCGCATGTGTAAAAGTGAGGAAAACTAAGGTAAGGTGCATAGGAAATGTTTTTACGATCGATCACTGTTTGCTTAAAAACAAAAGCCTGAACGCGCGGGATAATGACATTTATGAGCGCACTATTTCTTTAAGAATGGCTAAATGCCCAATCAGGCTTCAGGGGCAGGGAGGGAGGCGGGAGGGAATACGAACAAGGAAGGACTGGCTGCAAAAAGCCATGAAGTGGCAAAAAACAATAAGACGCAGCAACCGCAAAATAAAATACTGATGATCCCTAATTGGGGTGAAACCAGGTATGCAGTTGCCTGGCAGCCTTGAGACATGTCAGTCTTCAGTAGATTTAGTTATGCATAAAATAACACTTCCCTGTAAGACACAAACAATTTTCTGGAGTTAATGGCTTGCATTTGAGGAATTTGTATACCCACAATGCCTTGCTCATGATGCTCAGAACTGAAGGAGAGCTTCCAGTGATGGTTACTGGGTGTTCCTGTGGCATTTGTGACTTGGCTCAAATGGCTTAGTCTGCTAGCACATTACAAGTGAAATGTTTTTTTTCCAAGCTCTTCTAACTACACCATAACTTTGCTGGTATTTGCATACCCAAAGGTAATAGCACACTGGCATCCTTTTGACCTTCTTAAAAAAGGAGTATTGCCTATTAGTATCTGGAGGCAGCATCCAATCAGGATCCATGGATTGTAGGCTGAAACCTATAATCTCAGCCTGCGTTGCACAGAACCTGCTGGCTGCCTCCCCTGCCCCCCAGTGCCAGCTTCCTTGCCCACTGCCTCACCGCCTCTCGCTGTTCCCGGGCATCATGGTAATGGAAGAGGGGCTCCGTATGGCTTCCATTACCACACGTGCAGCGTCCTGTTCAATGAGTGAAAATCCTTTTTTTTTTAACACCCTGGGTTACCACTTTGGGACCCCGGCTCCCTCTTTTTTCCCCTCACTCTGGCCATCCTCTATGGGTTCTGTTTTATTGTGCTTGTGGTGAATGCAAGTGCATGATGATGCTGAGAGAATGTTGGTGTGTCTGAGAGAATGTTTGGGTGTGAATGCTGTTGTGAAGGTTCCAGGAGTTGGCAGTTGGAGAAGCCTAACCTAGGTAATGGGACCCAGTGGTTCACTGTGTCATCTGAACATGTAACTAGAATAAAGCGTACCTGAGGTACCTAATAGAAGTGTCCAGGGAATTGGCTTTCTTACACTGGCATCAAGGATGGTCCTCAAGAAGACAACTAATGGACCGGCAAGGCAAAATAGAGACGTTTAAGAGACCAGGCTTCTGCGGAGGGTGCAGCAAGAAGATAGAGGAACCACTGCCCCTACAAAGTAAGTCCCATCACCCAGATCAGAGTAAAAGGGGATTTGCACAACCCCCAGAGCACAGCAGAAGGGCCAGAGCAGAAGAAAACCCAAGGAAAAGAGAGGGGAATAAAAAAATAAAAAAATAGAAAGGGCAAAAAGTAAAGAAGTGCCGTCCCAGCCCCCGAAGAAGAAGAGTGGGGAATCTGATGTGCATTGTGAAGCTCACTGTGACCCAATAATAGGAAAATGGGACAGAAGGAGGAGCGAACCACAGGGTGAAGATAAATAGCAATGGGAAGGCCCTGGGTCATGGCAGGTGCCTATAGCTGTCATTAATGAGCAAGAAAGTGTCCCAGGAGGAAGGTGCTCAGCAACAGTGAGTAAAAATGTCACAATTCCCCCAGGTTTGGCAGCCCTAGGGATCCTCTGATACTGTGGAGTCGTTGGTCGTTGTGGGTCCTGCCCCGGGCCACCATTGTTTCATGAGAAAAGCACTACGCTGCTCAGGGCACTGTGCAGCTCCATGCCGGTCCAAAGGGCCACATGCGAGGGGTCGGACAGGAGACTCTAACCCCAGCAAGTGACAATCTCAATCCCAGTCTTAAAATAGTATGGGATGGTGCAGAGAAGGTGAGGAACTCGCACCATATGGCGCCCAGGGGAGGGACTCACCGTATTACGGTGCAACAGTTGCCAAAAGTAGCTCCGCAGTCAGCGTCTGCAGAGACTAGCATGGTGATGTCATTGAGGTGATAATGGTGTTGACGAAGGAGTGGAACGCCATTACGTGGTGCCTTGATGGGTAAGAGGCATACTATATTCCGGAGAGCCTTGTTTCCGTATGTGTTCTTAAGACGAGGTACCTAAAGAAAGGACCTTCTGCACATAACGTGCTCTGGTCTCTTGCATCAGGATCAGGAAATGTAAAGCAGTTGTGAGAGAGGATGCGTGACGCAACATGTTAGAAGGTTGAATGAGCTGTGCCGGCAGCTCGCAGGGAACTAAGTCCGTCGTAAGTGCATTTCAGAAGTGGCTAGATCTAATCCTGTTGAGGAATTTGCCAGAATCCACAGGAACAATCTGAAGATTATTTATTGTCACAGAGACATCAAGAACCAAGGACTTGTTAGTCTGGAAAACAAAAACCCCTAGCCATCGTCTTGCCCCCACTCGGGCAACCATGCTCCGGTGTCAGACAATCTTAGACAATCTCCCTACACCCCCCTAGCTCTCGTATCTTAGGCCCTATGTGCACTGTGTTACTCATAGATTACTTCTAACAACACACCCATGCTATACAGAACAAATAATACCAACATACTCCTATCTTACTACTGTGGACACAAATCACAAGACACAAAGAAAAACACCTGAATCGATTCAATTATAACAATGGAATACATTTATTTGGGCACACCAAAGCATAATTCAGGCAATGCTAAAACTCTAGCCAAGATCGAATTTGCACCTTTTATACTTCTGGTGCAAATCTACCATGCAATAACTATAAGCCTTTCAGGTTCCTAATGCATGTGTTTCTAATGCAGTCTAAAATACAAGCCTATCGTGCAAGCGTCAAACATCCAACAATCCTCTCCTTCATACAGAATCAAACCTCGCTTCAATCCACACCAATCCACACCATGCTTCACACTCACTCTCTTTAAGACAATCCCTGTCTGATCTCCCCTTTCCCAAACTCATACTGTCGTAACTGTTTGTGTGAGTGTCTGACCGACAACTAGATGGTGTCATATTCTAATGATGGGCATAATTCTGGGGGGGGGAACAGGGATGCACATCCCCCAATCTCCATGGCACACCATTCTTTCCCCACTCATTTGGCTCGGGCACCTCCCCTTCAGATGTCATGTCCTCTCCAACCCATCAGCAAAGTTACCCCACTAAATGTAATCAATCAGTTTGTCTAGCCATGAACCATATTTCCCCATTTGCATCTCTCTCCTCTACAGCTCTGTATTTGTCAAGCCAGGTCTCTCCTCTTCCCGCTACTCTCTTCAATCAGTCAGTCAGCCGTGGCAGGCCCCCAAGATCTGGTCACACGACTGCTTCTGCCAAGCTCTCTCTCAAAGCCATCGTATTCTGCTGCACCAAAACATCTCTCTCTTATTCTCAGGATTGCATTCTCCATCCAAACTCCATCAGCAGCTAGCTCGAATGAACTCCATCAGTTTCTAGCTGCCTCCTCCATCAGACTCTCAGCATCTACCAAGAACTACAGCAACTACCTCGAACTAGAACTCTCCTCTCTCTGCAGCTCTGGTTATAGTTTCCAATGACGCACCTATTTCTATGGTTACTTACATTCTAAGAAAGTCTCTTTCTGTCTCAGCATATAACAATGCCTGCCAGTCTGTGTTATGCGTGTACTTTGACTGCGTGTTCTGTGTCAAAGAGAGTGTCAAAGTGACATTGGACATCATATCTTTTTCATGGCCCTCCGTGTCTGGTGCGAAAAAAATCATCTAATTCTCTATTCCTCCATTCACTTCCACTGTTGGCTCTGTCTGCATTACAAAATGTGTTCTTAGTGCCCGTTTTCAAAGTAACTTCTTGTTTGAAAAGGCTTCCTTCCTATCTCTCCAGGTCGCTCCCTTCATGGCCCCAACCCTCGTGTTGTCTCCGCGGCACAGAAGCCAAGCTGATTAGCCTCCCTTCGCGGACAAGGGTTCATGTTATCTGTGTCCCTCTGCCAATGTTTACGAATACTTTCTATCACAGTGGACCATAACATTTCGCAGTGCCGCGGCACTCCGCACTGTCTTCATCAGAATGGATTCAAATGCCAGCCTAAGGCTTTCTAACGTTTACGCTATTCTTCTCGCAATGCAAGCACTAACATAATGCAAACTCATTCTAAGTGCACACCCAACATACATACATACATACATACATGAAAGTCCCTTCATGTGTCTCTACAAAACATACATGTGTCATCATACTAAATGGCTCTTCATGGCATTTTCAAATATGACTGTGTGTGTCATTTCCAGGCCTCATTCGTTCTCAATCCTGCAAACAATATGTTTCTCTCAGCCTAAGCACTACAATGTAAACATAGATAACATCTTCTCCACATGTCAAATATACAGTGTCTCTAAAGCACTACATACGACAGTGCAAGTGTCATGCTATTGCAAACTCTAGTATCTAGCATGTTTCTCTCCTAATGGCAAGTGCTATATTGGAATGCAAACATTTCATTCTAAAAGCAAACCCTTCATACAACAGCGCCTATTTCTCTCTTCAAATGCATAACATCTCAAAGGCTAATGCACACAGTGGCAGTCTAATATGTGGATTAAATAATTGATGCTACTTCTTCATGTACTTAATCGGAACTAAACAGAATGCAATAATGGATAGCTAACCATGATGCACCCATGCCTAAAGGGATAATACTGGGTAACAATAAGTAATGACTCTCTATTGGGTCTTATGATTCTCTAATGATAACAATTCCAGGCTCCTCATTTTATCAGATTCCACAATTCTCCCTTTTTATCGTTAGATAATCATAACATAACATATGTCATACATAACATAGCATAACATAGCATAGTGGTATGCTAATACCAAGCAATATTGCGAAAGAAAGGGAAAAAACATATTTCTTCTTGTGATGCAAATAAAACTTTTTTTGCTACCAAAATGCAAGCATTTCACTCTATCAGTGGCAAGCTAAAATATTCAAATGCATAACTGCAAATGTGTCAGAAATCAGAATAGCATAGCCAAATGTCAAAGGTCAAAAGTCAAGTCAAAAGTCACAGGTCAAAAGTGTCTATAGGCCAAAAGTGTGAAAGTGTCTCTACAAGCAGAAATTTCAAAACGAAAATGCCATGCATAAAATCAATACATAAGTGCTGCGGATACAGGTGTTTCCATCTCAATGTGTCAAGCCCAAAATATGACAATCACTTTCACAGGTATCAAATGTCAGTACAGATGTCAGTAGCCAAACAGGCCAAGTGTTCATTACAGATCAATGCATACATATCAGTGTATACATCCAGAGTATTGGTCATATAGGCCAATTCAGTTACTATATTCCAGTCCAAGGTATTTCCAGGTCACTCATGAGGTATATGTGTCCTCACATATGTGCACAGTTTCCAGGTCTCCACAAATATAGTTCTAATGCAAAAGGTTCAGCCAAGGAATGTCAACAAAGATGCAGTGTCAACAAAGCAAGTGTTCACAAATCGAAAATGTTCACTAAGAGCATATCAGTGTGTTCAGCAAAAGTTCAGGTAGCAAAGTTCTCCACAGCAACAAACGTCAACAAACATGAAGCAGCAAAGTGTTCAAGCCCATCAATGTTCAGATAGCAGAAATGTGTACACGCCTATTCAGGCTGGCCTGCTTGATAAATGGCAGTAAGCTAAATGAGATTTTGCACAGAGCTCCAAAAAGACAGGAGCAAGCATCAAGTGTCTGTACCATGTGAGCCCCATTTTGTCTCCATGGAGTGATCACACATGCCCTTTCACTTTTCAAAGGTAGCACCAGGAAAACCGCGTGTCAGAACTTTCAATTGATGCAAATTGATGCATACGCTCCCTTTTCCCTAGGCCTTCATTCACATTTGGGGAAAAAAGGTGGGTGCAAACAAAAGAACAGGTGCACTCATTCAGAGTGTTTATATGCCAATGCAGATGGTTACTCTCCAGTGCAATTCCATGCACATTGGCCCTTGGCATAGGCCAAACTCCAGCTTCAAATTCTCTTCTTCCTCTCCAGGTCATGCTGTTGCCAGTATTCCAGCTCATGCCATGCCAGTTCCATGCTATGCTAGTCCCATGCTCTTCAAATGAGGGACCAGCCAGCCAGCGTTGAATGCGAGTGCAAAGTGCAAGTTTCAAAGCACCATCGATCAATGCTCAATCTCTTTCACTCAAGAGACAAAGCTTCACTGCTTTTCAAACGTGGCATCAGGCATGAAATGCTTTTAGAGCGTGTCTACCTGCTCATTCGCACATTTTTTCTCTTTCTTGTCAGGCACAAACTTGTCTGCTGCAAAAGGTAAGGCATACCAAATTGATTCTCTTCTCGCTGCATATCACAAAAGCTGCTCACAAAGCAATTCGAATTTTTTCTCTCTTCTTCTGCTGCTGAACAATCTTTCACTGATCTTTCTCTCTCACTCCTCTCTACACAGAATGCTGCAAGGTATCTTCTCTCTGCACAGTCGGTCGTGATATTCATTTCCCATGGCAATAGGTGTTATGCCACAAAGTCTATTTACTCTGAGTAGCAAGCAGATTTTCTGGGTACATTCTCAGAGCACAGCCATTGGACAAGGCCACACCCTAAGGCCTCAAATCGGTCAGTCGGCATTCCCCAAAAGTGCTGCTGCAAAGCGGCCAATGTCTCATCATTGCTGCAAACAGCCATGATGCAAAGTCACATTACAAGATGACAAAAGCCAGTCTCTTTCTGGTTCTGCAAAGTCACAAGGTGTCAGCCATCATGGATCTCAAACAGACGGTCATCAATGCCTGGTCATTCTGGTCTGGTCATGCCGGTTTCAGGCGTCATGCTACTCAAATCATGGTCTGGTCAATTCATGCGGCGATGCCATCTGGTCTGGTCATCAATGCGATCTCGGTCTGGTAAAGGTGTCTCCAGATTTCATGCAAAGAAAACAAAAGTGCAAGCATCAGTCTAAATCAGTTTCAGGTGGTTTCAAAGCCAAAAAACAAAACAGCTTTTCCCATTGTGCGTTGTAGTGCACATCTAGTTCTCTACACTTTCCCATGTCTCTCAAAAGACATCAATGCTATCTCCCTCTGTGTCTGGAGTTAGATCTATCAATGTGCCAATGCATCTGTCTAACTATGCCTGCCTCTCCATGCCTGTCTAACCATGCCTCATAATGCATGCATGCTTAATGCATGACTCCTGCAATGCCATCTATTTACTTCTCAAAACAAAACAAATAATTTCACATGCTTCTAAAAAAAAGCATTGTATTGACAACGTTGAATTACTCCATGTTGAAAAATCAAAACAGTTTCATTCATACAGCCTCTTTCACATACAATACATTTCACATTCAAACTTCATTCTACAATACACTGCTTCCCGCTTCAAATAAACAGTCTGCCAGTTTCACGCAGCCACTAGTGTCAACAAAAATACTCTCCCATGCACAATCTTCAAACTAAAAAAATAACAGAATACAAAGTCTCAAAACACTTAAAGATAGCGCAAACAGCGCAATTCACGATCTGCTTCAATGCTATCAAAATATTTATGTCATTAGACAATATTTTTTTCACTCGAAAACGTAGGCCAAAAACACTGCTACTGCCAACAATGTCATAGACACTCCTCTATGCATTATTCTGAGGTGAGTCTTTCTCCCCATGAACAATATAGGAACTCTGTTCCTGCCCATTTTCAATCCATTTTTCAATGGGTCATATTTCTGCAGCTACTGCTGCTGGGACATTTTCCCAGTTACTGCTCATATGGTTGGCGCCGGTGAAATTTCTCCCCAGGCCTCAAGCATACTTCTAAGCCGATTTCCCATTGCCTTCAGGTCACTAAGAAATGTGCTCATATGCAGTTTCAAAAATCTTCACCCTCAGGATTTCTCTTCAACCAATCTCATGACACTTCAGTGGGTAAAAAAAAACAAGTTCCCAAGACTTTCTCCTAAAACTAACAGATCTCGTCTATGGCAACCTTGCCAAAAATGTGTCACAAATTTTCAACCAAATGGACACCAAAACCTAGTTCAGATCTCACCAAAAAGTGTCAGTCTCTGCGGATTTCCAAATAGCATACCACAAACATCTTCAAGAAAAAAATCTGTTTCTCTCGCTCGGCGAATCAATGTACATTTATTCATAATACATTGCCAGTCATGAAATACTGCTCTCGGTCAATGTCAACCAAATGTCAACTAATGTCAACCAATTTCAGCAATTCAAAGAACAGTCAGACAATTATGTTCCCCTTCCTACGATGAACAAAATTGTGGACAGCATGCTCTAACTTCATAACATCCCCAAAAATCTATTCTCACAGTAAACTAACAGAAAAAACAAAACAAAAAAAACACAATTGCACATGATGTTCAAACTTCGACTGCCGCAAAACCCGATAAGTGGATCAACAAGCCAGCTGCAACCCATCTTAATCAGTCGGCATTAGTGAAGATCCGGGTGTCCCCTCCATTTGTTAGTCTGGAAAACAAAATCCCCTAACCATCGTCTTGCCCCCCCCCTGGGCAAACATGCTCCGGTCTCAGACAATCTTAGACAATCTCCTAGGGGAGGTGTGTGGATCCCTACACCCCCCTAGCTCTTGTATTTTAGGCCCTATGTGCACTGTGTTACTCCTAGATTACGTCTAACAACACACCTATGCTATACAGAACAAATAATACCAACATACTCCTATCTTACTACTGTGGACACAAATCACAAGACACAAAGAAAAGCACATGAATCGATTCAATTATAACAATTGAATACATTTATTTGGGCACACCAAAGCATAATTCAGGCAATGCTAAAACTCTAGCCAAGATCGAATTTGCACCTTTTATACTTCTGGTGCAAATCTACCATGCCATAACTATAGGCCTTTCAGGTTCCTAATGAATGTGTTTCTAATGCAGTCTAAAATACAAGCCTATCGTGCAAGCGTCAAACATCCAACAATCCTCTCCTTCATACAGAATCAAACCTCTCTTCAATCCACATCAATCCACACCATGCTTCACACTCACTCTCTTTACGACAATCCCTGTCTGATCTCCCCTTTCCCAAACTCAAAATTGTTTGTGTGAGTGTCTGACCGACAACTAGATGGTGTCATATGCTAATCATGGGCATAATTATGGGAGGGGAACAGGGATGCACGTCCCCCCAATCTCCATGGCATACCATTCTGTCCCCACCCATTTGGCTCGGGCACCTCCCCTTCAGATGTCATGTCCTCTCCAACCCATCAGCAAAGTTACCCCACTAAATGTAATCAATAAGTTTGTCTAGCCATGAACCATACTTCCCATTTGCATTTCTCTCCTCTCCAGCTCTGTATTTGTCAAGCCAGGTCTCTCCTCTTCCCGCTACTCTTTCAATCAGTCAGTCAGCCGTGGCAGGCCCCCAAGATCTGGTCACACGACTGCTTCTGCCAAGTTCTGCCAAGCTCTCTCTCAAAGCCATCGGATTCTGCTGCACCAAAACATCTCTCTCTTATTCTCAGGATTACATTCTCCATCCAAACTCCATCAGCAGCTAGCTCGAATGAACTCTATCAGTTTCTAGCTGCATCCTCCATCAGACTCTCAGCAACTACCAAGAACTAAAGCAACTACCTCAAACTAGAACTCTCCTCTCTCTCCATCTCTGGTTATAGTTTCCAATGACACACCTATTTCTATGGTTACTTACATTCTAAGAATGTCTCTTTCTGTCTCAGCATATAACAATGCCTGCCAGTCTGTGTTATGCGTGTACTTTCACTGCATGCTCTGTGTCAAAGAGAGTGTCAAAGTGACATTGGACATCATATCTCTTTCATGGCCATCCGTGTCTGGTGCGAAAAACACCATCTAATTCCCTATTTCTCCATTCACTTCCACTTTTGGCTCTGTCTGCATTACGAAATGCTCTCTTAGTCCCCGTTTTCAAAGCAACTCCTTGTGTGAAAAGGCCTCCCTCCTGTCTCTCCATGTCGCTCCCTTCATGGCTCCAACCCTCATGTTGTCTCGGCGGCACAGAAGCCAAGCTGATTAGCCTCCCTTCTCGTACAAGGGTTCATGTTATCTGTGTCTCTCTGCCAATGTTTACGAATACTTTCTATCACATTCTACCATAACATTTCGCAGTGCCACGGCACTCCGCACTGTCTTCATCAGAATGGATTCAAATGCCAGCCTAATGCTTTCTAACGTTTACGTTATTCTTCTCGCAATGCAAGCGCTAACATAATCCAAACTCATTCTAAGTGCACACCCAACATACATACATTATATACATGACAGTCTCTTCATGTGTCTCTACAAAGCATACATGTGTCATCATACTAAATGGCTCTTCATGGCATTTTCAAATATGACTGTGTGTGTCATTTCCAGGCCTCATTCGTTCTCATTCCTGCAAACAATAAGTTTCTCTCAGCCTAAGCACTACAATGTAAACATAGATAACATCTTCTCCACATGTCAATATACCGTGTCTCTAAAGCACTACATACGACAGTGCAAGTGTCATGCTATTGCAAACTCTAGTGTTTGGCATGGTTCTCTCCTAATGGCAAGCGCTATATTCTAATGCAAACATATAATTCTAAAAGCAAACCCTTCATAAAACAGGGCCTATTTCTCTCTTCAAATGCATACCATGTCAATGGCTAATGCATACAGTGGCAGTCTAATATGTGGATTAAATAATTGATGCTACTTCTTCATGTACTTAATCAGAACTAAACAGAATGCAATAATGGATAGCTAACCATGATGCACCCATGCCTAAAGGGATAATACTGAATAACAATAAGTAATGGCTCTCTATTGGGTCATATGATTCTCTAATGATAACAATTCCAGGCTCCTCATTTTATCAGATTCCACAGACCGGCATGCAAAGTAAGGTACTGTTTGTAGATGTTGGGAAACCACAACCGGCAATTCAGACTATGTAGTGATTTTGGGCATGAAGGAGAAGCCTGCATTGCATACCTAGTATCCGTTGCTTGTTTCATATAGTGGTCAGAAAAGAAGTACTCAAAGTACATGTAGAGTTAGATATACGCTTTGTTGTTAAACGTGTAGAAATGTTAAAACGTGGACTGCACGTATTGTGTTGTGTCAATGGATGGCAATGTAGATGACCGTGCAGTGTATGTGAGGAAGGTTTATACCTATGTTAGATGCAGATCAAATTTAACCTTTTTGAGGATTTTCAGGTTCGTGGTGGAAGGCACCTATGGACTTTTTGGTTATGAACGTCATCACTTCTAAAGCCAAGGGAAGTGCCGGAAGTGTCGTGAGTGGAGAACCTGAGAGTGCGGGCTAGAGTTAACCTGTTGAGGAATTTCAGGTGTAAAGCTGTTGGTCAGCATGGACTCTTAGCAATTTATTTAAAAAAATATATATATTAATTGTCATGCGGGGTAGAGAATATTCAACATGGACACATGTTGAATGTTATGTATTGTAATCTGTCAAGTTTCGACATGGTGAATGCCCGATGTGAAGTTGGGATGTATGAGTAGATGGGAATTGTGAGTTTCCCACCAGGTAGGAGGGTCATGCCTTCCGGAGTGTGAGTGGATGGGAAATGTAAGTGTCCCACAAGGTAGGAGGGTCATGCCTTCCACAATGTGTGTGGAGGGGAATAGTGTGCCCCGCCAGGTAGGATGGCCATGCCTTTTGCAGTGTGAGTGGATGGGAATGGTTGTGTTTCCCGTAAGGTAGATAAGAGGGGGTCATGCTTCTCATCATTGTTAGTGGTTGGGAATAGTGAGTTTTCCTCCAGATATGAGGGCCTGTCTTCTGCAGTGTGAGTGGATGGGAAATGTCAGTGTCCCACCAGGGAATGCAAGGGGCGGCATGCCATCCGTAATATAAGTGGGAGTGAGTGGAGTGAATCCGTACAAAGTTAGGGGTTGTGCATGTTCGTGCCAACCTCAGTTGATAGGGATGTGTTCACATCCTGACATGTTAGAAGAGTGCTGCATGAAAGCCCAGCAAGTGTAGAAAGGGGGGGGACGCCTTCTGTGTACGGATATAGAGTATTTTGTGGGGAACGCTCCCCGCCTTTTCTATGCTGTGTTAGTGTGTCCCTTGTGTGTGTGCCCTTTCATGGTTTTGTGTGTGAGTGTAAAGGAGGTAGATGTGTTGTATTGTGCTTGGAGTGCTTGGAGTGAATGCAGGTGCATGATGATGCTGAGAGAATGTTGGTGTTCCCGAGAGAATGTGTGGGTGTGAATACTGTTGTGTAGGTTCCAGAAGTTAGCAGTTGGAGAGGACTGGGTGATGGGACCCAGTGGTTCACTGTATCATCTTAAATTGTAACTGGAATAAAGCTTACCTGTGGAACCATACAGAAGTGTCCAACGAATCAGCTTTTCTACAGGTTCTCCCCCTGCTCCTCCTTCTGAAGTCAGAATCCTTGGAGTCATCTTCAACTGCTCTCTCTCCTTCCTCCCACACACTCAGGGCATTGCCAAGAAGTCCCTCTTTCAACTCTTACTTCTGAAAGGAATTCTCCCTTTTCTCACTTTCCCCCAGAAGCTCAACGTTACCCGAGCCCTGGTTCTCTGTGGACTTGACTACTGCAATAGCCTTCTCCTGAATCTACCTTCTTCCACTTTACGACCCCTCCAGCTAATCCAGAATATGGTAGCTAGAGTTATCCTTGGCCTTAAGCCCAGGGACCTCATCTCTACTGCCCTAAAAACTCTTCAGTGGCTACCGGTTGCGGCACAGATTAAATTAAAATCATTCTGCATAATCCACAAGGCTGTCTGGGGCCTGTGACCACTCTATCTGCAACTTTGTTTTACTAAATAATCTCCCTCTAGACCTCTGCGGTCCTCTGGCACCAACTCTCTGTGTGTAAAGCGTTTCACTAAACAGAGGGCTGACGGCCGATCACTTTCTTCAGCTGACTCCCTCTTATGGAACAGCCTCCCCCTCCCTCTCCATCTTGAGCAGGACTTCCTCAAATCCTGGAAGCTACTCAAGACTTTCCACTTCACCTCCTCCTTCCCTTCATCCCTCCTCTGCTAATCTCACAGTCGCTGTGATTGGTGGCCAGGGCCCAAATGTATCCCTCGGGGACTGGGCTTCCCATACCCAATCGGCCCAGCCTCTGTATACCTCTCAGCACTTGCCTTGTCACCCACCGGCCTCAATCCGGTAGGCTTGCACTTTCTACCCAATTCCGCCCCAGGCCGCATAGCACTTATTTTACTATGCACTTCTTCTGCTGCTCACCCATGAGCATGGACATTCCAGCACACCCCCCAACCCCCTTTTCTCGCTGCACTTGCATGTTCTGAATACTCACAAGGCATAGTAGGCTCATCTTCCACTGTATTTGTTGTTTTTCAATCCTATGTCCCCTTCCTGCTGCTCTGTGGGAACTTTGAGACAGAATTGACTTACTGTATAAGTGCCTAACAAATGCACAATAAATAAATAAATAAAGGCATTATCACCCCGTTCCAGGGGCTGGAACGGGGGTAACATCCCGATGCCCTATTTATAGGCCATAGTGTGGGCTGCTGGGCCGTTACTCCCCGTTCCAGCCCTTGGAACTGCGTGATAACACCATATTCTAAGAAGTATTGATTATTCTAAGGAGGAGGATTATAACCATTGGGTCTGCCTATGAGTGATTGTAGCTATTACACAATGGAATGTGGAATGTATTAGCAATGGAAACAGAAAATGTACTTATTAAAGTCACTGTTACTGTATGAGAATACGGACTGAACAAACCAGTGGCAGTCGCTTCGAAGCCCATCTGCATTTAATTTTCATATAAATCAATGTTCTCTTACCTTTGGTACACAATATGCATTAGATGTATTCCCCAGGGATGGCAGGAGATGCCCTGAACTAGGGGCCTGACTGGTCCATAGTGCACCAGTGATAATGGTCCCACCCTGTCTTTGCATGACAATGGCCATAGTGCGTTTTGATGAGTTTCAACTCACTACTAACCAATGACACTCATTGAGATGCCTTCTCTGGATCTTTAACTTGCTGGGAGGGAGCTCGCTGGACGCACGTTCATGCAACACGCTGGTTCCCTGGAAAGCAAAGAACTGCTCACCAATTAAAACAAGTGTCCTATCCCCACCCTTCACTGGACCTTCCATATCCCATCAGTCCCCAATGATTAGCTCAGCCCTTAACGATTGCAACCAGGACATCATGGCTGCCCTTGTCTGTGACTATTTCTTCATGGAGGGCTCTGCATATCTTATCATTCACCCCACGCGTTCTCACCATTGTCTTTAAACAATGTGTGGAAGCACAGATTACAGAGGGCTACACAATGGTGTGTGTGTTTGCTCTTCAAATGACCACCCACCAGTTGGTCACTCCCACTTTGGAGTGTTAATGTCGTGGGCGGGGAAGATGCCAAACGAGAAAGAGAAATAGCAGCAGGCCAAGCACTGGCACACGGGGATGGCAATAAACAGTGGCCCAATATGACAGGTTGCCCACTAAACAGATGTGCGACAAAAGGCCGCGTTTTCTGCATTGCTACTCAAGCTGCGTCACGTTGAAGGCGCTGTGAACGAGTCTGCCCGTTCTAATTTGCACTTGTCTTTCTTAGAAAATGACCATGAAATGGCTACAGAAAATGTCCTTTTTGATTTCTATTTCTTAACACCCTTACTCTTTACCTAATAGTGAAAATGACGGCCTCCCAGATGCCAAGCAATACAAGGTACGGCTACACTTGCAACATCTGCCTCCTTGGCAAGCTCCCGGGGAAGTTTCGGTCGCGTTTATGGCTTTTGTATGGCCAGGCTGTTAGTTGCCTCGTTTTCTTTCCTGGATGTAATTTTCCTTTCCATTACCTATAATTGCAAACATTGACTAAAGGGGTACACTTTTTATGCATGCAGAAACTCCTAGATTTTCATCTGTAGGTTGAAATATCCATTTGTCCTTGAAAGCTGCACTTACATGTGTCCACTTACCTGAAAGATGGGATGGGCCGCCCTGTATGCGCGGCGTGTGTTCTTTGGGTCGCAAGGACAGGCTGTCATGAAAACATATCCTTCCGCTAATGCATGCATAGGTTATTTGCCTTGAAAAAGGATTTGCAATTTGCTATCATTTGTTTACATACTTTGCAATTACTACACCTCGATTTCTAGAACATAATCGTGGAAGTGCTATAATTTCAAACACTATATAGCATCACACCTATGATCAGTGGGGAGCGTACACATTATGCGTGCACACTATGCGTGCAACACTGATTCTCTTTAGGGAGCTTTGCACTGATTCTTCGGAGAGGAGGGAGCTATAGGGGAGATGCCATTCCCAATTCAAGTCCAATTTGTATGTTTTGTGAAACTGCAGTGTAAAAACTACTCGACAAACTTGGGCCATCCCAAGTTTAAATCCTTATTTTGGTTTGTTCAAAATCTCTGCCCTATAGCGTAAATACAAACAGGGATCAAAAATGTAAAACCGAAAATTGGAATATAAATGCAGAAATTACATTGATCAAAGCCAGACTGAAAATGTCCAGTCTAGTCACCAAATTGGGTCCATCGACTCAGGTTCAGAAACCCCAATTTACACAATTATTATTATTATTATTATTGTATTTATTGAGCGTGAACCTAGCTTCGAGAAGCAACTGCACACTCTACAGAGGCGTACAACCATACAGATACACAACAGAGCGCTTTACAGAGGTATACAACAATACAGATGCATAACGGAGCGCTTTAGAGAGGTATGCAACAAGACAGCCACATAACAGCGCTTTAGAGAGGTGTACAACAATACAGCTACATAACGAGCGCTTTAGAGAGGTGTACAACAATACAAATACATAACGGAGCGCTTTACAGAGGTGTACAAAAATACAGATAAATAACGGTGCGCTTTACAAAGGTGTACAACAATACAGATACATAACGGAGCGCCTTACAGAGGTGTACAACAATACAGATACATAACGGAGCGCTTTAGAGAGGTGTACAAGAATACAGATGCATAACAGAGCACTTTACAGAGGTAACAACAGAACAGATTCATAACGTAGTGCTTTTCAGAGGTAACAACAGAACAGATATACAGCGGGGGGGTAGGATACAGAGGGGCACAGAGGAGTGGTACTGCTGTGCCGGGTGGCAGGGAGGATGTGGCCCGCCCAAATATTTTTGGATGTATATTGCAGGCTTTGAGGGTGTACTCCAGCACCAGAAAGGCACTTGGCATGCCCCAGCCCAGAGGAATATAACCTGCTGTTGGACAGAATTGTCACATTTTTTATGGGGTGTAAGGATCCAAGAAGCAGCTGTGTGTAGCTGGGCGGTGGACATGCTAATCCTTACATGGCGCTGCTCACTTTGGATGGGTAAAGGTGCCCTATGGTTAAGTGGCTCTCAGTTTAAGCCTGCTGCTTTATTCATCGGTGGAATGGTAGGACTGGCAAGTGGCTATAAAGCTTTGGGAGTGTGGCCAGGCATAGTGTACCCCAGACACACTATTCCCAAAGCTAGGCTGGGATGCCATGATCTGCACGGCACCTAATATACGCAATGTTAAGCCTGATCCTGCTATGCATATGTTAAGATATCCCATCTATTCTTGACCCCTGGCAACTGTCTGTACTGTATTATATATTGTAATTTACTTTGTATTTACATGCATGTATTACACTGCGGCAGGCATTGTAATTAAGCTTCGAGACTTCTTGTACTGTTGCGCCCAGCTGCCCAAGGGCTTGGTGCGCATTATCAAATAAATAAACGAGTAAACAGTGGCCCATAATGCAGGTGTATGACATGCAGAGCACTGTGGGTAGTGTTGCCCAGGGAAGCATGTGGGTCATAGCAGAAGATCATGCAATGAGTGCACTGCATGCAGGATTAGAAAGCAGACCATCACTAGCGGGTAGTGATGGCTGGAGTGCACCCAGGGATTGGCACAAGGTCATGTCCTGCATAATGTAGTGAAGTGCACTCTCGGTGCAGAATTACCGTTTTCTGCCACATCTATGGACTTGTGATTCGACCTGAAGTTCCACATGCTAGATGGACATATGGGCAATCGGACAAGGAGGAGAATGAGAGGAAAGGAGAAAAGAAATTCGGATTCATTTGTCATACAGATATGCAAAGCAAGCTACGAAGAGTCCAACAAGGTCCCCTGTGCGAGGAAGAGGCGGTGCACGTCAAATAAAGATTTGGTTTGCGGTAGCATGAATGACACACGTAACAGCCCCAGAAAGTAGTAGAGCGGGGCACTGAATAGGAGGCCCGAGAGCGACAGGTGAAGGTGGAATGCCAGGCACTGTACCCATGCTGAGCCACCAAAAGACTACCTGACAGAGAGATTTCTGCAGGTCAGTGGTATAGGAGAAGACAGCACCAAGAAGAGAGATACCCGGGTGCCCAAGACAGCAGAGGAGAAGATCAGGCGAGAAGCCTACACACAGTGAGGCGGAGAAGCATGACACAAACACTGTTGTGGTGGTTGAAACAAGTAATGGAAAGCAGATATTGCTGGCTAGATCGGGGATGGGGTAATTCAGAAAGCCATTGAGAAACAACTTTTAAAGGGAAACTTTGCTTGCTGGAACTTGAAGTACAAATTCACAGAGTCATTGAAAACCGAAGTTAAAAGAGAACAGTTGTATGCTGAAACTTGACCGAGGATAATTTGACAAACAATCTATAAAGAACCACAGAATGCTGGAATTTTAAGGTCAGCCTCCTTCAGCCATTTTGAGATAAGGAGTTCCGAGAGAATGGCTGCATTCTACGACTGGAAGGCCAAGTTCCCAAAGACAATCAGAGACTGAGTGTAAAGAGTAGCACAATATGCTGGGATTTGAAGGCTAGGGTGTTAAACCCATTGCAAACGAAGCGTAAAGGGTGCTGCGGCATGCTGACACTTTAAAGTATAGCTAATATAGATATTGGTAACTGATAACCAAGAGAAAGATTGTATGCTGGGGCTGGAATGCACATACCCCACAGACAAGGAGAAACTGACTGTTCCAAGGAACACTGGTGACAATTCTGACAACTGAAGTCAAAGTTCTCAGAGACATTAAGGAACTAATAATCAAGAGCAACATTTTGAGTGTCGAGACATGAAAATAAAATGCCAAAACTGACTGTACAGAGAAATACTGCATGCTGCGACTTGAAGGCAAACATCCAAGAAATGACTACGAGACTACCAGAAAGTAGAGGCTATATGTGGGGGTTTGAAACACTCTCAAAGTCTCAGAGGCTGAGCAACATTGTGTCAAAGGATTAGAGTTCCAGACCATGTGCAAACCCTGCCAATCACATTACATGTAAGAACTCTGTTACATTGCCTGACCTCCTCATATTATGAAGTCATTGCAGGCCACTATCAGCAGGGCAATATCCTATTCCATGTGAGTAATACAGCCAGGATGTGTGCTTTCAGTGGATACATTTTATTTTTATTTTTTATTTTATTTATTTGTATTGCGCCGGTAGCTCGCAAGCTTCGGGGCACAGAGACAGGAACACGAGAGACAAGTGACGGATAACATACATGAAGCACAAGACAGATATAGAAGATATAGAACTGGACCGGAAGTAATTATATGTTTTACTTAAAGATGTAAGTTTTCAATTGTTTTCAGAAGCGTTGGTAGTTGGCTTCCATCCTTATCTGGCCCGGGAGGTTGTTCCAGAGGCTTGCTACAGTGACAGGAAAGGATTTGACCGCTCTTTTTTTGAGTCTGAAAGGGGCTGTCGTAATCAGTCCTTGTTCGGCTGATTTTAGCTATCTGGAGGGCTTATATGGGATGATTTTACTTCTCATGTAATCTGGAGCTTTGCCATGTATACATCTGTGTGTGAGCGTGAGCGACTTAAATTGGACTCTTTCTTCGATTTTTAACCAGTGTAGTTCTTTCCTGGCTTCGCTAATGTGCTGGTACCTAGGTATTTGTTTGATGATTCTCACTGCGTTGTTTTGCAGGACTTGGTAGCTGTGGTAACAGTTTTTGTTAGAACCCAGTATTAACGCGTTGCCGTAATCGAGGCGAGATAGAATTGTGGCTCTTGCGATCGTGGCGCTGTTTTCCTCCGATAGGTAGGGTCTAATGGCTTTCAATAAGCGGAGGTGGTAGGAGCATGTTTTTTTCACATAGAGGATTTGAGCCTCAGATCCCAGGGATGCTTCTAACATCATCCCCAAGGTTTTAACCTTGTTAAGGACTTTGATTGGAGTGTTTTTGATGGTAAAGGTGTTATATGTGGAGTGGAGCTTGGATCTGACCAAATTGGAACCAAAGACCATGAGCTCGGTTTTATTGCCATTTAGACACATCCAATTTTGGTCCATCCATTTCTCCACAACAAAAAACTCCACTGAGTTTTTTGTTGTCCTTTTGATGGTCTCAACTTAGTTCTATTACCAGCTGACTTTCATCAGCATAATTGGTAAAGAACGTGTTGATGTTATCAAGGACTATACATAGATATCTGAGGTACATGTTGAACAGGAGAGGGGACATGCTAGTGCCCAGGGGGACTCCGCATGTAATTACTTTTTCTATTGAAAATAGATTTTCCCAATGAACTCTAGATGTTCTATTTTGTAAGAAGGACATAATCCAGCTTATTGCTTCGTCTGAGAAGTTTGCTGTTTCTTTTAGAGCTGACTTAAGTAAGTCGTGGTCTAATAAGTCAAAAGCCGCGCTCAGATCTAAAAGTATTAGCAGTCCGGCTTTTCCCTGGTCAATAATGTTAAGCATCTTGGTCTGTAGATCCAGCATAGCTGTTTCTGTGCTATGTGCTGGTCGAAATCCTGACTGTTGATGATGGAGGAGATCAGAGCTTTCTACATGTTCCTGAAGTTGTGTGGTGGCAATTTTGTCCATGATTTTAAGTATAAAATTGCAGTTAGTTATGGGCCTTAGGTTGTTTGGGTCCCTATGGTCTAGGTTAGGTTTGTTTTACAAGGGGCTTGACTGCTATCCTTTTTATGCTTTTTGTTACATTTTGATCACGGAAGGATGTGTTTATTACTTCAGTTAGAGCTAGTGCAAAAATGGCTGGATGGTCTAGGATCAGGTTAGCCGGGAGTATGTTTTCCGCGCACGTGGTGGATTTCATGGATGCTAGGGTTTTTATCATGTCATTGGTAGTGATGGGATGGAACTTGAATTGGGTCGTCTGGTGTACACGTTCCTCTGGTGTGTCTTTAGTGGGTGACTTAGAGGCTGCTTCGGATTTGGCTATGATGTCCCTGGCCTTATTAATTTTATTAAAGAATGCAATCTGTGTTGCGTTGCATTCTTCTTGGGTGGGCGAAAAGGCAGGGGTTAAGCCTTTTGGCTTATCGATGGATTTCAATATATTGAAAAGTTTGCTGGTGGAGTTGGCTGCTACTGAAATCTGTTTATCGTAGTAGTTTTTCTTAGCCTCAATTATCATTTCTTTGTAAATTTTCTTGCTGATTTTCGAGAGAGATTTATTTTCCACCGTGGGTTTTTTTCTCCATTCATTTCCCTTTTCCTTTTAAGCTTCTTCTGTTCGAGAAGTTCCTCTGTGAACCACTCTTGTTTTATTTTTTTAGGTCTAGAGGTTTTGGTTTGGAGTGGAGCTTCACGGTCCACTAGTGCATGTAGATGGCTGAGTAGGTTAGATAGGGTGATTTCGCATGTATCCTCATTTTTTCCCTCTATTTCGTGAGCATCTAGGCATTGCATCAGGTGCTCTTCGCTGATGTTTTTATAGTTCCGCAGTGTTTTTTTGATAGGAAGATTGGGAAGATTGGGCCCTTGTGCAGGGGGATAGATATGAAAGGTCACACTGTAGTGGTCCGACCATATACATTGGTCAGTTTTGTAATCTTGGTATGCGAGGTTGTTGGTGACAACCCAGTCAAGTAGGTGGCCGTTGTCCATGGTGGGATCGGTATTCATCACTTGGTAGTCTATGTTGTTCAGGAGTTTTTACAATTTAATGGCCTCTCTGTCTTTCGGGTCTCCCCGCCACCAATTGAAATCTCCTAGAAGAAGAGTGGCGGTATTGGGTCCTTTGATCATATTAAGCTGGTTTGTGATTTCTTTGTTGAGGTTGGGCATAGTGACAGGTGGTCTGTACACTACAATTATGTTAAGGCTGCTATTATTGGTTTGAAGATGTTTAAGGTGGAGGATTTCTGTACCGCTACATTGTATTTTGGTCGGGAACAGTTGGATGGTGTCCCTGGCGATTACAGCCACGCCACCCCCTTGTCCTGATTCCCTGTTGGTATAATATATAGTGTAGCCCTCAGGGACTGCTAGGTCACAGGTAGGACCGACGGGCTCTTTTGGCCAGGTCTCGGTAATACACATGATATCTATTTTCTCCGCGGATATTGTATCATGGACGCTGATGGCATGTTTGTTAAGGGAACGAGTGTTGAGGATGCAGATCTTTAGATCTGGAGGAGGTTGGAGTGGCACTTTCTTGAGGGTAGTGATCGATGGTGTTATTTTCTCCCGTCTCTTAATAGCAAGGGTTTCTGTAGAGGAGAGTCTAACATCGGGACTAGTTAGTTCAAGGATTGCATCACAAGCTGCTTTAGCAAGCTTTGTGTTTTGGTAATTACGATTGATGTTGGCCACTATGTCAAAAGGTAGAAGCCCCATGGTTTTTGATTAGCAGTGGTTTCTGGGCAGCGTACTGTGCACCGGACGCCGTGGACAGCGAGGACCGGCGCAAGACCGGCTTGACCCTGAAAGCGCCAGCGCTGAAGCGCCTGACGTTTCCCTATGAAGGGCGCTGGTGCTCCTGGGAATTGTAGTCTGTAAGCCTGCTTAGCCAGTGGCAGAGGCTGATGCAGGAGTCAGTGTCGAGTTCGCTGACTATAGGTTAGAATTTTAGTGCATCGCAAAGCGGCTGCAGTTGCCAGTAATTAACACGGGGTCTCAGGGGCAAGGATCTCCTGGGCATTCCTGCCGTGCCTGAGGACCCACAAGTAAGTACGGTGTCCAGTCAACTCGTCGAAAAAAAACTGGTCGACTGCAATTTGGTCGACGCAATTTGGTCGAAAACCATTTCGTCGAAAACATTTTTTTATTTATATATTTATTTTTTGGGTTTTCGTTTTGTTAAAAAATGGGTTTTTAGAGAAAAAAAGGGGGTGGGGGGGACCCCCCCAAAAAAAAAAAAAAAAAAAGGGTTAAAATAGAAAAAAAAAAATTTCGACAAAATGGTTTTCGACCAATTTGATTCGACCATTTGTCTGGTCGACCAATTTTTTTCGACGAATTGACTGGCAACCAGTAAGTACTTTCCTAAGCGTGTGAATCTTGTTGCTGTGTTCGCGCTATTCAACTCAAAGCAGTCACTTAGTGCGTGAAAACAGCACAAGGTGTTCTTTAGTTAAATCGGCATAAGGCAATTCAAATTATGTTATCAAAGCACGCATTCGTTGCTTCATTCATTCAAATGGCAATACACTTGTACAAAGGCAGGCAGACCGTAAGTTAATGCTCGTTACAAAACACGTGAGGATTAACCCTTAGAAAGCAGAGTGCCGACCTCCCACCAAGTTACCTAATGATGAATGCAAGCTCTCCTTGCTGCTTTTATGAGTGAAGTCCGGCGGGACCGGCGCAAGACCGGCTTGACCCTGAAGCGCCGGCGCTGAAGCGCCTGACGTTTCCCTATGAAGGGCGCTGGTGCTCCTGGGAATTGTAGTCTGTAAGCCTGCTTAGCCAATGGCAGAGGCTGATGCAGGAGTCAGTGTCGAGTTCGCTGACTATAGGTTAGAATTTTAGTGCACCGCAAAGCGGCTGCAGTTGCCAGTAATTAACACGAGGTCTCAGGGGCAAGGATCTCCTTGGCGTTCCTGTCGTGCCTGAGGACCCACAAGTAAGTACTTTCCTAAGCGTGTGAATCTTGTTGCTGTGTTCGCGCTATTCAACTCAAAGCAGTCACTTAGTGCGTGAAAGCAGCACAAGGTGTTCTTTAGTTATAAGCGGCAAAAGGCAATTCAAATTATGTTATCAAAGCACGCATTTGTTGCTTCATTCATTCATACATGCAGGTCACGTACACTGCAGGCAATAGGCTCAAGCCAGGCCCCGAAGACAGTGTGTCCAGTGGTACTGGTCCCGTGTCAGGGCCAAAGAGTGATGCATGGTGCAGCTTTAATTGGTTCCATGTGTTAATATCCCTGCAAAAATATTGCGATACAAAAATATTGCCATATTTTTGCAGCGATATTGACCCATGGACCCTGCGAGGGACATCCCCGCAACCCTGCATTATTTTAAAATGTGCGGGGGACACCCCCGCAACCCCTGCTCCCACAAATTATCCCCCCAAAGAATATCGCCTATGGCGAGACAAACGTCCATATGTACAGTGATATTTTTGGTGGGGATATTTTGTAGGGATACCCTTTAATTGTGTTGTTAAGCACAGCACCGTATTTCGGTGTTTTCTAGGTTTTGCATCTTAACCATAATGTCCCTTCAAATTCATGTTTTTCTGGGGATATGTAAGGATTTTTAATTATTATAGTATACTGCCCATTTGGGGTTTGTAGTGCTATGCTCTGCCCAAGTACTACTGGCAATGGTGACTGCATGGCATGACCTACGACCATATTGTATGGGTACTGTGCACTTGGATGTTTTGCCCCAGAGAATCGGCTCTGTTTATGGCAGGTGGGTACTGCACTACACCCAGGGCCTGTGGCTACTTTTCCTAACTGCAGAGACCCTACAGACAAGGAGAAACTGAAGTACAAAGTCCAAGCCCAGTCAGTAGTGTAGCCACCCCGGATACATTACCCCATAATAGGTCCACAGACCCTAACCGAAAGCTGCCAACTCAATATGTTTTTGAACCCTGCCTGTGAAGGTGCTTGAAGGACATGCCTAATCTTGCCCTCTTGGTCTTCAGTCCTGTCCCATTGCTATCAATCTTGGCCATCTCCATCCCGTTGGTGTGTGTGGGCCCTCTAGGTTGTTGGGACCCAACACCTTTCTAGGAACAGGAATATAGGGAGACATGACAGACACTTCAGATCAGCAAGGGTCCTGCCTTTGACTTCCTCACATGGTCTGGTGCACCAGGTCTCTGTTTGTCTGGTACCCGGTTCGCTGATTTATTGTGGGATGTATTGACCCACTCTGCTATCTTATGCGGCATCACTCTAATAGTTATGGTGCAAGAGACAGCAACAATGGTGGCAAAAATCGTGTGTGTGCAAAAAACCTCCAAAACTGTGTGTTCAAACGCACAAAAAGATGGATGCACAACCTGCCACCCATGGTGCATATGTGGTGGGATAGAGCATATACTGCAGAAAATGTGCCAGTGGGCTCCAGGACCAGCAACAATGGCGGCAAAACTCGTGTGTGCGTCAAAAACCTCCAAAACCGCGTGTTTAAACGCACAAAAAGATGGAAGCACAACCAGCCACCCATGGTTCATATGTGGTGGGATAGAGCATACACTGCATAAAATGTGCTAGTGGGCTCCAGGACCAGCAAACAGAGTGCAGAGAGAGAAGCAGCGCTTTGCAAATGAAACTCCAAAATGTGGCTATAAATGACATTTGTTTTGTTGCTAAAAAATCCAAAATGCCTATATACAACACTTCTCAACATTCAAAATCTTGCTTGGCGATAAAATTCATGTAATCTAATGAAGCATGGTGAATATACAAAGTCCTAAAGGGTAAAGAACAAAACATTTCCTCAGACAAACTGGATTGTCTGTAAACTGACAGCTCCTGTCAAAATCTGTGTGCTGTACACTGGGCTACCTGTGAATGACAGCTGTCAGATGAGCTCCTGAGGAAACTTCAAAGTATCTAAACTAAAAGTCTGTCGGGTTAGCAGACATAAAAGGATTCTTGCTAAAAGGAATACAGATCTCAGTTGTGTTTTTGAACCCACAGATTGAATGCTAAGAAAGTAATGTATTTATGTTTTATGCAGCAAGTTTGGTTTTTGCTGGATTTAAGAAGTTAAGAATAAATTAGCCTGGCTGAGCTGCGAGAAGTGGAAAAACAGGTTTCTCCCAAGGGGAGGGAAATCCCCCCAGCAGAAACTCACTGATAGATGATAATTGTGGGTTAGGCCAGACTCTTGTCTACAGAAAGAGAATGAACAATGCCAGATGCTTCAGCCCAGGAAATGGATGTGTGAAAGGGTCATACACTGCTCTGGGAAGGAATTCCCCAAAGGAGGGGGCTACTCCTGGACTCCTCGGAGAGACAAAGGGGTGGACCATTTGCTGTTAAGAATGAACTATGAACTATTTTTAGAGACTTATAACTTGTGATTCAAAGTGGTGAAAAATATACAAAGGCCAGAGCCTAGTCTAATTTTTGGCTATACGTTTCAAGAGGCGGTAGAACTGTGTAACATTCTGTACAGGAATGGCAATATATGTGGTTTTATGTGAATTGTATTAATGCTAGAATTATGAAAAATTACACACATATCCCTATGGTAAACACACACATTTGTGGACATTTGCAGGCCATTTGGAAAATGTGTTCATGGAGAAAAGGATAAAATTCTGTAGAAAGGTGAAACAAGATCCCACAGTTGCGGGATTTTGATGAACAGATGCTACATAAAATATGGAATCTTTGTGTGGTATTTGTGTAGAGGTGACCAATGTAGAAAAATGCATTTAGCATAAAATCTGATTTAGATACTAGTGGCTTAGGGGAGTTTTCTCAGGACTGTAAAGCTAAACCATAAATGTGACATCATCCGTCCTTGATCCAATCACTCAGATGCAAGGCGGAGATGAGGTCCTGATCCAATCCCATTTCACAGGGGCAAGCTTAGTGAAGCCGGCACATACACCCATTTGTGATGTCATTTAAATAGAGACAGCTGACAACACATTTTCCTGATTCTGGCGCGACACTCTGATCCAGCATTCTACATCCAGCCTTTAACATACTTCCAGATCCAGATGACAAGACTCTTGCCAAGCAGTAGAGAATTATTGACTTTCAGCAAGGCCTAACTCCTCAAACCTATTCTCACAACCCAGTGGAGCGCTGTGGTGTGGGAAGGCCTTTTGAACTAGTATCCTGAAACTCTCTGGCTTGCCACCACAAGGCTTGCCTGAGGAACTTGCTATCCTGCAGATTTGCAATACTCAGAAACAAGAAGGACAGATCCTGTGCAAATCCGGTGACCGGCCTAGCTGATCCAGTCCCGCGCCTGATGTGCTGTCCTTCCTTGACAGATCCAATCCATGACCAGAACTGACGGTCCAATTTAATAACTTATTCTGTAAGTATTAGTAGGAAGAACAGTGACCATAATATATCTGCATTGTATGATCCCAATCTCAAACCCATCCCATCTTTAATTCAGAACCATAATATTGCTAGAACTATCTTTGCGCTGACTCTTCTCTCATCTGTGTTACTAAACCCTAACTTCTTATTGATTTGATTAAGAAAAATAATTCCCAAACCAAACAGAAACTAGAGTATCACAAGTGAATGGTTATGAGCGGCCGTCAATGACTGATTCCTGTGTAGCATTCTCTTTTTTGTAGTCCTTAATATAGTATAAGAAAACCTATCTGTCCATTTTAAACCCGAATTTCTGTTTTCCATTCTCGTGCCTATTTTGCAAAAACAACTCTTACTAAAACCTATATAACTCCCTCATTTATTATGATAGAAGCGAAATTTCAACTCCTACCTGTACCTAACATCCTTAGCTACCCATAGAACCCTAAACCACAGTGTGATTGGCCCGATATAGGGAAAATCGTATAAGGAAAAGTTTGCTGCGATTTGACTTTCTGAAAGATTTTCCACATGTGAATTAGCTTTAAATTATTTCCTACTGTGTCTTTGAGATTTCAAATGGTTTCTTTTGCTTAAATCATTGCTTTTGTTTGTTTGCATCTGTTCAAAGTGGCTCCCATAGGAATTTATAATAATTTAAGAATTTTTGACCACATTTGGTGTTTTTGCTCAGCAATTCCAAAGACAATTTCAAAGCCATGCTGACAGTTGAAAAGTCAACTCCGTTTTTCTCTTGTGTTTAAAAGGGGGAAGGTGGGAGTGATATTCCGTTTGATTTGTGTTATTCCTGAGTACCTGCTCTCTCCTCACACCATTGGTGATTGTTGTTTACCTATTAAATATATTGTGATTAAATTCAATACATAAATAAGTATTTACCTTTGCAAACTAGCCTGATTCCTGGTTCAGTGTGACCAAGGGGGTCTCAGGAGAAGGGTGTGATATGAGTGGTATATCGTTCAGAATATTGAACTTATAGATAAAATAAATAAGGGATTCATTTGCGCACTACATGCTAGGAGTGACTTGGGTGTGTGCCAGATTGAAATCACTTACAGCTTGGGGGCTCGGTGCCGGGATCCTGAATTTCACACACCACTCATAACAGTCTAACACAGCGTGCTAGCCGGCGGGTTACATACACCTTGTTGGGTTGCCATACTGTGCTACACTGTACAAGCACCCCTCAAAAGAAATACTCAAAGGAATTGGGCCTGTTTGCAAAAGTAAAGTAACCCTGAGATAAATCAGAAGGAAATTAATATTTCCGAAATGGCAACCATAGTAGAAATTAATATTGCTAGGGAACACTTCCTGAACAAATTGTTTATTAGGGGTGAATGGCCAGAACAGGACGAACAGGTATGGCTGCACGAAATAAAACAGCAAATCACTGAAATCAATCTTGATACCTGGCAGGACAAGGGTCCATTACATCAAGCACTTAGCGAACTGTACATGGCCCCAAAAATAAAAGAGGAGCAGTGTAAAATTGCCAAAATAGCGGCCTACCTGTACCTCCACATAGGAGTCATACAGGAAAAATACACAGACAATATAGATTTGACCAAGAGGCAAGGATAAGCACTGCAGAAAATCCAGAGCAATCTGGACTCTGCACAGCAAAGGCTCCAGGATAGCAAATAATCTGAAACAGAGGCTAGGCAGTATATCACCAAACTCCAAGAGGATCTGGCTCTCTTACTGCAAAAGAATGCAGAGCAAGATGCCCAGATACAGACAGGTAGTTACCCTACAAGACCGCATAGACAAATTAAAAGAGGAAAACAATAAATTAATATTAATGACCTAGCAGAGTTTGATGAGGAGCGCAAAAAAGCTAGTGCATTTAAAAAGCAGAGGAATGACCTGGCTGCACAGAAGAGGCACTCTAAGTCAGGAGAGGGACACCTTATGCCAGGAAGTCAGCCATTTAAAAACAAAGTTGGAGGAAAGAAAGCTGGCCCTTCAGGAGTTTGGGGTAATCAAAACTGATTATGAAAAGCTATTAGAGCACACCAGGCAGGTGGAGGATGCTTTGGCAAAGAACAATCAGACCAATAAGGACCAAACTCAGGAGGTGAGTCTCCTGCAGCAAGAATTGGCCCGGTATTCCCAAACCAGGCAGGAAGCACAGAGAGACAATGCGGCTCTCTGTGAAAAGAATGACAGGCTCCACAAACAGATAGCCATGCAAGCACAAATCATAGAGACCAGTAAGGCCTTAATGGAGGAGCAAAAGGGTCAGATTTTGGCATGTCATCAGGGAATAGGGGCTGAAAGGTAAGATGGGAAAAACAAACTCCTGAGCATAACCTCAGGACCCTTGGCATCAGGGACTTTAATCCCTTCAGTTCCATGGACTCTGTCACCCTCATGTCCACTGGCTCATATGAACCAAGGGCCACGGGATGGTAGACTTCAACACAATGGGAGATATGCGACTGACAGATCAGCACCACCCAGAAATGGATGGCCGGGCATTTATGAACAGGTTCCCAAATATTAGAGCCAGCCTCTCTGATCAGTGAAATTCCAGTGAGGGGAGAATTAGAAAACAGGATCCTCAGCAATATCACCTACCAAGGGACCAGTCAGTCAAATTTGGTGGGGAATTCCATGAAACTAGGCCCATGAAGAGCATCTTAAAAACCTCTTCCCAGCTAGGGGGGCGAGGGGCACTCAGCCAATCCTGGGAGATATGGAGAGTCAGAAGACTCTTCTGAGCACCACAGGTCTCAAGAGACTAGGCCCTCACATTCTGTCAGCCATTCCCAAGCCTGCAGAATCAGGGAGAGCCTAGAGGATCTGACAGCCACCTCATGCAGCAGTGCCTCTTAGTCAGAGGATGAGTGGACAAGAGTGACCAAAACTAAAAAGGCCAACAAAATTGAGAGGGCCCTACTGAAAGATCCCCTGAAGCAAATCAAGGCTATTAGGAGCATCATAACACCCTACCTTAAAAATGTCAAATATTCAGTTTGGGATCAGCTCGAATTGTATGAGCAAATGATGGAGACTTTCCACCTGAAGGACAGTCAAAGTTGAATTCAGTAGGTCAAGTGGACATTTTCCTCTGAATGCTCCAGCTTCTTTGTGGGGCTGGAGGATCAGAACCATTCAAGATGGTCCACCTATAGGGCGTCCATCTTAAAGCATTTCTCAATATACAGAAACCCTCAATAAGCCCCCAAAGTGGCTTACAATCTGCAATGTGGGAAAAACCAGGCCCCACAAGAATTTGTCCAAGAGCTGAAACATGCCTTTGCGCAGACCACCAGGAGGGTGCGCACAGACAGAAGGGAGTTCATCAATACTTTCTTTCATGCCCTCCCTAAATATATTATGACCCAGCTGCTGAGAGACTTTCATGAGAAAAGATCACTAGACTGGGTCATTAAACAAGCAACTCACATTTACGAAGTGCAGAAACCAGTAGAAAATAAAAGTGCCAATAAAAGCCCAAAACCAACTAACACCCCTGCTGCTGCTAAGGTGGCAGAGGTGAAGGTTGCCCCCATTTTAGATCTGGAGATGGGGGGGGGGCCTAAAAATATTCCTGCGCAAAAACTACTAACCAAAGGCCCAGAAGGCCCTCGGGCCAATTCCAAACAGGGGGTCAGGGAGGTAACCCCACAAATGGGTCCCCTAACTACATCAGCCCCGTTACATGGGCAGCGACCCTTTCTGGGCTATGTGTGGACGCCCCCAATCCAAGGGGGGGTCCAACCAGGCAGCCGCCAACCCAGGAAACTTCCCTCATAACTTCCCCCAGGAGTTCAGTAATCCCCCAAATGCCGGGTTGAGTTTCTTTCCACAGTACCCGCCAAACATCAACCCCCAAAACAACCCTTCGTTCTTTCCCCACTTTCCTTAGCCTAGACAGCCCAATCCGGGAGAGGGGAGGCCAAGGGTGGAGGCGTACCCTATCCCAACCAAGGGTATTATGGGAGAAGGGACAGTTACCCTTCATGTGATCAATCTAGGGTAGACCAGAGAACCCCGTACCAGCCAGAGCAGTTGTACCAACTGGAGCGCCAGGTCCAGAACTTGACACAGGATCTGGGTCGCATGTTGAGGGCTCAGCAGAACCATCAGATGAATATGGCAACCCAGAAACCCTCGAATCAAGGGCCTGGTACTCCAGAACAATGACGGGGAGAGAACCCTGATATCCTACCGGTTCCCAGGGAGGAGGCACAGGGGGAAAGGGGGTGTAAAGCCTTAGAGGAAGCTTCCTTCCCCCCTTGTGGAAAGCCCCTGGAAACTCTGGGGGAGGTTTGAATCTTCCAATATGAAGGAGAGGGGTCCTCAGAGGATTCTGGGAAAAGGATCTTCTCCTTCAGGGATGGAGGAACTCCTCCCAAAGAAAAATGGGTCCCAGGAGATCCTGATCAAGACTGAGTAGATGTGGGGACCGAGTTGAAACCGCCCCTCATTGGACCCCAGAAGGACCAGCTAGAAAATCACCTTCCCCAAACCAATTCGGGTGACTGCCTCCAAAAAAGGAAGGGGCAGCCAAGAATCAGGACCCGGGGAGCCCGAAACACCCCCCCCATATCCAACTGTCCTGTTTTTTTGGCAGATCCCACACAGGATCATGCCCAAACCTATTCTAGGGACTGCCTCCAAAAAGGGGGGGGGCAGCCAAGAACCAGAGAAACAAGAGCCCATAGCTCCCCAAAGCCATTCTGAGGACTGTCTCCAAAAAGGGGGGACAGCCCCGAATCAGAAAGGGAGGAGCCCGAGACTCCTCAAATCACTGAGTATGAATCGAGTATGAAACTGTGTGCTCAGATTCCCAAACCATCCATCTCCATTCTGGGGACCGCCTCCTAGAAGGGGGGAGCCACCCAGAACCAGTACAAGAGGAATCTCAAACCTCACCAACCACTTCTGTTGACTCCCTCCATAAAGGAGGGGCAGCCCAGAAACAGAACAAGGGGAGCCAGAGACTCCCCAAATAGCGGTGTGTCAAAATTCTGTGCTAGATTCTTCAACTCCGACACCGTCTCTTTACCCAACTATTCCGGTGTCAGAGTCAGAAATGAGCAAATTGACCATCAAGCTTACGAAGAGCACCCATTATCTTTGCCCCTTGGAGGAGAAGGGAGGTAGATTCTACGCCTCCATCCAAGTGCAAGGGCAATGTGCAATTCCAGCACTGGTGGACAATGGATCCCAAGCAACTTTGCTGTCAAAGAGGATCTTTGATCAGCTAAATTCTGGAAGGGGGAGAGACACCAAATCCCGCTCACCCCTCTCCCTGGACAGCTCCAGAATTTTTACGGGAAGGACATTCCTGATGAAGGGTCTGCAGAGCTGGAAATTAAAATTGGCCGACACAAAATGAAGCACCTGGTACTAGTTGTGGTGCCAGAGGGAACACCCTGTCTATTAGGGAATGACATCCTCCGCAGGCTGTCTCCCCTCATAGATTGCATAAACAAGGTCCTCTGGACCCAGACTCACAGGCCAATTAAATTAAAACAAAGAGTCAACCATGTTAGTCTAAATGGCACATGCCACATGGTTGAACAAAAACCGGACCAAATTAGGTTCTACTTACAAAACAATGATACTCCCAATGTCACCGTCATAGCCGTGGGACCACCAAACGGTGATGAGAACGCCTCCACCCTGGAGGGAGATACATTGAAATTTTATACTAATGTACAATCTGAAAATCCCAAGTACATAGCCAAAATTGACATCAAACCAGCACAAAACTTAGCTGGCATTCTGAAAAAGGGTGAACAGCTCTTCCTCCCGATTCAGTTAAATGACGGGAAGGATTCTGTCTTCGCCCGAGTTGACTTGAATAGCGACGAAAGCTTCATCAGCGAAGAATTATTCAAAAAAACAACCAAAAGACCAGACCCTACCTGTCGTAGAGTCAGTGCAGCAATGGGTACGGGACCTGGAAATGCCCCGCTCCAAACATCCTCTGCTTAACAGTTGTATGATCAAAATTTCTAGGGATGACAAAAGCATAATACATACTTGTTGGGTTGTGCGAGGTATTCCTTCCGATTTCTATATGAGCTGTGACCTCCTCAACCAACTTAAGATTAATTTGGACCCTAGTTATTGCCAAGCCCAGTCCCAACTGGAGAGTAAATCTCAGAGTCCCGGCAAACCTAAAGGAAGCCTTCTGGTCAGCACCAGTGCCACGGTAGGAAATGGAATTTCAGAAATGGAGGAGAGGGGACCATCCCAGGCCTCACCTACAGAATCCACCTGTTAAAACCATTAGTGAACATAGATGGGGAATATTGCCAATTGTTAAGGAATGCAAGTGTCTTTCCCACTGCTGATATCCCCCGAAGATGTGTGGACACAGTAGTGGGAACATTTCCATAACCATGCTATGTTCTATTTTCTAGCATTGAACTAAGAATCATCCCAAGAATCACCAAGGGGGACCACTCGGGGACCGGGAGGAAAAACCAGAGGAGTCCAGAGTGCGCTGCATACTCCCCACCACAACCAGCAAGGAGAGCGGGTCACCTCAATCACTGACGGGAGAAGCAACTGAATTTCTCCACATAGACAGGAGAAAACTTCCTAATCACCCAACTTCCCCTTGACAGGAGCACAAAACAAAGTCGGGAGGGGGGGATCTGTGAGATGTATTGACACACTCCGCTATCTTATGCGGCATCACTCTGATAGTTATGGTGCAAGAGACAGCAACAATGGCGACAAAACTTGTGTGTGCGCCAGAAACCTCCAAAATCACGTGTTTAAACGCACAAAAAGATGGATGCACAACCTGCCACCCATGGTGCATATGTGGTGGGATAGAGCATACACTACACAAAATGTGCAAGTGGGCTCCAGGAACAGCAAACAGAGTGCAGAGAGAGAAGCAGCACTTTGCAAATCAAACTCCAAAATGTGTCTATAAATGACATTTGCTTTGTTGCTAAAAACTCCAAAATGCCTATACACAACACTTCTCAACATTCAAAATCTATCTTGGTGCTTCAAGGTGAATATACAAAGTCCTAAAGGGTAAAGAGCAAAGAATTTCCTCAGACAAACTAGATTGTCTGTAAACTGACAGCTCCTGTCAAAATCTGTGTGCAGTACACTGGGCTACCTGTGAATGACAGCTGTCAGATGAGCCCCTGACGGAACTTCAAAGTATCTAAACTAAAAGTCTGTCGGGTTAACAAACATAAAAGGATTGTTGCTAAAAGGAATACAGATCTCAGTTGTGTTTTTGATCCCACAAATTTAAAGCTAAGAAAGTAATGTATTTATGTTTGATGTAACAAGTTTTGTTTTTGCTGGATTTAAGAAGTTATGAATAAATTAGCCTGGCTGAGCTCCAAGAAGTGGAACAACAGGTTTCTCCCAAGAGGAGGGAAATCCTCTCAGCAGAAACTCACTGATAGATGATAATTGTGGGTTAGGCCAGACTCTTGTCTACAGAAAGAGAATGAACAATGGCAGATCCTTCAGCCCAGGAAACAGACGTGTGAAAGAGTCGTAAACTGCTCCTGGAAGGAATTCCCCAAAGGAGGGGGCTACTCCTGAACTCCAGGGAGAGACAAAGGGGCGGACCATGTGCTGTTAAGAATGAACAATGAACAATTTTTAGAGACTCATAACTTGTGATTCAAAGTGGTAAAAAAGATACCAAGGACAGATCTGTTAGTCTAATTTTTGGCTGTACGTTTCAAGAGGTGGTAGAACTGTGTAACATATTCTGGACAGAAATGGCAATATATGTGGTTTTATGTGAACTGTGTTAATACTAGAATTGTGAACATTTACACACACATCCCTATGGTAAACACACACATTTGTGGAAATTTGCAGACCATTTGGAAAATGTGTTCATGGCGAAAAGGACACAATTCTGTAGAAAGGTGAAACAAGATCCCACAGCTGCGGGATTTTGATGAACAGATGCTACATAAAATATGGAATCTTTGTGTGTGATTTGTGTAGAGGTGACCAATGTAGAAATATGTATTTAGGATAAAATCCGATTTTGATACTAGTGACTGAGGGGAGGTTTCTAAGCACTGTAAAGCTAAACCATAAATGTGACAACATCCGTCCTTGATCCAATCACTCAGATGCAAGGTGCAGATGAGGTCCTGATCCAATCCCAGTTCACAGGGGCAAGCTTAGTGAAGTCGGGCCATACACCCATTTGTGATGTCATTTAAAAGGATAAATAGAGACAGCTGACAACACATAGGGACTCACTGATACACTCACTTTACTGATTCCAGCAAAGCACTCTGATCCAGCATTCTACATCCAGCCTTTAACATCCTTCCAGATCCAGATGCCAAGACTCTTGCCACACAGTAGAGAACTATTGACTTTCAGCAAGGGCTAAATCCTCAAACTTATTCTCACAACCCAGTGGAGCGCTGTTGTGTGGGAAGGCCTTTTGAACTAGTATCCTGAAACTCTCTGGCTTGCTACCACAAGGCTTGCCTGAGGAACTCGCTATCCCGCTGATTTGCAATACTCAGAAACAAGAAGGGCAGATCCTGTGCAAATCCGGTGACCAGCCTAGCTGATCCAGTCCCGCGCCTGATGTGCTGTCCTTCATTGACAGACCCAATCCATGACCAGAACTGACGGTCCAATTTAATATATTATTCTGTAAGTATTAATAGGAAGAACAGTGACCATAATATATCTGCATTGTATGATCACAATCTCAAACCCATCCCATCTTTAATTCAGAACCATAGTATTGCTAGAACTATCTTTGCACTGACCCTTCTCTCATCTGTGTTACTAAACTCTAACTTCTTATTGATTTGATTAAGAAAAGTAATTCCCAAATCAAACGGAAACTAGAGTATCACACATGAATGGTTATGAGCGGCCGTGAATGACTGATTCCTGTGTGGCATTCTCTTTTTTGTAGTCCTTAATATAGCATAAGAAAACCTATCTGTCATCTTTAAATCCGAATTTCTGTTTTCCATTCCATTTTGGAAAAACAACTTTTACTGAAACCGCTATAACTCCCTCAGTTTTTATGATAGAAGTGAAGTTACAACTCCTACTTGTACCTAACATCCTTAGCTACCGATATAATCCTGAACCGCAGTGTGATTGGCCCATTGCAGTGAAAATCGCATTAGGAAAACTTTGCCGTGATTTGACATTCTGAAAGATTTCACACGTGTGAATTAGCTTTAAAGTATTTCCTACTGTGACTTTGAGATTTCAAATGGTTTCTTTTGCTTAAATCATTGCTTTTGTTTGTTTGCATCTGTTCAAAGCGGCTCCTATAGGAATTTATAATAATTTAAGTATTTTTGACCATATTTTGTATTTTTGCTCAGCCATTCCAAAGACAATTTGAAAGCCATGCTGACAGTTGAAAAGTCAACTCTGTTTTTCTCTTGTGTTTGAAAAGGGGAAGGTGGGAGTGATATTCCATTTGATTTGTGTTATTCCTGAATACCTGCTCTCTCCTCACACCATTGGTGATTGTTGTTTACCTATTAAATATATTGTGATTAAATCCTAAATACTGTGGCATGTTCTGACCCACTAGGCTCTGCTCTGCAACATCACTGTGTACTGCTTTCATCAAAAACAACAGAATGGCCGCCAAAAAGACTTATGTGTGCTAAAAATCTCTGAGAAGTGCACAAGAAAACCTGAAAAATAGGCCGCCAATCCATTTTGCCTATGTCAGTGGTAACACAGGAGACCACACTGCAAAACCTGTCATTGGGCTATCCACAGAGTGAAATGGAACTATTTCAAAAGGCAGTGTTGCATGCCAGGGAAAACCCAGAAGTGCTTTTAAATCCATTTTTCCTTGGCTGTTGAAATTGCAAAATCATGGTTCCCTAATCTCAGAAAAATTCCAACATCCATGTTGGTTGCTAAACATCACCTTATTTAAGGAATCCTCATAAGCGCAATGTCAGGAGAAGCACATTTCATCACAAAAATATCCCCATTCAAAAAAGGGCTTGCCTGGAAAAATAGGTTAGAATATGGGCGCAGTACCGCCACCTGCCTGTGTCAAAGCTGTCAATTACGTACACTGGCAGTTTAAAACTTTTGTCTTAAAATCAAATTGTGGTAAAGAAGAGACTTGCCATCAAAAGCAATATTGGTTGCTACAATTCAATCTCTATGTTTGAAAAAGAATGGAATTATGAGATCCGTGCATATATTTGTTGAAAATGTAAGTTTATTTAGAAAAGACAATTTTAAACAAGGGGTTTTAAAAGTGAACTAATGTTAGCCACACTGGACTTCAAAGGCACATTCCACAGTTTGCTCCAACAAAGGGTGTCTTCCTTTTGCTCTCTTCCCAGGAACTATCATTTAGATGCTAATGATAGGAGGAGGGGGTGTTGCTCTGCTTTTCTGGGAGAGAGACAATAGGCTTCCTGGACTGAAAGGAAATGCAAATTCGGGTGTCAACAGAAACCAACTGCCAGCAGGAAGGGAGCCCTGGACTGCTCGGGGCCCATCAAACGCTGGGGGCGGGACCAGACAGATTTGTGTATCTTAGATTACAAGAAAATATCTTTTTGAAAAAGACTCATAGATAACTGTGAAAAATGTGGAAAAATCTGTAAATTAGAGGTTGTTAATGTGAAATTGCTGCTCACTGTATGAAACTATTCTGGACTCTGTGTGATTTTCAGAGACAGGACTACCGAAATTTGGATGTTGTAGCATTTGTGATAATGCTAGGAATATGAAAGTTTAAAGGATTATGCCTAGATGTCATGCGCATGTTTGGAGAAAAATGTGGATAGATCTGACACTGGGTACCCAACCAAAAGCGCAAAAAACTGTAATATTGGAACTAAAGCTCTCACTGAGTTGGAACTCTGACGGATACGTGCTATACTAAGTCTGTAATGTGAATATGTATTATTAGCAAGTTGGTGATATTGTAAATATGATTTATGTGGAAAATAGATTTACTTTACAGAAACCAGGGGGAGGTACTCCCTGGGTTGTAAAATGCAGCATCACTATGACACTATATTTCCTTCTCAAATCAGTAGAGGGGAAAGACTTTAACCAATAGGATTCTTAGAGGGTGTGCTTAGTATCATCCAGCCTACCCACCCCTTTGGGAAATATATAAATAGGGACTGCTTAGGACCTAGAGACACACACTCACCCATCAACTGATTGTCGGTGAAGCGCTCTGCAAGTGAACCCAGATCCAAGACTCCAGAACTCTGAAAGCAGAAGGCCAAATTCCAAAGCTGAACACTTCTCAGCTGGCCTTTAAATCTTGAAACCTGATTTTAATCACAGACTTCCCAAGGGCACACCAAAATTGAACAGCCTGGCTGTGCTGTTTCTGTTCTTGGCAAGAACTCTTGCCAGAACCCAGAGATCCAAACCAGTAGAGCAGAGCTGTAACCTGATAGCTGTAACCCAGAACCAACCCACCAGATCCAGTTGGCAGAGACCAAGTGCCATGCTGAGTGCAGAACCAATCGCCTGAATCCTGTCTGGTGGGCTAGCAGAATTCCGGTACAAAACCTTTGACCAGATCAGTGACGTGCCTATTCCAAAACCATGGTTGTGAGTATCTATAGCATACAATTTTCCATAGCCAATCTCGTATCCTTAAGTAATCCTATCCAACCCATCGTATCATATCCAGAACTGCATTGTAGAATCTTTTTTGTTTTTCCTGGATCTTTCCCTCATCTATATAGTCCTTTGTTAATGATAGTGATAATATAATCTTTGCGCTAATACATTTGCTGAGGAAAGACAAGTGCCTCGGTGGGCAAAAGTCAGAACAGAGGTGCCCTGATCTGGTGGCTGTCCCGTTGGGTATCTTGGAACCTACAACCGCATTTGTAGTTTTTCTGTAATTGCGTTTCTCACACGCTGAAAAGTCTGCCGCGAATCTGAATTTGGCTCAATTTCAACACATGTAAAACAGCTATTCTTTGCATCTGAACTCAGAATTCAACTTTCAATCTGCTAGTTATACAATCATCATTGCTAGTGTTTAGCTGGAACTATACAAAGTGTCTCACACTAGTTTTGAATCCAATTTAGATAATTAAATTCATTTTTCAGTGTTTTTCCCATTCATTCAAAACCACATTCAAAAGCATTTGACCTGTTTAGAAATCATTTCCTGTTTCTCTCTATGCTTGCTGGGGTAAATTTGGGATTGAAACTGTATTGGTTGAGATTGTATATTCCTGAAACCTGTTTTCTCACCTTCCATCTCTATATTACATATTAGGGGGGATTGAGTAGTACCAGGGGGAAAGAGTGATTGCATTGTATTTGATTGAACACCCAAAAGTATTATTTCCGTGCTGCATTAATTTCCTATCATTGCAATTGACTGAACCCACACACAGTTTTATTCTATGCTACATTATTCTTCTCATCCATACTCCTACTGATTAAAGAGATTGTTGATTGTTATATCACCCAGTGCTGGTCATGGAATAAATAGTAACAGTGTGATATCTAGATATTGTTCAAATTCATAAAAGTGTGACATATATCTTGTTCAAATTCATAAAAGAAATCTTTTAACTTTGCAAAACAACCTGCTTCCTGGTTCAGTGAGACCGAGGGGGATTCAAAGAGAGGGACATGATATAAGGGTACATCATTCAGAAATAAAAGAACTCATAGACAAAAATATATATAATGAAGGGTTCCAACTGTGCATCACACGCTAGGCATTGACCTAGGTGGAGTGCCGGGTTGAAATCACTTACAATACATAAATAAATATTTACCTTTGCAAACTAACCTGATTCCTGGTTCAGTGTGACCGAGGGGGTCTCAGGAGAAGGGTGTGATATGAGTTGTATATCGTTCAGAATATTGAACTTATAGATAAAATAAATAAGGGTTTCATTTGCGCACTACATGCTGGGAGTGACTTGGGTGTGTGCCCAATTGAAATCACTTATAGTTGGGGGCTTGGTGCCGGGATCCTGAATTTGACATACCACTCCTGACAGTCTAACATACACCTTGTTGGGTTACCATACTGTGCTACACTGTACAAGCACCCGTCAAAAGAAATACTCAAAGGAATTGGGCCTGTTTGCAAAAGTAAAGTAACCCTGAGATAAGTCAGAAGGAAATTAATATTTCCGGAATGGCGATCCCAGTGGAAATTAATAATGCTAGGGAACACTTCCTGCACAAATTGTTTGTCAGGGGTGAATGTCCAGAACAGGACGAACAGGTATGGCTGCACGAAATAAAACAGCAAATCACTGAAATCAATCTTGATACCTGGCAGGAAAAGGGTCCATTACAACAAGCACTTAGCGAACTGTACATGGCCCCAAAAATAAAAGAGGAGCAGTGTAAAATTGCCAAAATACCAGCCTACCTGTACCTCCACATAGGAGTCATACTGGAAAAATACGCAGACAATATAGATTTGACTAAGAGACAAGGGGAAGCACTGCAGAAAATCCAGAGCAATCTGGACTGTGCAGAGCAAAGGCTCCAGGATAGCAAAGAATCTGAAACAGAGGCTAGGCAGTATATCACCAAACTCCAAGAGGATCTGGCTCTCTTACTGCAAAAGAATGCAGAGCAAGATGCCCAGATACAGACACTGCAAAAATAGTGTCAGGAAAGGTTGGACTCTCTACAACAGAGTCAACAAAAGCTGGAGCAGCAATTAACTTTTAACAGAGTCTGTGCAGAACAGGTAGTTATCCTACAAAACCGCATAGACAAATTAAAAGAGGAAAACAATAAATTAATTATTAAAGACCTAGAATCCCAAGCAGAGTTTGATGAGGAGTGCCAAAAAGCTAGTGCATTTAAAAAGCAGAGGGACGACCTGGCTGCACAGAGGGGCACTCTAAGTCAGGAGAGGGATGCCTTAGGCTAGGAAGTCAGCCATTTAAAAACAAAGTTGGAGGAAAGAAAGTTGGCCCTTCAGGAGTTTGGGGAAATCAAAACTGATTATGAAAAGCTATTATAGCACACCAGGCAGGTGGAGGATGCTTTGGCAAAGAACAATCAAATCAATAAGGACCAAACTCATGAGGTGAGTCTCCTGCAGTAAAAATTGGCCCAGTATTCCCAAACCAGGCAGGAAGCACAGAGAGACAATGAGGCTCTCTGTGAAAAGAATGACAGGCTCCACGAACAGATATCCATGCAAGAACAAATCATAGAGACCAGTAAGGCCTTAATAGAGGAGCAAAAGGGTCAGATTTTGGCATGTCATCAGGGAATAGGGGCTCGAAGAGATTAAGTAAAATGGGAAAAAGAAACTCCTAGCATAACCTCATGACCCCTGGCATCAGGGACTGTAATCCCTTCAGTTCCATGGACTCTGCCACCCTCATTTCCACTGGCTCACATGAACCAAGGTCCATGGGATTGTAGACTTCAACACAATGGGAGATATGGGACAGACAGATCAGTGCCGCCCAGAAATGGATGGGCGGGCATCTATGTACAGGTTCCCAAATATTAGGGCCAGACTCTCTGATCAGGGAAACTCCAGTGAGGGGATAATCAGAGAACTGGATCCTCAGAAATTTCACCTACCAAGGGACCAGTCAGTAAAATTTGGTGGGGAATTCCATGAAACTAGTCCCACGACACGAAGAGCATCTTAAAAACCTCTTCCCAGCTACGGCGGGGGGGCGTACATAGCTAATCCTGGGAGAAAGGGAGAGTCAGAAGACTCTTCTGAGCACCACAGGTCTCAAGAGACTAGGCCCCCAAATTCTGCCAGCCATTCCCAAGCCTGCAGAATCAGGGAGAGCCTAGAAGATCTGACAGCCACCTCATGCAGCAGTGCCTCTGAGTCAGAGGATGAGTGGACAAGGGTGACCAAAACTAAAAAGGCCAACAAAATTAAGAGGGCCCTACTGAAAGATCCCCTGAAGCAAATCAAGGCTATTAGGAGCGTCATAACGCCCTACCATGAAAATGTAAAATATTCAGTTTGGGAGCACCTCGAATTGTATGAGCAAATGATGGAGACTTTCCACCTGAAGGACAGCCAAAGTTGTATTCAGTATGTCAGGTAGACATTTTCCCCTGAGTACTCCTGCTTCATTGCGGGGCTGGAGGATCAGAACCACTCAAGATGGTCCACCTATAGGGCGACCATCTTAAAGCATTTCTCAATACACAGAAACCCTGAAGAGGCCCCCAAAGCGGTTTACAATCTGCAATGTGGGGAAGACCAGGCCCCACAAGAATTTGTCCAAGAGCTGAAACGTGCCTTTGCGCAGACCACCAGGAGGGTGCGCACAGACAGTAGAGTTCATCAATACTTTCTTTCATGCCCTCCCTAAATACATTATGACCCAGCTGGTGAGGGACTTTCATGAGAAAAAATCCCTTGACTGGGTCATTGAACAAGCAACTTACATTTACAAAGTGCAGAAACCAGTAGAAAATAAAAGTGCCAATAAAAGCCCAAAACCATCCAACACCCCTACTGCTGCTAGGGTGGCAGAGGAGAAGGTTACCCCCATTTTAGATCTGGAGATGAGGGGGGCCTAAAAACATTCCTGCACAAAATCCTACTAAGCAAAGGCCCAAAAGGCCCTTGGGCCAATCCCAAACAGGGAGTCAGGGAGGTAACCCCACAAATGGGACCCCTCACTAACTCCCTTGACTACATCAGCCCCTGTTACAAGGGCAGCAGACCCTTTCTGGGCTATGTGTGGATTCCCCCCAGCCCAAGGGGGGGGAATCCAACCAGGCAGCCGCCAACCCAGGAAACTTCCCTCCTAACTTCCCCCAGGAGTTCAGTAATCCCCCAAATGCCGCGTTGAGTTTCTTTCCCCGGTACCCACCAAACATCAACCCCCAAAACAACCCTTCTTTCTTTCCCCATTTTCCTTAGCCCAGACAGCCCAATCCAGGAGAGGGGAGGCCAAGGGTGGAGGGGTACCAACACTATCCCAATCAATGGTATTATGGGAGAAGGGACAATTACCCTTCCCGTGATCAACCTAGGGTAGACCAGAGAACCCCGTACCAGCCAGAGCGGGTGTCCCAACTGGAGCGTCAGGTCCAGAACTTGGCACAGGATCTGGGTCGCATATTGAGGGCTCAGCAGAACCATCAGATGAACATGGCGACCCAGAACCCCTCGAATCAAGGGCCTGGTACTCCAGAGCAATGACGGGGAGAGAACCCTGACAACCCACCAGTTTCCAGGGAGGAGACACAGGGGAAGGGCGGTGTAAAGCCTTAGAGGAAGCTCCCTTCCCCACATGTGAAAGCCTCTGAAAACCCTGGAGGAGGTTTGAATCTTCCAATATGAAAGAGAGGGGTCCTCAGAGGATTCTGGGAAAAGGATCTTCTCCTTCAGGGATGGGGAAACTCGTCCCAAAGAAAAATGGGTCCCAAGAGATCCTGATCAAGACTGGGTAGATGTGGGGACCGAGTTAAAACCGCCCCTCATTGGAGCCCAGAAGGACCAGCTAGAAAATCACCCCTAAACCAATTCTGGTGACTGGCTCCAAAAAGGGAGGGGGCAGCCAAGAATCAGAACCTGGGGAGCCCAAAACACCCCCCATATCCAACTGTCCTGTTTTTTTTGCAGATCCTCAAGCTCCCACACAAGATCATTCCCAAACCTATTCTAGGGACTGCCTCCAAAAATGGGGGGGGGCAGAACCAGAGAAAGAAGAGTCCATAGCTCCCCAAAGCCATTCTGAGGACTGTTTCCAAAAAGGGGGGACACCCCCGAATCAGAAAGGGAGGAGCCCGAGACTCCTCAAATAACTGAGTATGAACCGGGTCTGAAACTGTGTGCTCAGATTCCCAAACCATCCAACTCCATTCTGGGGACCGCCTACTAGAAGGGAGGAGCAACCCAGAACCTGCACAAGAGGAATCTCAAACCTCACCAACCACATCTGTTGACTGCCTCCATAAACGGGGAGGCAGCACAGAAACAGAACAAGGGGAGCCTGGGGCTCCCCAAATAGCGGTGTGTCAAAATTCTGTGCTAGATTCTTCAACTCCGACACTGTCTCTTGACCCAACTATTCCAGTGTCAAAGTCAGAAATGAGCAAATTGACCATCAACCTTACGAAGAGCACCCATTACCTTTGCCCCTTGGAGGAGAAGGGAGGTAGATTCTAGGCCTCCATCCAAGTGCAAGGGCAATGTGCAATTCCAGCACTGGTGGACACTGAATCCCAAGCAGCTTTGCTGTCAAAGAGCATCTTTGAGCAGCTGAATTCTGGAAGAGGGGAGAGATACCACATCCCTCTCACCCCTTTCCCTGGACAGCTCCAGAACTTTGACGGGAAGGAAATTCCAGTTGAAGGGTCTGCAGAGCTGGAAATTATAATTGGGTGACACAAAACGAAGCACCTGGCCCTAGTTGTGGTGCCAGAGGGAACACCCTGTCTATTAGGGAATGACATCCTCTGCAGGCTGTCTCCCCTCATAGATTGCATAAACAAGGTCCTCTGGACCCAGACTCACAGGCCAATTAAATTAAAACAAAGCGTCAACCATGTTAGTCTAAATGGCACATGCCACATGTTTGAACAAAAAACGGACCAAATTAGGTTCTACTTTCAAAACAATGACACACCCAACGTCACCGGCATTGCTGTGGGACCACCAAACGGTGATGAGAACTCCTCTCCATTTCTGCAAATCAGCCTCCCTTCCAGTCTCAAGTGGCATTCCAACCTGGAGGCAGATACATTGAAATTGTATACTAATGTACACTAATGTACACCCGAAGATGTGTGGATACAGTGGTGGGAACATTTCCATAGCCATGCTATGTTCTATTTTCTAGCATTGAACTAAGAATCATCCCAAGAATCACCAAGGGGGACCACACGGGGACCGGGAGGAAAAACCCAAGGAGTCCGGAGTGTCGCTCCATATTCCCAACCAGAACCAGCAAGGAGAGCTGGTCGCCTCAATCACTGACGGGAGAAGCAACTGAATTTCTCCACATAGACAGAAGAGAACATCCCAATCTCCCGACTTCCCCTTGACGGGAGGTCAAAACAAAGTCGGTGGAGGGTCTGTGGGATGTATTGACCCACTCCGCCATCTTATGCGGCATCACTCTGATAGTTATGGTGCAACAGACAGCAACAATGGTGGCAAAACTTGTGTGTGCGCCAAAACCTCCAAAACCACATGTTTAAACGCACAAAAAGATGGATGTACAAGCTGCCACCCATGGTGCAAATGTGGTGGGATAGAACATACACTGTAGAAAATGTGCCAGTGGGATCCAGGACTAGCAAACAAATTGCAGAGAGAGAAGAAGCGCTTTGCAAATGAAACTCCAAAATGTACCTATAAATGACATTTGCTTTGTTGCTAAAAACTCCAAAATGCCTATACACAACACTTCTCAACATTCAAAATCTTGCTTGGCGCTAAAATACATGTAATCTAATGAAGCATGGCGAATATACAAAGTCCTAAAGGGTAAAGAGCAAAACATTTCCTCAGACAAACTGGATTGTCTGTAAACTGACAGCTCCTGTCAAAATCCGTGTGCTGTACACTGAGCTACCTGTGAATGACAGCTGTCAGATGAGCTCCTGATGAAACTTCAAAGTATCTAAACTTAAAGTCTGTCGGATTAGCAAACATAAAAGGATTGTTGCTAAAAGGAATACAGATCTCAGTTGTGTTTTTGATCCCACAGATTTAAAGCTAAAAAAGTAATGTATTTATGTTTGATGCAACAAGTTTTGTTTTTGCTGGATTTAAGAAGTTAGGAATAAATTAGCCTGGCTGAGCTGCATGAAGTGGAACAACAGGTTTCCTCCAAGGGGAGGGAAATCCTCTCAGCAGAAACTCACTGACAGATGATAATTGTGGGTTAGGCCAGACTCTTGTCTACAGAAAGAGAATGAATAATGGAAGATCCTACAGCCCAGGAAACGGACGTGTGAAAGGGTAGTAAACTGCTCCTGGAAGGAATTCCCCAATGGAGGGGGCTACTCCTGAACCCCGGGGCGGACCATTTGCTGTTAAGAATGAACAATGAACAATTTTTAGAGACTCATAACTTGTGATTCAAAGTGGTTAAAAATATACAAAGGACAGATCTGTTAGTCTAATTTTTGGCTGTACGTTTCAAGAGGCGGTAGAACTGTGTAACATATTCTGGACAGGAATGGCAATATATGTGGTTTTATGTGAACTTTGTTAATACTAAAATTGTGAAAATTCACACACACATCCCTATGATAAACACACACATTTGTGGAAATTTGCAGACCAGTTGGAAAATGTGTTCCTGGCGAAAAGGACACAATTCTGCAGTAAGGTGAAACAAGATCCCACAGCTGCGGGATTTTGATGAACAGATGCTACATAAAATATGGAATCTTTGTGTGTGATTTGTGTAGAGGTGACCAATGTAGATATATGTATTTACGATAAAATCCGATTTTGATACTAGTGACTGAGGGAAGGTTTCTAAGGACTTTAAATCTAAACCATAAATGTGACATCATCCGTCCTTGATCCAATCACTCAGATGCAAGGCGCAGATGAGGTCCTGATCCAATCCCAGTTCACAGGGGCAAGCTTAGTGAAGTCGGCCCATACAGCCATTTGTGATGTCATTTAAAAGGATAAATAGAGACAGCTGACAACACATAGAGACTCACTGATTCACTCACTTTCCTGATTCCAGCAAAGCACTCTAATCCAGCATTCTACATCCAGCCTTTAACATCCCTCCAGATCCAGATGCCAAGACTCTTGCCAAGCAGTAGAGAACTATTGACTTTCAGCAAGGCCTAAATTCTCAAACTTATTCTCACAACCCAGTGGAGCACTGTGGTGTGGGAAGGCCTTTTGAACTAGTATCCTGAAACTCTCTGGCTTGCCTGAGGAACTCGATATCCCGCTGATTTGCAATACTCAGAAACAAGAAGGGCAGATCCTGTGCAAATCTGGTGACTGGCCTTGCTGATCTAGTCCCGCGCCTGAAGTGCTGTCCTTCCTTGACAGACCCAATCCATGACCAGAACTGACGGTCCAATTTAATAACTTATTCTGTAAGTATTAATGGGAAGAACAGTGACCCATAATATATCTGCATTGTATGATCCCAATCTCAAACCCATCCCATCTTTAATTCAGAACCATAGTATTGCTAGAACTATCTTTGCGCTGACTCTTCTCTCATCTGTGTTACTAAACCCTAACTTCTCATTGATTTGATTAAGAAAAGTAATTCCCAAACCAAATGGAAACTAGAGTATCACACTTGAATGGTTATGAGTGGCCGTGAATGACTGATTCCTGTGTAGCATTCTCTTTTTTGTAGTCCTTAATATAGTATAAGAAAACCTATCTGTCAGTTTTAAACCCGAATTTCTGTTTTCCTTTCTCGCACCTATTTTGCAAAAACGACTCTTACTAAAACCTCTATAACTCCCTCAGTTTTTATGATAGAAGCGAAATTTCAACTCCTACCTGTACCTAACATCCTTAGCTACCCACAGAACCCTCAGTGCAAAACAGTGCGATCGGCCTGTTATAGTGAAAGTCGCATAAGGAAAAGTTTGCCGCAATTTGACATTCTGAAAGATTTTACACGTGTGAATTAGCTTTAAATTATTTTCTACTGTGACTTTGAGATTTCAAATGGTTTCTTTTGCTTAAATCATTGCTTTTGTTTGTTCGCATCTGTTCAAAGCGGCTCCAATAGGAATTTATAATAATTTAAGTATTTCTGACCACAGTTGGTGTTTTTTCTCAGCAATTCCAAAGACAATTTCAAAGCCATATTGACAGTTGAAAAGTCAACTCCGTTTTTCTCTTGTGTTTCAAAGGGGGGAGGTGGTAGTGATATTCCGTTTGATTTGTGTTATTCCTGAATACCTGCTCTCTCCTGTTCTCTGCAAAAAGAAGTTCAATTCCTAAAAGGTGCCACAACTCACATGGGTATCCTATCTAGCAGGCAAGCAGCACTATGATACTCAACAGTACAGATTTTATTAGTTATACACAATTCATTGCTAAAAAAGTCATCATAAAAAATGATCATTTACATAAAACAAACAACCAATTTTAAAACCACACAAGTAAATCAGCTTTAGTCGGTTCTGATCTTAAATTTGATCTCTGGTCGAACCCGTGTGGCCTGATCACACTGAGTCCCCTAGCCTAGAAAGTTGTTTTGGCTATTTCATATTTTAGTTTTTCAAATTCCCAACTTGTACAAGTTTCTTTCCCATTATCACAAAAATGTGGGACATTCTTCAGGGGTGTGTAGTGTCTTGTGTAGATCTTATTCAAGCTGAAACCATGTATTCAAAATTCAGTCTTCTTGTAAAGACGATGTACCCTGTTAATATAAAGGAGGCACTATATTACTCTCTCTTGTAACATTATTAGTCCATTAATTAAACTAACTGTATAACTCTTATCCCCATAAAGGTGAAAAGTATGTTGTTCATTACATACCTCTCTGACTCAAGAGTTCACTATCCTGAAGTCTTCTTTAACCTTAAATGGTTAATTTAACGGCAGAATTCCAATTTCTTTAGAACTTACTGCCTGGTTTCCTCTGCCTTCTGTCCTAGTGTATAACACACATTGGCATTAGACTAATGATGACTATGGATGATAAATTATCATCTCTTATTTTCATAACGGAGGCATCTTACCATGTTATTATAAACGTATGGCCCCAACGTCATTCTATCCGCTCCTGATGTATCTAAAAATCTTTGAGATACATCTGGAATCTGTCTGTTTCCTGAAAGATATAATAGCAGGAACAAAAAACCTTGAAAGGTTTGTCCGCTTCTTGAACTCTAGATGCAAATGTCAAATGAGTAAAAAGATCCACTTACTCATATACCGATGTAGGAGATAAATATCTCCAAGGTATCTCCAAGGTATCCAGCCAAAATGTTCAATTGTCGCTTAGAAAAGGGGGAATTATCCTCTTCTCTGTGGTGGCTGTAAGGTAAAAGAAACTCATAAAGACCTACAGTCCTTAATCCATAAGTGAAAGGCTATGGCTCTAAAAATTACTCACTTGGGTAATCTCAAAAGGAGCTGATCACGCGAGTCCCCACTTGGATCCAATATTTGAATCTGAAACCCGCGATCACTCTCACGGGAGGCGTGATGATGTCATCACGCCGGCCGTCAACGTGAACGTAACGCCGCGCGATGACGCCACCATGCCACGCGCGTGCAGCCACGGACAACCACTACTCAAGGGAAATGTAGTCCCTGACGTTCCTTATACCGCCCTGTATCAGTCACCAAATGAGCTTGACGTAAAGATGTTAGAAATCCGACCACTATTGTCTCTCCATCTACCAGCAATGGGGCGTCACTAGTGCTACATGAATAAACGTGTATGTTATCGCCAACTAAATGGCCGCATCACTTCTCAGCCATAGCGACAACAAATTCGAGCTGGTAACATTTGTTCATGTTACAATTAAGTCTAGCGAGGCATGTATAAACAGGGTCACACATCAGCATTCAGCCTCCATATATTTGTCGAAAAATGTATCCCTGCTATATTATGTACAGGTCTCGCCCACCACATACATCTCTGATCTGGCATATGTACAACATGGACAATTAAATGGCAATTTTGGCATAACATGATTACATTTATCCAAAGTTCATTTCAAGCAAAAATGATCTAGTCAAAACAAGTTGCCTAGCCATTATGCCATTCCACACCTTCGTTCAACCCGTGGAGATGGCTTTTTGACAAAAATATCAATTTTTGTTCTAATTGAAGCAACTTTTTGTTGATCAATTCCTGTGACTCCCCTTTAATTTGCTTCCGAATAACCCATTCGAATTCGTTACTGGTGTGTCTTTTTTCCATAAAATGTTTCACCATGGGTGCCTGTTCAATTTCATTCCTAATGCAGCTTCTATGCTCGATCATCCTTGTTTTACACGTTCTGTTTGTTTTCCCTATATAAATAAGTTGGCACGGACATTTAATTAAATAGATGACATTACTCGTTTCACAATTAGTATGTTCTGCCATTTTCCACGTTTTACCAAAGCCCAAATCCACAGTCATATTTTTTCTAGTTTGCGTACACATTGTACAATTCCCACAGGGATGATGTCCCAGTACTGGCGGGAGTCCACACAGGTTAGTTTGTTGACATACTCTCTTTCTATTCTTTACATCGTTTCTCATGACTAAGTCACGTACAGTAGTGCTCTTTTTAAAGGCAATAATCGGATTCCCCATTTCCTTTATCATAATTTTCTTCCAATTTCTGTGAATGATACTCTTAATCTTGTACGAGAGATTGCTAAATGTGTTTACAAAAACCAAAGGGGTCTCTTTAGTTTCTCTGTCTCTACGTATTTGTTGGTCTACTAGTGCTTCTCAATTGTTATTAAAAGCTCTCTTAGTAGCTTTTTTCACTAGAGAGGTGGGATATCCTATATCGACCTATTTGTCAATAAGAACATTGGCCCCATTTTCATAGGAAGCATTGGTACTACTGTTCTTCTTCAACCAGAGAAATTGCCCAAAAGGCAGATTGTTTTTAACATGTTGTGCATGGTGGTTGTTATAGTGCAATAATGCATTCCTATCAGTCTCCTTAGTAAAGGGTTTAACCAGCAACATCCCTTGATCATGATAGATACAGATATCTAAATAATGTATTTGTTCATTACTGATATTGCTAGTAAACTTCAGGTATCTGTTCTGTAAATTCAACCATTGTACAAACTGCTTCAATTCTTCTTCACTCCCTTTCCAAATGACAAAAACTTCATCTATGTAGCGTAGCCAACATAGGATGTTCTCTTGGAATGGATTATGGTTGGTATACACTACTGTTTCCTCAAACATATTCACGTACAAATTGGCCACATTTGGTGCCATTGCTGTCCCCATGGCTGTTCCCTCTATCTGTTCATAGAACTGACCCATAAACTGAAAGAAGTTGTTCGTAAGGGCCATTTCTGTGCACCATTTTATAAAGGAATTGGAGACTGGATATTGATCTTCTCTGTTCAGTAAAGTCTCTTCTACTACCTCTAACGTTGCTAATTGAGGTATATTGGTGTATAATGCTTGTATGTCTAAACACACAAGCAAATTCGCATTGGGATCAAAATGATTTCCCTCAATTCTGTTGATGGCATCTGTGGTATCCTTTATGTAACTCTTCATATTTGGAATGAAAGGTCTCAAATAGAAATCCACAAATTTGGAGAGGGGTTCTAGTAGAGAATTGACACACGAGACAATTGGTCTGCCAGCAAGTTTCTCCAATTTTTTGTGAATTTTGGGGAGAATATAAAATATAGGTATTCTCCCATTCTCTCTGATTAAGTACTCACCCTCCTGTTTGCTAATCATATCTTCTTCCACCGTTTTGGTAACCTTCTCTTTGATTTTACCAATGAGGCCATTACTTGGGTCTCTATCTAGCTTACAATAGTGATTGGTATCAGAGAGGAGGTTTCAACACTCCTCAATATAATCATTCCTATTCAGAACCACTATAGCACCTCCTTTGTCGGCCTGGCGTAAAATAATTTTCTCATTCGCCCCCAGGTTTTTCAAAATATGTTGTTCTGCTTTACTCAAGTTGGAGTGATGCGGTATTCCTTGGGATTCTAAGATGTTAATTTCCTCCTTCACTTTCTTTTCAAAGACTTTGGATTCTGGTGTATGTGAATTAAAAGGGGCGCAGAAGGTGGAGGGGTTCCTAAGGCCACTGCAGTTTTCACCTTTCTCAAAAGGGGTATCCTTAAAGAATTCTCTCAGGTGTACTTTACGCATAAATTGATTGAATTCATCCCTAAATTCAAAGAGATTATGATGTTTAGAAATCACAAAATTAAGTCCTTTGTTAAGTACCTCTTCTTCTTTCTTAGACAAAAATACATCTGAGAGATTTACTACCAACCCCTGTTGCTGCGTGTCTGCATCCGCTCTGGTGCCCATTGCCTTTGATTTTCTCCCCTTCCTAAAAAAGACTGTCGTTGGTTATCCCCTCTACAGTTATTACCTCTGGACCCTCTACCCCGGCTCGGTCGGGTACCACCACTGTTACTCTGTGGGTCACTATATTCATCATACTCAGAGGCCCCTTCACTAGAGCTATAGGAGGTATTGCAGAAACGTACTCTCCGATTCTGCCTCGGGTTTGGTCTTGGTTCTCCAAATTTGTAATCTTTGTTAGTATAACCAAAAGCCTTCTCATGGGTGAAATTTTGTATATCTTTCTTCATTCTTTTGATGCGTTCAGAAATGGTTTCAGTTTTGAATTCCTGCATCTCTTTTAGATGTTTCTCTAGGCCTTTCTTGAAAGCCTCTACATCAATATTTTCTTCTTTTAAGTCTATTTCAATCTTTTTTGCTGTTTCTTGTGCAGTTTCTATAATAAGTATCAGCCAATCACGGCCACACTTATTAGCGATATAACTCCACTTTAGTTTGAATTGTGGATTATCCAAAAATAGACAGGGTTCATTTCGAACAATCAACCCTTGGGGCAAAGCTAAATTCTTTACATACTCTATCATGATTATCGCATGCAATTCAGTACGTATGAGTCTTTTTCTCATTTGTATGAGTTCATCCCATTGGTCAGCTGTGTGAAAGGGTATCTAAATCTTTGTTAAGGCCTATTATAGGTAAAGATTCCATGGGTTTACGTACATAGTCATCATTATAGGCTAAACACTTTTCTGAAGTCAGCTTAAAGCCTGCCAATATCTGGAAAAATACACTAGGACAGAAAAGGAAGTGCAACTAACCACGTTAGCCACCGAGACCCTAATGGTCTCTAAAACATACTATTCTCAAAACGGCTAAAAGCCGCAGTTGGGGATTTACAAACTTCTTACTCCATGGAGCAGTGTCTGTTCTCTGCAAAAAGAAGTTCAATTCCTAAAAGGTTCCACAACTCACATGGGTATCCTATCTAGCAGGTAAGCAGCACTATGATACTCAACAGTACAGATTTTATTTGTTATACACAATTCATTGCTAAAAAAGTCATCATAAAAAATGATCATTTACATAAAACAAACAACCAATTTTAAAACCACACAAGTAAATCAGCTTTAGTCGGTTCTTATCTTAAATTTGATCTCTGGTCGAACCCGTGTGGCCTGATCACACTGAGTCCCCTAGCATAGAAAGTTGTTTTGGCTATTTCATATTTTAGTTTTTCAAATTCCCAACTTGTACAAGTTTCTGTCCCATTATCACAAAAATGTGGGACATTCTTCAGGGGTGTGTAGTGCCTTGTGTAGATCTTATTCAAGCTGAAACCATGTATTCAAAACTCAGTCTTCTTGTAAAGACGATGTACCCTGTTAATATAAAGGAGGCACTATATTACTCTCTCTTGTAACAGTATTAGTCCATTAATTAAACTAACTGTATAACTCTTATCCCCATAAAGGTGAAAAGTATGTTGTTCATTACATACATCTCTGACTCAAGAGTACACTATTCTGAAGTCTTCTTTAACCTTAAATGGTTAATCTAACGGCAGAATTCCAATTGCTTTAGAACTTACTGCCTGGTTTCCTCTGTCTTCTGTCCTAGTGTATAACACACATTGGCATTAGACTAATGATGACTATGGATGATAAATTATCATCTCTTCTTTTCATAACAGAGGCATCTTACCATGTTATTATAAACGTATGGCCCCAACGTCATTCCATCCGCTCCTGATGTATCTAAAAATCTTTGAGATACATCTGGAATCTGTCTGTTTGCTGAAAGATATAATAACGGGAACAAAAAACCTTGAAAGGTTTGTCCGCTTCTTGAACTCTAGATGCAAATGTCAAATGAGTAAAAAGATCCACTTACTCATATACCGATGTAGGAGATAAATATCTCCAAGGTATCTCCAAGGTATCCAGCCAAAATGTTCAATTGTCGCTTAGAAAGGGGGGAATTATCCTCTTCTCTGTGGTGGCTGTAAGGTAACAGAAACTCATAAAGACCTACAGTCCTTAATTCATAAGTGAAAGGCTATGGCTCTAAAGATTACTCACTTGGGTAATCTCAAAAGGAGCTGATCACGCGAGCCACTGTAAGTCCCCACTTGGATCCAATATTTGAATCTGAAACCTGCGATCACTCTCACGGGAGGCGTGATGACGTCATCACGCCGGCCGTCAACGTGAACGTAACGCTGCACGATGACGTCACCATGCCACGCGCGTGCAGCCACGGACAACTACTACTCAAGGGAAATGTAGTCCCTGCCGCTCCTTATACCGCCCTGTATCAGTCAACAAATGAGCTTGACGTAAAGATGTTAGAAATCCGACCACTATTGTCTCTCCATCTACCAGCAATGGGGCATCACTAGTGCTACATGAATAAACGTGTATGTTATCGCCAACTAAATGGCTGCATCACTTCCCAGCCATAGCGACAACAAATTCGAGCTGGTAACATTTGTTCATGTTACAATTAAGTCTAGCGAGGCATGTATAAACAGGGTCACACATTAGCATTCAGCCTCCATATATTTGTCGAAAAATGTATCCCTGCTATATTATGTACAGGTCTCGCCCACCACATACATCTCTGATCTGGCAATATGTACAACATGGACAATTAAATGGCAATTTTGGCAATAACATGATTACATTTATCCAAAGTTCATTTCAAGCAAAAATGATCGAGTCAAAACATGTTACCTAGGCATTATGCCATTCCACACATTTGTTCAACCCGTGGAGATGGCTTTTTGACAAAAATATAAATTTTTGTTCTAATTGAAGCAACTTTTTGTTTATCAATTCCTGTGACTCCCCTTTAATTTGCTTCCGAATAACCCATTCGAATTCGTTACTGGTGTGTCTTTTTTCCATAAAATGTTTCACCATGGGTGCCTGTTCAATTCCATTCCTAATGCAGCTTCTATGCTCGATCATCCTTGTTTTACACTTTCTGTTTGTTTTCCCTATATAAATAAGTTGGCACAGACATTTAATTAAATAGATGACATTACTTGTTTACAATTAGTATGTTCTGCCATTTTCCGCGTTTTACCAAAGCCCAAATCCACAGTCATAGTTTTTCTAGTTTGCGTACACATTGTACAATTCCCACAGGGATGATGTCCCAGTACTGGCGGGAGTCCCCACAGGTTAGTCTGTTTACATACTCTCTTTCTATTCTTTACATCGTTTCTCATGACTAAGTCACGTACAGTAGTGCTCTTTTTAAAGGCAATAATCGGATTCCCCATTTCCTTTATCATAATTTTCTTCCAATTTCTGTGAATGATACTCTTAATCTTGTACGAGAGATTGCTAAATGTGTTTACAAAAACCAAAGGGGTCTCTTTAGTTTCTCTGTCTCTACGTATTTGTTGGTCTACGACTGCTTCTCAATTGTTATTAAAAGCTCTCTTAGTAGCTTTTTTAACTAGAGAGGTGGGATATCCTATATGGACCTATTTGTCAATAAGAACATTGGCCCCATTCTCATAGGAAGCATTGGTACTACTGCTCGTCTTCAACCGGAGAAATTGCCCAAAAGGCAGATTGTTTTTAACATGTTGTGCATGGTGGCTGTTATAGTGCAATAATGCATTCCTAGCAGTCTCCTTAGTAAAGGGTTTAACCAGCAACACCCCTTGATCATGATAGATACAGATATCTAAATAATGTATTTGTTCATTACTGATATTGCTAATAAACTTCAGGTATCTGTTCTGTAAATTCAACCATTGTACAAACTGCTTCAATTCCTCTTCACTCCCTTTCCAAATGACAAAAACGTCATCTATGTAACGTAGCCAACATAGGATGTTCTCTTGGAATGGATTATGGTTGGTATACACTACTGTTTCCTCAAACATATTCACGTACAAATTGGACACATTTGGTGCCATTGCTGCCCCATGGCTGTTCCCTCTATCTGTTTATAGAACTGACCCATAAACTGAAATAAATTGTTCGTAAGGGCCATTTCCGTGCACCATTTTATAAAGGAATTGGAGACTGGATATTGATCTTCTCTGTTCAGTAAAGTCTCTTCTACTACCTCTAACGTTGCTAATTGAGGTATATTGGTGTATAATGCTTGTATGTCTAAACACACAAGCAAATTCGCATTGGGATCAAAATTATTTCCTTCAATTCTGTTGATGGCATCTGTGGTATCCTTTATGTAACTCTTCATATTTGGAATGAAAGGTCTCAAATAGAAATCCACAAATTTGGAGAGGGGTTCTAGTAGAGAATTGACACCCGAGACGATTGATTTGCCAGCAGGTTTCTCCAAATTTTTGTGAATTTTGGGGAGAATATAAAATATAGGTATTCTCCCATTCTCTCTGATTAAGTACTCACCCTCCTGTTTGCTAATCATATCTTCTTCCACCGCTTTGGTAACCTTCTCTTTGATTTTACCAATGAGGCCATTACTTGGGTCTCTATCTAGCTTACAATAGTGATTGGTATCAGAGAGGAGGTTTAAAGACTCCTCAATATAATCGTTCCTATTCAGAGCCACTATAGCACCTCCTTTGTCGGCCTAGCGTATAATAATTTTCTCATTCGCCCCCAGGTTTTTCAAAATATGTTGTTCTGCTTTACTCAAGTTGGAGTGATGCGGTATTCCTTGGGATTCTAAGATGTTAATTTCCTCCTTCACTTTCTTTTCAAAGACTTTGGATTCAGGTGTATGTGAATTAAAAGGGGCGCAGAAGGTGGAGGGGTTCCTAAGGCCACTGCAGTTTTCACCTTTCTCAAAAGGGGTATCCTTAAAGAATTCTCTCAGGTGTACTTTGCGCATAAATTGATTGAATTCAACCCTAAATTCAAAGGGATTATGATGTTTAGAAATCACAAAATTAAGTCCTTTGTTAAGTACCTCTTCTTCTTTCTTTGACAAAAATACATCTGAGAGATTTACTACCAACCCCTGTTGCTGCGTGTCTGCATCCGCTCTGGTGCCCATTGCCTTTGATTTTCTCCCCTTCCTAAAAAAGACTGTTGTTGGTTATCCCCTCTACGGTTATTACCTCTGGACCCTCTACCCCGGCTCGGTCGGGTACCACCACTGTTACTCGGGGGGTCACTATATTCATCATATTCAGAGGCCCCATCACTAGAGCTATAGGAGGTATTGCGGAAACCTACTCTCCGATTCTGCCTCGGGTTTGGTCTTGGTTCTCCAAATTTGTAATATTTGTTAGTATAACCAAAAGTCTTCTCATGGGTGAAATTTTGTATATTTTTCTTCATTCTTTTGATGCGTTCAGAAATGGTTTCAGTTTTGAATTCCTGCATCTCTTTTAGATTTCTCTAGGCCTTTCTTGAAACCCTCTACATCAATTTTTTCTTCTTTTAAGTCTATTTCAATCTTTTTTGCTGTTTCTTGTGCAGTTTCTATAATAAGTATCAGCCAATCACGGCCACACTTATTAGCGATATAACTCCACTTTAGTTTGAATTGTGGATTATCCAAAAATAGACGGGGTTCATTTCAAACAATCAACCTTTGGGGCAAAGCTAAATTCTTTACATACTCTATCATGATTATCGCAAACAATTCAGTACGTATGAGTCTTTTTCTCATTTGTACGAGTTCATCCCATTGGTCAGCTGTGTGAAAGGGTATCTAAATCTTTGTTAAGGCCTATTATAGGTAAAGATTCCATGAGTTTACGTACATAGTCATCATTATAGGCTAAACACTTTTCTGAAGTCATCTTAAAGCCTGCCAATATCTGGAAAAATACACTAGGACAGAAAAGGACGTGCAACTAACCACGTTAGCCACCGAGACCCTAATGGTCACTAAAACATACTATTCTCAAAACGGCTAAAAGCCACAGTTGGGGATTTACAAACTTCTTACTCTGTGGAGCAGTGTCTGTTCTCTGCAAAAAGATGTTCAATTCCTAAAAGGTGCCACAACTCACATGGGTATCCTATCTAGCAGGTAAGCAGCACTATGATACTCAACAGTACAGATTTTATTAGTTATACACAATTCATTGCTAAAAAAAGTCATCATAAAAAATGATCATTTACATAAAACAAACAACCAATTTTAAAACCACACAAGTAAATCAGCTTTAGTCGGTTCTGATCTTAAATTTGATCTCTGGTCGAACCCGTGTGGCCTGATCACACTGAGTCCCCTAGCCTAGAAAGTTGGTTTGGCTATTTCATATTTTAGTTTTTCAAATTCCCAACTTGTACAAGTTTCTGTCCCATTATCACAATAATGTGGGACATTCTTCAGGGGTGTGTAGTGTCTTGTGTAGATCTGTGTGGGTATGTAATGAACAACATACTTTTCACCTTTATGGGGCTAAGGGTTATACAGTTAGTTTAATTAATGGACTAATACTGTTACAAGAGAGAGTAATATAGTACCTCCTTTATATTAACAGGGTACATCATCTTTATAAGAAGACTGAATTTTGAATACATGGTTTCAGCTTGAATAAGATCTAGGCTAGGGGACTCAGTGTGATCAGGCCGAATTTTAGCCGTTTTGAGAATAGTACCTGCTCTCTCCTCACATCTATTTAAATTGCCTATTGGTGGGTTGAGGGGTGTTGCAGGGGGAACCCCTAACCATAGTGCCATCTGTTCCTAACCAATCCAAAAGTATTCTTTTCTGTGCTGCATTTGTTTTTGTGCTCATTACTTGATTCCTAGTGCATTAAAGAAATTACTCAGTGTTCTGTCACCACATTGGTGATTGTTGTTTACCTATTAAATATATTGATATTGTGATTAAATTCTAAATACATAAATAAATATTTACCTTTGCAAACTAGCCTGATTCCTGGTTCAGTATGACTGGGAGGGGGGTTCTCGGTAGAAGGGTTTGATATGAGTGGCATATCGTTCAGAATATTGAACTTATAGATAAAATAAATAAGGGTTTAATTTGCGCACTACATGCTGGGCGTGACTTGGGTGTGTGCCAGTTTGAAATCACTTACATTATGAACATGTTTTCCTATCATCCCTGGGTCACATGTACAATTACGATATTGTGCACAAATCTTGGGTTGAGTGCATGAAAATTGAGTAAGCCTTATTGCAACAAAGCTGATCTTAAATGTAGATGTCTCCATCACAAAATGTTTAGTTTAGAATTGAATGATTCGCACAATTGAGAGGAATGGTAAAAAAATATACCATTTATTGGGGGCATTGATGTATCTCCTACTATTGCCAGATGATTCCATGTTGATTGTGAGTACCTTTAAACAACAGGCTCAGCCAGCCCTACAGATAAGGGGTGTATCAGCCACGTTTACTCCCTAAAAATAGGCAAATACTCCCAAAATAAAGAGGGAGTAAAAATAGTCCCAAGAAAAAATAGGAAATAGCTTTGTCCTCTTGGCCTCACCCACACAGCTCCATGGATGTCCGGACCAGTAGCACACATGGCACCACAGAATGTGTTTTGAGCAGTAGTACACATAGTACCAGTGGAAAAACTATCATAATTACTGCCAGACCCGAAGAGGTAAAAATACATCTTTTAATGCGCATGCATAACTTTGTCCAAAGAAACATATGTATTACATTAATATTTTTGTTTTATAGTTCAACCATTTATTCACTCGCTTATAAAATACTTGCACCTTGAACAGGACTTCCTTTTTACTCACGAAACATTTTTTGTACTCCCAACTTAAAAAATAGTGAGTAAAATACTCCCACTTCAACATTTTATCTGGAGTACTGGGCTCAGCATACTGTAATCGAGCAATATTTGAATAAAAAAGAATCTTGTGATTAATAAAAGCAAATCTATGATAATGGCTTTTGACTGCTGCCTCAGAAGAGTTGAAGTCAAGTCTTTCAGGCTGGGGAAAGCAAAATTAGAGTCAGAAAATAAATGTGCTTATTTTATTAGCCGGATGGCTGCGATTTTGTGGGTTTGGGGAATCACCCCATAATTTCACATAACAAAATACTCAGGGCGAATATCCCGATTTTTCTATGAGTCTTTCAATGCAATTATATGTGGGGTTGGCTTAAGGTAATAAATAATGTATGCAGAGTATGAGTCTGGCTGCGGAGGTGTCCCCCTGCTTATAATTGCCAAGGAAATGCATGAAAAGAAAACCAAATCTGTATTTTCGGCTTCAATATTTTATGTCTCAAAATAATCACATAGATTCATGGTTTCATAAAACCGTTACATGCCCGGAACAGTGCATGCCTGGAGCTGGAGGTCCTGTTCCCTAGATCCTCCTTTGGATTACAGCAGAGGCAGGATTCAGGGAGAGAATGATTGACACCACTCTCTCTAAATCTTGTTTTGGGAGATGTGGAATGTGTGTGTGTGTGTGTTAGTTTACTCTCATGTACTCCCCAAACAAATACCATGTAATTTTTTGTTTGAATGTGTGTTTGGGGGTGTGGAGGTTCTGCAGTCATTGGAGCACCATGGGGAACACAGAGGCAATGAGTTAAAGTGTTGTAATTCTGACGCCCATGAAAGTGACACAGGACATTCAGAGGGCAATGGGAAGGTTCTGGGAGCAATACAATTGTCAAAGGCAAATTAGGGGGCAGTTGGGTGTGTCATGTGGCAGTTCCAAGGGCAATCAGTCAGATGGCATGCACCAGATATTATTATTATTATTATTATTGCATTTATTGAGCACAGAACTACCTTTGGGAAGCAAAGCATCACTTTACAATCATAGGGGGAAGAACACGGTTAGGGAAGCAGAGAAATAAGTGGGATCTAGCAACAGGGAGTGGTGGACAATTTGTCAAAATCTAGAAGCAACCAGGGGAGCAAACAGTGGGGATCAGGTCACTCAATCTCAGATATGGTGGGGAGTGAAAAGTGTGTGGACCTACCTGTTAGGGAAGATCCATTCCTTGAAGAGGCGGGTCTTGAGCTCCTTCCTGAAGGTTAAAAGCAAGGGGTGGTCTGATGTTGATGGGTAGGAGGTGCCAGAGTCTTGGAGCGTAGACAGAGAAAGCCTGTCTTCTGGTTCTTTCCTTCCTGCACCAGCAGAATTAATGTCTGCATATGTACTTACTTCTGCTGGATCGTTTCTCAATGAGGTAGCTTGGGGACTTCAGAGTGGCAGTCTCGTAGATGATGCAGCAGGATTTGAAGATGATACGAGCTTGCAGCAGGAGCCAGTGCAGTTCGAGGAGGGTTGGGATGATGTAGTCGAATTTGCAAAGTCCTTTGAAGAGTCATCCTGCAGCATGCAGGATACATGTCAGGGGTGCCAAGGTAGTCACCGGAAGGCCTTCCAAATGGGCATTGCAACCATCCAGGTGGGAGAGGACCAAAGCTTGGACAGCAGATCTTATGTTGTTTTCTGGGGTGTAGGGCTTGATTTTCCACAGGAGAGATAGTTGATACCAAGCCGTTTGTGTCTTCCTTGCTATGTGCTGTTTCAAGGAGAGTTGGCTGTTGATGTTGAACCCAAGGGACTTGGTGCAGGTAGCAAGCTGGGGTGTGAAGCCCTTGAGGTTGAGCTTCAGGTAAGCATCGGACATACATGAATGGATCAATGAGAGGCGGGACTTAAGTCTGTGGATGTCTTCGATGGAGGATATCTTGAGGTAGATCTGTGTGCCATCTGTGTATAGATTTGGAAGTTGTGAGGAGGGTTCCAAGTGGTTCCATTTAAAGATTGAAGATCCTGGGAGAGAGGAGGAATCCTTGCAGAACTCCATAAGTGAAGGGTAGAGTTGGTAATCTGAAGGAATCCATTTATATTAAACTGGTGGTGATTAGCAAGGTAAAATTTAAACCAGTTTAGGTCAATCTCACTGATCCCAATGTGACAATGAAAATTGTCGATGAATGTCTGTTGGTCTACTGTGTCGAATGCTCCTGAGAGGTCAAGGAGAACCACAAGGCAAGATCACAGATTGTAAGGGCATAATTTATTATCTAGATGGTAGCTGTTTCTGTGCTGCCTCTGGGTCTGAAGCCAGATTGGTAGTTGTGGCTTTGCGAGATGGGATGTGTAGTGTACTCTCGGTTTTAGTATTGGTTTCTATGTGTTGTCGGATCATGATAACCTTGTTGATGATGAAAGAGAAAGCCTATGGATGGCAATGGATTTCCCGATGGAGAGCGGTATGAGAAGGTAGGGGAGAGGGTTGATGCAGTGGTGGATGGCTTTGAAGGGGGCTCTGCTTTCATTGTTGGCCTTGGCTTTGGTATTTTGATAGTAGTTGGCCTTGGCAGTGGTGATCAGTCATCTACGTGTGGCACAGAGTTCTTTGAGCAGGTTGAGAAGTATTATCTTGTCTTCTGATGGTTCGTTTGTTGAAGTTGAGTTCCTGAGTGTACCAGGATGAGGATGGTTTAGGCTTGAGGGTGCGTTGCTTCACTGGGGCAGGGTAGTTGATTTTGTTTGTGAGGGTGGTGCTGAGTTCTTGGAGAAATGAGTTGCAGTCCTTGTTTGTCAGAGGTAGATTAGCCCATATGAAGTGAAGTGAAGTTTGGCAAGGTCTTCTACGAGAGCCTCTACTGGGAGGTTCTTGAATGATCTGAAGGCTTGTTTGCTGGGTTATCAGTGGGTTTGCTTGACTGGTATGGTGTGAAGAATGTCAAAGGGAATTGCCAGATGGTCTGGCCAGTCGAGCGTGAATTGAACCACTGTGGTGGTGGGTGGGCAGGTCGATGCTGATAAAGTATGATGTGTGACTTACAGAGTGTTCAGTTGGCAGTGGAGATCTTCCTTCATTGACTTGGTTGCTGGGTTGACAGGGATGCTGAAGTCACTGAGGAAGATGTTGATGGTGAAACATTGTGCTCACCAGGTCAGTGAAGTCTTCGATGAAGGAGGTGTCAGGCTTGGGTGTTCTGTAGATGAGGTGAAAAGTGACTGTCGGGGAAAGCAGGAAGTGGCAGGAAAGGACTTTTCGAAAAGGCTAATGGCGGCAACGCCCATGTGGTGCATAGCCATGATGACTTGTGAATGATAGCAACACCTCCATCATTCTTGTTTGGACAGTCTTGTAGAATTGTGTAGCCTTGGGAATGTGTATATTTAGGATGTGGTGGTGGTGGATGTCATCCAGGTCTCAGTAATGAAAATGGCATCCAAGTCATGTGTGTCGATGAGATCAGTGATGTCTGGTGCATGGGTGCTTGCTGAGCAGGCATTGGCAAGCATCAGTTTTTGTACAGTGGTGGATGATAGAGTGCTGATGGGGTCTATGGTCACGGAGATGAGATTGCTGCAATGTGGTGTCTGTAATGTTGCTGGCGAGCAGCGTTGTTGGCGATGAGTGGTGATGTTAGGATGGGCTGTTGGGTGACAGGAGTGAAGCACATATTGGAGGAAGCTTACCCAATGTTAAAGGAGCAGGGGTTCTCATCCTGGGTCCTCCCGGTCTGAACAGGTCCATACAGGAATTAACCTTTTCTTTGTCTGCCCATCACTTTGGATGCCTGGTCAAGAGACTCCCTTGACCTAAGTGTTAAGAAAGGAAAGGAAGGGGCAGGGCACAGGACCAAGATCCACTTCTACCTGGTCACCAACTGCAGAGAAAAATAGGCTGCCTGGAAGGTGTGAAAAGCTGGTGGTGGACAGAGCAAATAGGGGCCTGGTCACATGACCAGCAGCCTCCTCAATGCTGTCTGCCTGGAGACCATATGTAGCTGCCTGGAAGGGGGTGGTGGGCAGAGCAGCTGAGTGGCAGAGCATGGTCATGGGACCAATAGAATCCTCAATGCTGTCTGCCTGGAGAAGGCCTCGAGTCCTTACATAGCCGCCTGCAAGACATGAAAACTAGTGGTAGGTGGAGCAAATGAATGGCAGGGTAGGATGACATGACTATCAGCCTCTCAATGCATGGGACAAATACAGGTTTAGTAGGGCAGTTTTAGTGCCAAGGAGAGTGAAGTTAAAAGCATTGGGTTCAATGGAATGTGAGAATGGAGAAGCTATGGGGCAATGAAGGTGGAATGGGCTAAATCAGAGGGCATTGGGATGTGGCATTGTGTGGCCCTAGTTACAATGAGAATGACATGGGAACATCAAGAGCTGTGGTATGTGATGGTGCATTTGCTGGCAAACCATGTGACAAAATAGGAGGCAATGGAGCAGTTCTGTGGGAAACGAGATTGACAGTGGGCAAAATACGGGCCAGTATGATATTGCATGGGGAAGTTTGAAGGGAAATGAGAGCAAAACCTGCTTGATAATGTATTTTACTGCTGAAAAGCTGCCATGGCTTTATTGAGATTGCCATCATAATTTCCGGGGCAAATGTCACAAATGCTGACCTGAGTATCACTTTGCACCACAAACATGCGCATCTCATCATTTGCCCCAAGAAAGAGTGCATCTACCCTAAAAAACATAAGCAAAGTATGTTGGACAATTTGTTTAATGTTCATTCTCTTTCTTATCTTATGTGCATAAGTCTGAGAATAAAACAATGGATATTCTTTTTACTTTAGCTTTGTGGTGAGTCTACTTTGTAAAGTAGATCACTTCCCATGGGAGTACGAGTATACCATTTAAGGCCCTGAGTCATGGATTATTTGCGCTGAAAACAATGGGATTTGTGCGCCATTCTGCCCGCAAAACCCTGTTTAACAAATGGGGATTTGCGGGCAGAATGGCGCACAAATCCCGTTTTTTTCAGAGCAAATAATCCATGAATCAGGGTGTAAATGTCTCAGCTGGTAGTTTTATCATTCAGGAATGTTGTAGAGTGATGTCTATGATTGTGTTGATGTATAGTAGGATTATGCATTTATTCATATAATTGTGTAAAAGCTGGCAGTGTGATTGCTAGACAGCCACATGGAAAGTGTTCTACTTCCTGATGCTCTCTCATTCCTGCACAAGGGTTCTATGCCTCCAAGGGTATGAGGGTCACATGGGTAAAATTAATGGAAACACAAACACACAGTACCCAGTTATGTCATAAAATGCCCTTACTGTTCCTGCTCTGGTACGTGCATAATGAGGCATGCCTTCATATGCACTGGTAGATGTAAGGATCATGTTGAAGCCCTTGCTCTGGAACGTGCATAATGAGGCATGCCTATACATGCACTGCCAGATGTAAGGATCATGTTGAAGCCCTTGCGTTGGGCTTGTGAGGATTATGATATCACCACCATGACGCCACAGCTGATCTGGAAGGATCCTTTTGAAAATAAATACAGGGCTGACAGTACCTAGACTATGGTGGTACAGCTTAGGATGCTATGGGTGTGGTAAGAGCGCCCTTTAACTGACTCGCCATCTAAAGCATAATATCGGATGGGGAGTGGTACCAGGATTTAGGTGCATTTATACTCACTTTCCATGGTTACTCCCCCTTTGCATGATTAATGTTGTGCATTTGCATGCTTTCCACCCACTTTGTGCATCTTTTGCCCACATGTTGCACTGCTTTTATAAACTGCCACATCTCTGAGATGTGCACTTCTGTGAATGTGGAGCATCTCAAAATTGTAGACTTTTCTATGAGAGAAGCAGTGTCCTGATTTTGCATTATGGGAAATATAAGGAAAGTATTTGACAGTCCAGAGTACAAGCGGAGATAAAGCATGTATGGGGCCTTGTGCCCAAAAGTTCAGCAAGTTCAGCAAAATTCCACACAGTTTATGAAGCTGGAAAAAATGTAGTTAGGGTCTTTGGGGTCCGATGAACCATTCCAAGTGTCAAGGGGCAAGTTAATCTAACTAATAAACATTTTCCCAACTTTCAATGTGTGTGTGTGAACAAGCAATGGCAAAGCCAAAGTGTTAGAAAAGTTTTATAAATGTTACCAAACTTTTAAAGGGGAGGTAGGTGTGCAGGTAGTGTGCAGGTAAGTATTGCTATAACTCACCCCATACTCCGATTCTTCACAGGACTCGGCAGGTCGTTTGAAGAAGTTCCAAGGTTGATTTTCCCGCAATCAGCCTCAGCCCTTGATTCCCAGGGGTTGCAGGTTCGAGCAGCACTCTGGTCGGTGTCTAATGCTGGTGCAAGTACTCCCAGTTGAAGAATGCAGCAGAACTTGATGCAGGGCCCCTCTCAAGACAGGAATGGACATGGCTAAGCAGTTTTGGAAGACGGCCACTGATGCACGGCAAAACAAAGGGATTCTCTTCTTATCCTAAAGGCCAGGTAAGAGCAGCAGCTCCCACTAGCCAATGACAGATCTGCCCCAAACTGCTGTCGAACCTCAGTCATTCCACTCAGACACACTGTCAACAGTTTGTGGATTGGGACCAAACAGTCCCAGCCCATTTCCTGGCAGCGAACACACATAGCCCTCCAATAGTCCACCAAACGCCTCTGCATTCTCGGGCACTGGAAGTCCATATAAGGATTTTCCAGGCCTCAGAGACCAGTAAGGAGGCTAAAAGACAAGATGGACAAAGGACAAGTAAAACATCTTGTGGCATGGTCATGTTTGACCACTAGCCACAGTTAGTAGCCAAACGCAGTAAACGCGGTAAGGCGAAAACAAAATGCACCAAAAAATTGTTAAAAGTCACTGCTGCCACCAGCGTGTCCATTTAACGCAGCTAGAGTAACCAAAAATCCTTTGAGTGTTAGTCTAAGGTAAAACTAAATGTGTACCCCATGGTACTGCATTCTTAGATGTATTGTACAGTGATAACAAGTTACTAAAAGTAATAACAAAGTAACTATACTAAGGTAAACAATGTTTCCCAGTATTGACAGCCTGAAGGACATGTCAGTTTCCCCATAACAGATTAGCAAAAGCCAGTATAGTGAAGCTTAAGTCTTCACTGCACTGTAAAAACAACAGGCCAGATACAAAAAGAAAAGCAAAACGCTTGGGGGTCCATAGAAAAGGAAGGAAAGGTGCAGAAAAGAGGAATCTTTCCTAACAATCTTGTTGTCCAAGATTTCCCATATTAATTGATTTACATTAGGAACAAGTTAACGGTTTTCCATTGCAGTTCGATGCATTTTCTAATGCCGGTGTAGCCTTTTTTGGAAAATGCAGGTGTAGTCTTTTTTGGAAACAGCGACAGACCCTTCTGCGCACTGCCTCAGTAAGCAAAACGTCTCTGATATGTAAAATTGCGAGTGAAGGCAGCTGCATGTTTAATTCATCAAATAGCACAGCTTACTTACACACGTACAGGCATTTTTCTTTAAAGGGTAATCTTTAAGCGAGGGGAAGTTTCCCGGCCCTGCTGAGGAAACGCTTGCTCCTAGCGACGTCTAGGAAGCGAATGCCTTCTTCTCTGCTGTGCTTCGAGTCTTTTCTTCTTGCGAAGGAAGGCACCACGGCAATGTAGGACTGGCATAAAAGCCGGCTCGTTCCTTTGAGGTGAAGCTACTCAGCTATTCGACTCCTAACACGAAATCTTTGAAATGCAGAAAGCAAATATAATGTACGTTTTTGAAGGACATGTGTTGCTGTAGGTGATCCGGTTAATTAAAAGTGCCTGCCCGATAGGAAGTCCTGCTTTAAAAAAGTGTTCTGAATGTATTAGAATCCCAAAGGTCCCTTTGTGTGCGGAAAGCTTTGCGTGGCGATTATGCAGTTCTGTTCGCATCCGGGTTTAGCGTGGCAGATACTCCCAAGGCAGGGACTCGCGCTGTTTGCAGCCGTATGTGTTTTGGCTAATTGAATTATGTGGAAACACATACTAATGAGACGTAATATTGCAGCCGGAAGGACATTCTGAAATGATTTTCTATATTATTCTCCTTTGCTATAATACTCACTTTTTCATTTTAATTGAAAAGAAGGATGGAGAAGGGCATGGAATATTTCAAACCTCAACCCTACCCAACAAAGAAGAACCAGCATGATAAATGGAAATGTCACCCCACATATTTTGGAATGTAAGTGGTCTTATAGAGAGCCCTTCTGAGACTATTTTTGTTTTTGTTTTAACTTTATTGTGCATTTGGTTTTAAGAAGAAACCTTAAGCACATTTGATTACATCTTCATTACATTTTTATACAATTACCTACATAATTTATAAAATACTTGTTCAAATATGTTTAAAAGAGGAAAAAACAAAGTCCAATCTTATTAAAAGCTTAAAAAGGAAAGAAAAAAGGAAAAAAAAAACTGGAGAAATACTATAGCTAAGTAATCTATCTTGAAGGGATGCTTTTAGATGTGAATGAACTGTAAATATTGTAATTTTATGTTGGATCTAAGTATGATTAACTTGAAATTTAACGAAAATGTAGATGATTTTCTTTGCTTGTGTATGTTGAATTCTGTAAAGGTTTCATGTAAACCATGAACAAATGAAAAAAAGGAAAAAAAAGCGATAAAAAGAAAGAATAATACTAACTCTTAGATTCTACTCCCCAGGGATCAAGTTCAAAGCATCCGATCAATGGTTTACTCCTTATTAGCCCAAAATATTCTGAATAATTAGACAGTCACCATAATGGCTTGTGGACAAATTGAGGTCTTGAAATTCATTTGTCCTCAGTGCGTTTTCCAGACATCCTTTCCAGACATCCTTCCAGATGTGATAGGCTGCGGTGGTGATCACCAAAGATTCTGCACAAACTAGGGTGCTCCAAAATTGGTCCAGTTCAATATGATCAATGCAGTTTACCAAATCTTCATAACTCGTCCAATATAGAGGATTTAAGGCCACGCAGGTAGTGGGAGCATAAACGACATGTGAGCTCCTCCAAAGGTATGCCGTGCCAAGCCCCACTGTACTCCATAGTAGGCAGGATGTTTAGTCGAAGAACTAGAATAAAATCTTTCAGGTCCTTTGAGCAGAGTTTTTCCAGGTATGTCCAAATTAATGTCATCAAGCCATTCGTATTGACATATAATGATGACAATTTGCAGTGAAGTAAGGTTTGTTTAAGGTGCCAAATAGATTTATTGAGGCTAAACCATACTCCAATCTCAGAGACTCAACAGGGACTGAAGATTGAACATTGATGACAGAGCATAGGATTTTGCCCTCGATCTTGTCCAGCCATCCTACCTGTTTTAATGAGAGAGCTTCTAGGCCGTATAGCAGGCTAGGTATCATGCAAACTCGGTAGATCTCTAGCATTCCCTCTGTATTGTGTCCAAATTGGCTATCTATATAATGCTTACAGCCAGCCACTGTCTCCAGATTTTGGGCATGAGTAGATTGCCATAATAATGGTTTGAAGGTGTGCGTTTTATGGGGAATCCCAAATATTGAAATTCTTCAACGATAGAAAGTTTGTTGTTAATGAGTGACCATTTAAAAGGTGTTTTTTTGGTATGTTTCGAGCCAGGCACATAATTTTAGTTTTTGGTATGTTTATTACCATGTGATTATCTCTTGGGTATTGGGCCAGTGCACCCAAGGAGTGCTGCAGGCGATAGGGGTGCAATCAAATATGATAGTATCATCTGCAGATGTCATGCTCAATAAGACCTCCCTGTTGATTTATTTGGGGAAGTTGTCTGCTGACCTAAGAGCATTGTCCATATCTGCAGCATACAAGTTGTAAAGGAAGGGATACAATACATATCCCTAGTTTAATCCTCAGTTAGTCCTCAAATTCTTGATGAGGATTCACTTCTAATTCAGACAGATTACAACTGAGGTATTGGTGTGCAGCATCTTGATGAAGTATAGGAGTTGGTCATCTATACTCCACTTCTGGAGCTTAGCCCAGAGCAGGGAGAGGGCAACCAAATCAAAGGCCTTGCTGGGGTCCACAAAGCAACAGAATAGATTTTGCTTTTGGCCATCTAAAGCCTCAGCCATAAGGAAGTGTAGGGCACAGATATTATTACAAGTGTTGTAGGTCTTCCTGATACTGGTCTGAAAGGGTCTTAAAATCCCTTTCTCTTCTGCCCATTCAGTTAGTCTTTTGAGTATTATGGTTGCACATATTTTCTGTCTAGAATCAAACATGGCCAGCAGAGAATAATTGGCGGCATCAGATCTGTCTCTCTTCTCAAAGACTGGGACAAGTAGCTAACGCCTCCAACTGTCTTGGCATGCACCACTTAATTCGATTTCAGAAAATAGACTCATCAATAGTTTAGCCCAAAGCTGTGGATTTGCTTTAAACAGAATATTTGGCATGCCGTCGGGCCCTGGAGCTTAAGCCGCTTTTTGGATTTTTAATTATGATTTCTATTTCCTCTATTTCCAGGCCCACTCCGCTGCCCTGTAGATTGTACATGCCTGTCCTTTCCTCCCCCTGGAAAGACTCTGTGTTTGTGTAGAGCTCTAGGATATGAATGGCCAAGGCTGGCTCTGTTATTGGGTTCAGTTCCATAACCTTAAGGGTTTTTTGATATTCGTTAAAACGTGACCACATTTTGTGGCTGTCATGAGATCTCAGTAGAGCCTATATAAGTGTCAGTTGGCACTCAGAAGGGAGCATGTGTGTTGTTTTGTCCAGTTTTTATATCTGGTGGAGAGTAGAATAAGGCTGTTCGACCTCCTGAGATTTTGTTTGCATATTATTACTATGAATGGCTGACCTGTCTTTGTGGAACTGTATTTTCCGCTGATGTATTATAGGATCAAAAGGTGCCAGTTTGATAGGACCCTTCTTTCCAAATGAGTTCTTGCTAAGTATTTGGGAACATTGGGTTACCATCCTGACGAGTTCCTCCAAGTCCCAAATGTGTTGCCAAGGTCAGGATTCCTCCAGGAGTTGTTTGGTCTGTAGATAATTATTAATATCTTTTGTTTTTTCAGGGGACCCTCTTATGTGATTCCCAGAGACATTGATGTCTATGTTTTGGCTTATGGGATTCATTTTCCTAGAACTAGGTGAAGTTACATCAACTGTGCATATCAGCATAGCATGATCGCTAAGTGTGCATAGAATGCTGGACACGGAACCACAGTATGATGCCATTGCAGGATCCACAGCTACATAATCAATGTGTGATCTGGCCGCGCCATTAGTCCACGTGTAGCTTGGCTACTGTGTATTCTGCATGGATATTGGTGGGATGATCAGATCATGCAATGCTAGAAATTGTTTCCATTGGTGATCCTTGCATTCACTTCAATTATTCATCAAGTGTAGATCTTTGGCATTTATATCACCTATCAACATGATGGGGTATTTTGGTTGGAGATCATTTTCTTCATGATTGTTTCTGCAATATTTTGTTGCATTATTTTTGTATGGGACCCCAATGGTGGATTGTTAACATTAATGATCACGATTGTAGGGCCTGTGGGAAGTGACAGAAGGATGATTAGCACATACAGTGAATACGTTTTAGTGCCAAATCACTCAAGCAGTAGGTTAGCTTTAGCCCCTGATGCTAGCCCCCCGCTGGCTCTTCTTCACTGCGATGGCACTGCATAATGAAAAGCCAGAGAGTAGCCATCAATACTAAAAGGTTGGGTGAGACAGGTTTCTTTTAGAAAAAAATAGATCATATTTTAATAGACTGGCTTGGCCAAGAGGGCAAGATAGGAAGGTCCAATAGCCCCTTGTGTTCCATAAAAGGCAAGTCATTTGACTTGTCGGGCATGTGGTCAATGGGCCCCTTTCTGGACTCGCTCTGGGGCCCAATATTCGACATCATAGTATGTTTTTGTTTTTTGGCCATTTAATGATTGTAGAGCTCATCACACTGCGTGGTCTGAGGATGGAACGTCTGTCCTGGGAATGGGGACTTGAGTAGATTGCAGAGAGATTTTTATAGGAGCAGCCAAATGTCTCTGCAGGAAGTATATGCTCAAAGCCAGAAATTGTGCCATGCACGACACCAGTGGTTATGACTTTTCCGCAGAGACTCTTTGAGAAAAGGTATCCACTAAGAAAACCCTATCTGATGTATCCCCATAGAGATGACAATCTCTTGGTGGAGATCCCCAAAGGATTATGAAAACAAGGGAAAGAGAAGTTGGTGACATCACAAGAAACGAGTGAATGTATGGACCTTATAGAAACTGATGACGGAGTAAAGAATCGAGTGAACTTTAATTTACGAGATAATGATTGCACGTGTGAAGAACACTGTGGAAAATGCATATCATTCAATAACTGTACAGATGCAGCAATACAAGTAGACTAAGTAATCTTAGAGGCTGGCTATATGTAGTGACTAGACTGCAGGCGGTGCCACCACTATATAGAAACTGGACACGGGTGTCACAATTTAGTAAGTTGTAGCCCATGGATAAAAGGTTGAGGCTGAAGCTGTGTCACAGCAAACAAGCAGCTGAGATTGAGGAAAGGCTTGGAAGAGCTGCCTGGCCTGGTGTCAGGACTGAAGCAGCCAAAAACTGGTTATTTATCCTTGAAGAATAGTGAGCGTGAGACGCTGAATGATCCCTTGTTAAGGTGCAAAGAAAGAACACCCTGAGTGCCAAGTTAATTCATTTAAAACAATTAAATTCTGGAAAAGGGACGAATTGCGGTACGGATGGAAATAAGAAGTTGGGCATGCAGTCCATAACCAAGATTGTGTGTGCTCACACTCCCATATATTATCAGGAGCAAGGATACTTTGCAAGGCCAACTTCAAAGACAATCTGCATGGCAGAAGTCACGGGTGATGAGAGATGTTGGCCTAATTGTGTGGGGAGACACGGTCAAGTCCACCCCCTGATACCTGGTTTATGAGCTTACGTGATGCTAGTGAGCCGAATGTTCCAGAAGGGCATGAGCGTGCCAACCAATTGTAGAAGGTCCTATAACAAAGAGCCTTATAGTTTGATAACCAATGATGAACTTTGTGTCAAATAACTGTTGAAGATGACTTGCACTAGGGGTGGCCATGAGTTGTCCACCTGACATTAGAGACCCAATCACAACCCGATCCCTTACAGAAAGTATACTTAGATGTTCCCTTTGAGCCAACCACAAATCCCCATAGGTTTTTCTTATTTGCCACATAGCATGACGTCACGCATGACAAGTTTTTGCTATATGTGTTCTTTTTTATGAAATGCTTTGAGAGATATGCTGTGCGACATCTGTTGAGGTCCGTTGTAACTCCCTGGTTTAGACAATTGATAATAAAACAGTAAACGCATTTTGCTGTCTTCCTGAGTTGTTTGATTATTTGGTGTAAGAGTTAATCGGCATCCCATATACTGCACAATATGCTACTTATTAAGTTCCATAAACTCAATTTGCCAAATACATTTCTTGTCTCTGTTTGCAGCAGATAATAAAAGCAAAACACCATTCTTCCAGGGTGCCAGCTTGTGTTTTTAAACATGCCACCAGTAACGGAGTAGTGAATTTAATTAATGCGCAATTTGTCTGGCTATGTATCTTTGGTAGCTCTATAATTCAAATATCTGCTGAAGTGATTATTTCCAGATGCGTTATTTCATTGAAAAAGGCTTAAATGTAGGAGTGATTTAAGAATCGGCTAGCATTTGTTGGGTGAATTTGTTCCAGTATTACTCATTTGCCCAATTCCTTAGTTTCTTCAAAGGAATTGGCCTCACGTGTGTGAGGCTGCAGGTCCTTATTCTCTGCTAGTCTTGAATCTTGGGTTTACCTGTTGGATGTCGTGGCAGTAGTTGTGACTTTACTTTGCACAAGAGGATGGGTCAGATGAATCCTGTTTGTTGCGTGAACATCAGAATTCATCCACTGATGGAGCTTGTGCTGGTGGTTTCACCCATTTATCCATAGGGCCCTGTAGGCTTTGTGTCTGCAGGTGCCATCTTAAAGGTAGTTCTGTGGTTCTGATGTTACTTTGTTATTTACATTCTGGCCTGTTTTGATGGCTTTTGGGTTTGATGCTTTGTTTCTCGGGATTTACTTTCCTTGCGATTTTCCTGTTAACTTTCACTGCCACAGCCATAAAAGCAGCTTCCTGTTGAACGGTTTCTATCAACGTCATATGCGGTAGCTGAGAGGGTGAAAAGTGTATTTGTCCAAAATCCCAGTCATTTGCAAGGGTGGGTGAGGAATGCTCAATGTTAGTTTGAAGTAATAATTTTCATGTTCAGAGTATGCAGGTTTATCCTCTTATGTAACTATGCGTTGACTGAAGTCCTGCACAGGTGCATTAGCTGTCGCCCATTTTGCGATGCGAAGGTTGATCGGATGTTCAGTTCTTTGGCCCTCATGCTCTATGTAGTTTGGGAGAATCTTATCTACTACTTTAGCCAGTGCTTGCTTCAGGACCAATTGCTTATATCTAACTGCCTCTAATCGTTCAGCGATAGCGTACATTTTTGCTGTTAATAAAATGAGTGCAAGTACTTCCGCAAGAGCATCTACCTTCGCTGACAAGGAATTAAGTGCTTGTAAAGACATATGTTCGTCTCTTGCCTGTTTGAAATTTTCCCGGGTAGTGTCTTCCTCTGCCACTATTGATTTCGTCTGATTCAGACGAACTAAAGACATCCGAAGAGTCAGAGGACGATTGTAGTGCTGGTAGATCGGGAGTTGCTGATAGAGCAGTTCCAATAACATTGTCCCTTCATGCACTCACAGGTAGAGTTTGCTGCCCCCCAGCCCAGGGAGGCTCGTTGAAGGCCTATAACCATGTTTAGAAGGCAGTGGTTATTTTCAATTGTGGGTGAAAGCGCTGGATCAGGGGTATCAGATATGCGGGCCCTTTGTTCAATATTCGATTTTTTTGTTTACAATGCTATCAGAAACCCAGTTATTTCGATCTGCAGTTTAGCTATTGCAAAAGGTCTATCTTTCTTTGCATTCTGTGTTAGTTCATTCAATTTATTTATAGCTTATGGGCTCCTCTGCCTTTTTCCAGCTCTGACTGTTTGTGCTTCGAAGGTCATACTTCTGCAGGGCAGCTCAAGGCATGTCAGGCAATTCATTGTTCTTTTTTGCTTTTACCTTGACCGACCTTCTAACCTGTGCTCTTAGTGCTTGCCACACGTCATTTGCCTCACTCAGCTCTACAAGTCAAAACGTAGCAGAATTAATAGTATGCAGTCAATGTATTCACTCACTTGTCTGTGGTTGATTTCAGTCGCTGTTGACCCGGATGGTACTAAGATATTGTTTCCAAAAAGGAAAATGCTGGGCCGACTCGCCGCCGGTGCGGCCCGGTCCGCAGACTGCTGTCACTTAGCTCCTCTTCGTGTGTCTCGCTATTTTTGAAGCCTGATGTGGGGAACAAGGCAGGGCTTCACTTTCTGCAGTAGAGTGTCCGTGAATCAGTAAGAATGTCGGGCTAGACCACAGACCGCTGTTACTTTGCCCCACTTCACTCCGCTTCGCAGGTCTCTCGATTTTTGAAGTGGGATGTGGGGAACAAAGCGGGGCTTAACTTTCTGGAGTAGAGTATCCGGGAATCAGAAAGAATGTCCTGCTAGACCACAGACCACTGCCACTTTGAAACATCTGAGACTATTGGTGACCTTGTTAAAAATGGCTCTGAAAGAAAATGGAATGTCCTTAGTGGGACAGTGGGAGAGGCAGTTGCGAAACCTGTGGTGATAATTGGTGCAGGTTGGAAGTATTATTATTACTATTAGGGTATTTATTGAGCACAGACCTAGCTTTGGGAAGAAACAGAGTGCTTTACAATCATGGGGGGAAGGACACAGTAAATTAAGCAGAGATCCAAAGGAATGGGGAGCACTGTTGAAGTGGGGGCTTCAACAGACCTCATGCTCTGGGGGACCCCTCTGCTCCAGGTCTGTGGGGGGCCAGCTCAGATTCAGATTTGGATTGAGGAATGGGTCGGGCCGACTGCAGCTGACAGCGCGTAAACAGGCCTCCACCTCCCCTCTGCATACCAGATAAGAACCAGGAAGCAGAATCCTTGCTTCCTGTCTCTATGTAGCATGTTTGCTGCTTCTGATCATAAGGACCTGTTGGGGATGTATGGGCTAAATGTGTCCTGAAGAAATTCAGCCCCTAGCCCATAATACGCCCGGTGTACAAGGCATAGGGCTTTAAACTTAATTCTCTTCACGACCGGGAGCCAGTGTAGCGCCCATACCACTGGACTAATGTGGGCACCATATGGCAATCTTGTCACCACTCTGTCTGCCATATTCTGCAGTTGCTGCAGCCGTTGAATGAAGCCCTTGGGTTGCGCCTGTTAAAGGGCATTGCAATAGTCGATGCAGCTGGAAATTAACTAGGCAACCACCTGAGGGTGCAAGAAGAAGAAAAGGCATGCATAAGAGCTCCAGCAAATAAAAGCCCATCTTACAGGCTGAGCTAACTTGTCGGGCCATCAATAGTTTCGATGACAGCACAACCTCTACGTTTTTGACCGAAGTTAACACAGAGGGAAGATCACCCAGAACTGATGGCCAGAACGCTGGGGTCCACAGAGAAATCCAAGAGGAGGAACCTACCACCATCACCTCTGTCTTATTCCTATTCAGTTTAAGCCAGTTGCTGTACATATAATTCTTCACGGCCGACAGACACCTCAGATTGGTCAAGATCTAACCGTAACAAAATCTGGGTCTCGTCAGCATATGCAAAGCATCTGAAGCCACGGAAGCGGATGAGAGCAACCAGCTACTGAACATAGAGATTGAATAACATAGGGGAAAAGGTGGAACCTTGAGGAACACCACAGGGTAGAGTGTGAAACTGAGAGAGAAAAGGAGGAAGGGAAAGTGACTGACCCCACTCTGATGGGAAAGAACCAGGCCAGGATGGTTCCGGAGAGCCCTGCTGTGGCAGGTGGGACAGCAAGATGGAGTGGTCAACCATATCAAACACCCCGCCAACAGGTCGAGTGGTATCAGCACACCCACTCCATCGTGATCTGCCAACATAGCCAGGTCGTCTAATGCCAACACCAGTACACTCTCGGTTCCCTTTCCTGGTCAAAACAGAGACTGGAATGGATCAAGACCGTTTGCGTGTTCAAGATAGGAAGAGAGAAGGGGGACACCAGAGATTCCAATACTTTCATAAAGAAATTAAGGAGTGAAATAGGGCAGTAATTTGTTAAGACCGTGGGGTCAAGCAGAGGTTTCTTTAATGGTGGGAGGATGATGGCCTGTTTTAACTCAGCTGGGATAATTCCCTGCTGAAAAGAATGGTTGACCACAGTAGTCACCTGAGTGATTACTCCGCGGTGAGTTTCCTGCAGTACTGCCACTGGCTTTCATGATTCCTGCCCATCATGTTCCCAGCCCTCCAAGATGTCAGGCTGGAGCCAGGCCACGATCATCTACATGGCCCTCAAGGGCCTCTCCATCCCTCCAAAGACCCACTTGGAGTCAGACTTGGCGCTTGTGGCACCAGTCTCACTCACTCCCATAGGATAACATTGGGGAATTGGACTTGTAGTGCATTGATGGGGACAAGATGGATGATCCCACATATTTCGGTTCCCAGAACTGCATGTGCAGTCTAGTCTTTTGGGTGTGGTTCAGCCCAGAGACACCTGGGATACCCACAGACTATTTAAGCCACGCCCAGGCTGAGAAACATGCTTTGTGTTTTCTGCACCTGCAGCGTGACACTCACCGTGTTCGGATAGGTCTCCAGTAGGCCTGCATCTTTCTTCTGCGCTCAACTCCTGCAAGAACAAGAACACCGTTAGGAACAGCCTTACCTTGCGGCACTTCTGCCCATCATTCATCGCTCCTTCTGTTCTGCGGGCATATTCGGCGGTGTCATTTCCATCCCGGCACACCGCTTCCTAAGAAAAAAGGAAAAGAACAGAAAAAATGCATTAGTAAGCAAATCTTCGCTTATTTTTAAAGACTTTACGAGCTTCAAACGCTTACCTGAATCCAGGCGCTCTGGGGGAACTCTGTCTCTGGAACTTCTCATCCATCTGCAAGAAGGAAAAGACACTCCAGGTTAGCGTGAAAACATCTAGAGGCGCCGCATACCGCGCTTACTCACCGCATTTCTTCTTCATAACCGGCATCCACGCTGAAAACTTTGCGGCGCCTAAAAGACACAGAAAAAGAACTGAGTACAATACAAATATGAAAGTGTCGCATCGCGCATCGCGCTCTCACTCACCTTCAGCGCTACTCATCTCAGCAGCACGTCACCATCCCCAGACGCCGGCCATCATCTAAGGAAGGAAAGGAACAAAGTTACAGAACTGTTCAAAAGACTCAGTATACTTACTTGTTGGACTCTTGCCAGTGAAGTTACTAGGCAGCAACGAGCCTGCATCAATCAACGCGCCCCTGCGCTGAAAGCAGGACGGAGAGCACACTTTCCAAGAAAACAAGGTGAGCTGTGGATGAAAGGGAAGGGTTGAACCCCGGGGAAGAAGGGGTTCAAGTACACAGAGACAATAGGGAGTAAAACTCTACCAATCCTGTGTTTCAGGCCCAGTCTCCAGTCGTGTAGACTCCAGGGAAGGGTTTGAGATCGTAAGAGGTCAGAACAGGCTGAGTGACGTCCCCATGTATACCAGGTGAGCATTACACTGGCATAGGGTCAGAAGGGGCTGCCGGTTTAAATTTTGCAATCGCTTTTAGCACGCCCTCTGATGAAAAGATCTGAAGGTCACAAATACTGACCACCTTCATGATGAAAAATTTCGGCAGGGATTGACACAAAAAAGTTATTTTAGGTACAAAGGCGATAGTAGAGTTAAATGGTTTGACCACCGAAAAGAGCTCTTTTCACTGATTAAGAACCATCTTTTCTCTACTGGTAAAGAAAGACTATTTAGCGGCTTTTATTGCATTATGATAACTAAAGGTCAGCTTCTGGAACCGTACCTTTTCATGTATATCATAGTTCCATTGCCATTTCCGTTCAGCCTGCCTTGACTCTAGGCAGGCTGTTTTCAGCTCTCCTGAAAACCAAGGTGCAGAGGGACATTTACGCGGGTGAATGAGGTTGAGTGGTGCCAGTGTATCTGCCACTTCGAGAAGAGTCTGCGTCATGGTAAACAAGTCAGGTGTAACAATCAGATTGCATTTATCGTCCGTCAGAGCAGCCAGTGCCATTCGATCCACCGCTGCCAGTTCCGTTGCGCTATGGACGCAGGTCATGGCATTGGGGGACATAAGACTTTCAGAATACGGAATTAGAGAAGATAATGGTGGGACCAGATCACAGGGTGGAAGGGGTCATTTGGTAGATTTTCATTAGCTGAGAAAATGAGATTGAGAATGCTGCCTTGCTTGTGGGTAGGCTCCACCACCAGCTGATTCAGGCCCATGTCTGCCATAGAATCGTGGAAGTGGGCTCGACCGCTGGCCAGAGGAGGGTTAAATTTGACATTAAAATCGCCCACAACCAAATTATTAGGATACGTCAGTTATAGTGCAGCCACACACTCAGGAAACGCATCACAGAACTCTACACTGTGAGGAGGTGTAATGCAGACTTATCCACACCCTCAACGCCAACCAAAAGGGCTTCCATTTTGATGGAATGGGAAATGGGAATTTGCGTGAGAGTCAGAGGTGATTTAGAAATGATCACAACCCCTCCAACCGGATGCCGGGCTATTATATCTAGATGTGTAATGCTGTAATTCTCATGAAGTGCAGAGTTAAGTGTAAATGTTGAGTCCTCAGCAAGCCAAGCTTCAGCAAGGCCAAAGATATCAGGAGCTGGTTAGAAAGTAGCTTGAAGGCAAAGGCTGCATGAGCTGTGAGTGAGCGCATACTAAGTAGTGTCAGCTGCAGGTGGGAACTTACCACAGCTGCTTTGGGTGTAGATGGATTCCCTGAGCAATCAAAACTGCTATGAAATATGGTGTCTGGTGGAGCGAGCGCAAGCAGGGAGCACCGGGTCAGCCTGTCTGACCCAGCCGCAACATGGACGGGCCCAGATGGGCTTGACTTTGGCACGACTTCAGCACAGGAGGTAGGCTGCCGCTGCGCGGTTGGCGCACTAATACATTTAGCCTGCACATCATATTACCAAAGCCAATACGTTGGTTGGCGTGATGAAAATAGAGAGGAAACTGCAATGAGGCTGTGCATGCATTTGAGAAAAAGAAAGCTCTGGCCGTCCCGAGCTGAGCCTCAGACTGCCCTAGAGGCCAGGTACCCTTTGACCAGGGACTGGATTTACAAGGAAATTAATTGTAATTAAAATAACAAGTTAAAAAATGAAATAAAAATAAACATAAATTGTCTGTGAGTCAGCAGGCGACTAGTCACAATCCTGTTGCCTTAAAGGAAGGTAAAACGTGGCATAGGCTATCAATCACACAGAGGCTACTTGCCATACCGTTTTGCACCCCAACGTGGGGGTATGTAATATTATGCATGTATGCATGTATAGATGCATGTGTGCATGTATGTGTAGTTGATGACTGCACATGTTGTGTGATTGAGAATGTAGTGTGTGTCAATTTTCTGGGTACATGTGTAGAAAATGAAGTGTGAGTGAAGGTGAGGGAAGGTGTATGTGTGAGTGACTGGAAAGGTGAAGAGGCATGAATGTCATTGTGTGTGAGTGTGTGTGTGGGGGGTGTGTGTGCGGCTGTTGGGTGGGTGCCTGGTTGGGAGTATGTGGAGAATGCAGTGTGAATGAATGTGAGAGAAGGTGCATGAGTCACCCATAAGTGACTACTGGGTGAATGGGTATGAATGTGATTGTGTGGAAATATTTTCTGGGTGGGTCCCTATATGAAGAATGCAGCGTGGATGCTCTGAGTGCACATGTGAGCAAATGTGAGAGAAAGTGTATGGGTGAGTGATTGCTGGGTGAATGGGTATGAATGTGATTATGTGTGTGGGAGGCACTAGGGGGCCCAGGGAGCACTGTAGCATTTTTGACATTTTCATAAGTGACAGGGCTTGTTTCACTGGCATTTTTGGGGGCAAAGCCACACTGATGTTTGTTATTATGTGGCTAGACTGGCATTTTGGTGCAGCCAGTCTAGCCACTGCTTATGGTGGGATAACATTTCTTTCAGGGCATTTATGATAAAGCAACCAAAAGTGTAATTACATGGCTAGACTGACATTTTACTTCAGCGAGTATAGGCATTTCCTATTCGGGCATGACATTTTTTATTGGGCATCTATAATAAAGCAAGCAAGATAAGTGTTATTACGTAGGTAGACTGGCATTTTGGTGCAGCTAGGCTAGCCATTACTCACTGTGGCATGGCATTTTTTACTGGGTATCTTTGATAAAGCAAGCATGATAAATGTCATTACATTTCTAGACTGATATTTTGGTGCAGCCAGCCCAGCTATTTCCTACAGTTGCATGATGTTTTTTTTACTGAGCATCTATGCTAAATCAGATATGATAAGTGTTCTTATGTGTCTAGACTGGCATTTTGGTACAGCAAGTCTAGCCATTTCTTACTATGGCACTACAAAACTGATTGCAAACTGGCTTTTGCCCAATTTTTCACAGAACATTTTTCACCATTACTATCCCCTTCGGGTAGGCAGGAGCCCAGCCCGCACCGTCGCCCGTAACGTCACTGTAGGACAACTTCGCCGCCAGCACACTTTCATTCCTCTGGAAATGCTGGGTAAGCTCCTGTGAAAAATAACCCTGCTACTCTTCAAGCACCCTCCACCATTGAGGACCCTGACCCACAGAAGCGACGCAATATCTCCTGTGCCCATTTGCCTTCAATCCGTGTTCACAGATCCCAGCACGAACACGAGGAGCCATAGAAAATGGGCACTGTGTTTGTTTGTTTATAGGTTGCTTAGCAACAACCTTTGCAGCCGATTGGAGCAACGCTTCTACTTCTCTGGGCTAGCCATGCAGGAAGGAGCAAGCCGGCCCTCTGCAAGCCGACCATGCCGCCGGCCTGTGACGCTGCTTGCCAGGCCTCTGTTCCCTCCTCCTAGCTGCCGAAGCAGCAGAACCGTGAGTAATCTCAATCTTACCTGCTGCAGCTGCATAACTCATCATTATCCTAGCCCGTTGGTAGACCCCAGCACTCTTGAGGCGGTCCGCCCCCAAGTAGTCCCTTCACACAAACTCTGATTTTATGCTGACAGTCCTCCCATATACTGCTGTCTATGACCATCCATTTACGTACTGGATTATAGTCACTGGTGTGATATGATTTCAACTGCTGTCATTAGCAGCTCAAGCTATGCAAGTTTAATGTCAAGCGCGCGGAATGTAACCTGTTGGTGTTTCAATTGTTCCTATTGTAAGATGTACACACCCTTTACGATGCACGCCTCCAGGCCATTCTTGTGTTACTGTTCTCTGTTAGTATGCTGCGGATATAGCTCTGTCCATTGTTTAACCTATCATATAGCGCTATAATGCTCTTACTCTATACCTCAATATACTGTCTTCCCAGCCTCCCCCATCGTTGCCCACCATGTCTGTGGTGTCCCGCAACATCGGGCCGCCCATACTTAGCCTTGCAACTGTTTGCATGAAGGTAGCCACCGCCGCTTGTGGACGACTGCCCCCTACACATTGTTTGACTACTCACTGTTAACCTCATCCAATGTTACAGCAGTCCTTCTAACCTATCAGCAGGCCCTCCCTCTCTTATACCTCTACTATGCAACCAGAAAGTACTGTTGTTGAGTAACTAAAAGTATTCCTGTCCTGTAATTAGGAAACTTCTGGCTGATGTAACCATAGAAACTCTCTTGCGATGTAAAGTAGGAAAGTATTCTTTCATATTACTAAAGCAATAATATCTGCAACACAACCAGGTTAGTTCTCTTGTCATGTAATTAAGGATGTATTCTTGTCATGTATTTAAGAAAGTATTCTTGACATGTAATTAAGGAAGTATTCTTGTCATGTAATTTTGTAAGTCTTCCTGCATTGTAACCGAGGAAGCATTCGTATCATGTAACTAAGGAAGTTTTTGGTCATGTAATTAAGGAAGTATTCTTGTCATGTATTTAAGGAAGTATTTTGTCATGTATTTAAGGAAATATTCTTGTCATGTAATTTTGTAAGTCTTCCTGCGTTGTAACCAAGGAAGCCTTCTTGTCATGTCACTAAGGAAGTTATCTTGTCATGTAACTAAGTAAGTCTTCTTGCGATGTAACTAAGGAAGTATTCTTGTAACAGCGCCACGATGCCAAAAATAAAAAGTGTGCTTGATAATGTACCCTTTTATCCCATTATTCAAAATATTTTCTTGGGGGGAGAATCCCTCTGAATACCGTTATGCCCCTCCAATAACAGAAATTCACCATCGGGGGTCAGGCAACCTTCCCTTGTTTCTACACTAGGTTAAAGATGTAAGCTTTGATTGAACAAAAATGCATCATTCCCACAGCGCAGTGTGCATGTGCCCCTACATCAGCATGATCATCATGGACATTGCACACACAGGGTGGTGCAGGCAGGCCTGTGGTGTGGTGTGTCCAATGTTTTGTAGCGGAACTTAGGTGGCATCCTCAGCAAAGCTTGCAGGGGGCCCCCAAAAATGTTGTGTTATACTACTGACGCGGAAGGGAAGGACGGGCAATTTGGCAGCAAGTGATCTACAATCAACCAGGGGAGGAAACAGTGGGCACAGATCACCTAGTCTCAGGGAGGGTGGTTAGGGAGGAGCCATTTCCTGAAGAGGAGGGTCTTTCTTGAAATGTACAAATGAGGTGTCTGGTGCTGATGGGGAGGAGATTCCAGTGTCTTGGGGCATAGACAGAGAAAGCCTGCCTTCTGGTTCTTTCCTTCCTGTACTGGCAGAATTCAAGTCTGCACATTTTATAACTTCTGGTGGATAGTAGACCTCCAGAGATACTGGTTTCTCAGTGAGGTAGCTTTGGAACTTCAGGGTGACAGCCTTGTAGATGATGTAGCAGGACTGGAAGATAATACATGCTTACAGTGGAAGCCAGTGCAGTTCTAGGAGGGCTGGGGTGATGTGTTCAAGTTTGCAGAGTACTTTGATGTGTCATGCATCTGCATGCATAACTCATCTCACGGCTACCAGGGTAGTTGCCAAAGTGCCTTGCAAAGGGGCATTGCCACCACACAGGTGGGAGATGACCAACACTTGGACAGCAGATCTGAAGTTGTTTTCTCAGATGAAGGGCTTGATTTTCCACAGGAGAAAAAGTTGGTACCAAGCCATTTATATCTTACTTGCTATGTGCTGATTGCAGGAGAGGTGTCTGTCAACGTGAACCTAAGGGAATTGGCACAGGTGAATCCCTCGGGGTTCATAGCAGCGAGCCAGGTCTGGATTTCAGGGTGTTCAGTGATTTTGGTCAGCAGTAGGTATTCAATCTTGAAGAAGTTGAGCTACAGGTAAGTACTAGGCATCCAGAGCTAGATCAGTGTGAGGCAGGTCTGAAATGCATTGGCCAATCATGTCTGCCTAATACCATTAAATGAAGATGTGACTACATTAAAGCTACATTAAAGCAATACCATATATTGAATGACTAAACACATTTATTTATGGAATGAACCAAGGTGCATTCAGATCTGTGGTCAAGGTCCACAGTCTGTCCATATGTTTATTCCATTTGTGTGCACAAGTGGTTCGCTGATTTTGCACCACATAATATGGAGAACTAAATTTACAGTTGATAAATGTTATTTGACAATCCCAGTGGTTTGCACGCCCTCTGGTATATAAAATAAACTGATATCATAGGACCTTAGGCCATAGTGCCCTCTGTTGGGTTTAATCAAAGGCCCCAAACAATCTGAACTGAAGGGCCCACTGGAAGAATTACCTGTCAGTCTTCATAAAAAATAATAACACCTTCACACTGAAAATTGGCATATTAAGGCAGGCTGTGTTGTTTCTGTAAGTAACATAAGTGCCAGGTGAAAAGGCCTACCTGTCATTACAAAAGGAAAAGCAGCATTTTAATTAACAGTGGCAGAAGAAATTCAAAGGCCCCTCTCATATGGAAAGCAGGTTTTTTAAACACTTACACCAACTTTACTTTGCATAGGTGTTTGCAGTTTAATGTAAGACATGGAAAATAATTTCCGCTGCTAACATTAAGATGTCAGGGAAAAGACACAAGGCCTAATTCACAGAAGTGTTTTATAATGGTGCAATGTTATGCTTGAACTAAAATGGCGCTGGTGCGCAGTGTATTCTGGGAGCGCTCGGAGCCATGATGGATATTTACTTCATGCCGCAGGGAAAAGCTGCACACATTTTGCTGAGTGTTAGATTCACGGTGCTGAGGAAAACATGCTTTCCAAACCTGGTATGCGGTCAAGGACATTTCTGCTGGGAAAGCTAACTTTGTTATGGTTTGTTACTGTTCTCCGTGGAGCATGTTTTTAGAGAAGCGAGGCACTCTGCTCCTTGAGGGTAGCTCTCGATTGACCAAGCTGGCAACCAACGGCTGCTCATCAACTGCGCAAGTGCCATTTCCAGAAGGTTCGAAAACTGAATATATGCGGAAACCCGGAGGTGGTCAGGTGAGACTTCAGCCAGAGAAAGACGCTTACGTCTGGCACTCCTGTGAGCTGCGGTGCTCTCGGCCTGGCTGTTCCCGGGGTCTTCCAGCCGCTTCTGGGCGAGATGAGGAATTCTGTTACCCTCACGGTGATGTATTTCCTTTTGAATCGTTTGCTTCTTCTGTGATTTATGTCTATATTACTTCTGTGAGTTATTCCTATGTTATTGTTGGTTGCTAGTAAGCTTTGAATAAATAGCCGTATAAGAGCTGATTATCTTCTAAGAGTGTGTGGTTGTGAGTTATTGCGTCTGTCTACGCTCAAAGTATTTGCTTTGTAATTGCATTGGTGATTTATGTTTTTCCGTGCACTTTGGGGAGAGCAATACATTTTTGGCATCACGAACAGGATACTTGTGATGAGTGGTTCAGAGTATTCAAGAATCTGTTGAAACGTAGATAGGATTCGGTTGTCTTGCAAGTGAAGTTTTTGAGTAGTGAAGTTTTTTTTCCTTTGCCAGTGTGTGAGCGTTTGTGGGAGTGATTGCAGCGTGGAGAGAAAAAAACTTGTAGATACAACGAGGTTTTGTTTGCGATAATGAGTAGTTTGTTCAGGAAGAAGAGCGTTACCGCTGGTGGTGACTGTTCTGATGTTGTTATTCCAGGCTGTACTAAGAGTCCATATGATAAGTTGACCCAGGCGTGGGTATGTGGTGCAGGGATAAGTGAAACATGGGATCAAGGATTGGGAGATGCTGATCCATCTGATGTAATGGCATGCTTGGAACAAGTTCCGGTAGAACGTGGCAGAGAATGTGCGGCATTAGGTAGGCGAGGTTGGGTTCTTTTGCATGTTATAGGAAAATACATCAAATGAAGGTGGAAATGAAAAATGAGGTTCTGCGATTAGAAAGAGAGCTAGCTGTAGAACGGCAGACTGCGTTAATGCAGCAGATTCAAATGAAACTGTTTAAAGATGAGGCTGACGCATATCAGGCGGTGGCCGAGAGGGCAGCAGTCAGAGTAGCACGGTATAAATATAGGATAAGACGGGGAGGGGTCAATAAAAGAAAGGTGGCAACTGTAATCGCTACCGCTGGTGTGGACTGGAATCCGGATAAATGGGATGGTGATATTTTTGATTCAACCAATCTAGAAAGTAGTTCCGCAAATGAGTCTGACCCCAACATGGAAGTGAAACAGAAAACAGTGGCGGCTAAGCCCGTTAGAAGACGGCGAGCCAGACCCCACCCGCAGAATCCTGCTGGCGGAATGGTGGATTTAACCACGCTGGAGGATTACACACAACAGGAGGTTGGGGAAATTATTACCCGTTTGAGGCAAAAATCAGGGGAAGCTTTATTGACATGGATGGTGAGATTACTAGATGGGGGTGCTGCAGGGTTGTTGGTAGATTCTACGGATTCACCACGTTTTTTACCCCTGTCAATTGACACCAATGTACAGGAGGTCTTAAGGGCAGGACCGCCCCCTGATGCAAATGGTCAAGATACTCAGGTGTCTTTGTTGCACCTGGTAGCCCAAGCATGCAACCGTAAATACCCCATTACCACAGATTGGCCTAGTGAAGAAACGAAGTGGTATACGTTGAGAGAAGCAATTCAAAAAGTCCGGCAGCATGTTATGAAAGAGGCCATTAACATAGATGCTCCTGATCACATGGGAGCCGTGCCGCTCTCAGTTTCAACTCGAAACATGGTGATTAGAACCACGCCACCTGCATACAAAAGTGTCATTATGACTTTGCTCGTAGGTATGTCGGGCAAAGCTACTGATGAGGTAGCAGATGCCATTCGGCAACTTGCAGATTTAGGGGAGTGGTATAAGAGCGATAACAAGCCACGGGAGCGAGAGGGGCGTAGTGAGAGAAGAACCGAAGGCAGGCGGAAAGATAGCAGAGACTCCCGAGTGTCCCGAAAAGACATGTTTTTGGCTTTGTTAAATGATGGTGTGCCACACGAAGAAATTGATGGCATTGAAACCAGAGTAATGTATGAATTATACAAAAAACGAGGACTTGCCGCCAAAGAGCGCTATAAACAGGTTAAGAAACAGGTATTCACCACGCCACAGGGGGACACCTCACCTTCTGCTCCCCCTGCGGAAGAACAAGACGAAGGGTCTATGGGGACACTTTCCCCGTACCAGCCAACATATGCTGATTTGAGAAAGGTGGTGAGTGCGATGTTAGAGGCGGAGTCGAGTCACACTCATTCGAAGTTTGACTAGGGCTTCGGCCAAGCTCCGGCAGCGTCTGCCCACATAAAAGTGGATAGGCGGCCTCATGTTGATGTTAAGATTTTTTGGGGGCCAGGAAATACGCAAGGGGTGCGAGCATTGATAGACACCGGGGCGGAGGCCTCTTTGATTCATGGTAATCCAACACAATTTAAAGGCAAACAGTTTAATATTACAGGTCTAGGGGGTTAGGAGACCCCCGCAGTACAAACGAAAGTGGAGATGAAAATAGGCAATTTGAATAGGCAGAAATACCAAGTGTTGATTGTCCCAATACCTGAATATATAATTGGCTTTGACATTTTGGAAGGTTAACCTTGGGACTTGGCGGTAAAATGTACCAGTTTGGGGTGAGTGCATTGATCTGTACACCCATTACTGTAGGCAAATTGAAGATGCCCCCAGTGCAAGTGCCAGTGGCAACCAAGCGGGTAGCAATGAAACAATACCGCATTCCTGGGGGGCACAAGGACATTTCTGACACCATCCAAGAGTACGTGGAGGCGGGTGTATTAAGCCCTATTACCACTGCATGGAACAATCCTCTCTGGCCTATTAAAAAGGGAGATGGGTCATGGAGGATGACGGTGGATTACAGGGAGTTGAATAAACACACTCCTCCCTTAGTGCCAGCAGTCCCAGATGCCATTACCTTGATTGAGAATGTCCAAAAGTTTGAGGGGACTTGGTATGCAGTGATCGATTTAGCCAATGCATTTTTCTCTGTGCCATTTGCTGAAGAGTGTCAAGAGCAGTTTGTATTTTCGTGGAGTGGACGTCAGTACACTTTCACGAGGCTACCTATGGGGTACATACACAGCCCGACTATCTGTCACTGGCTGGTGGCGGAGCACTTAAACACGATACCGTGTAAACCTGACATACAAATCTCTCATTACATTGATGATATTTTGATTCAGGGCAAGGATGAGCACAGTGTGCAAAGCCAGTTAGATGTCATTATGGAAGGATTGACGAAGGAAGGATGGGAGATTAACCCGAGTAAAATTCATGGTCTAGCTGAAACAGTGATATTCCTAGGGATTCAGTGGCATCATGGGCATCGAGAAATGGTGCCAAAAGCCTGACAGAAAATACTTCAATTCACCACTTCAATGAACAAAAAGCAAGCTGAGCAGTTTATAGGGCTGTTTGGGTTTTGGAGACAGCACATTCCCCATTTAGGGCAGATATTGGCCCCCGTCTACAAGGTGACTCGAAAGAAATATGAGTTTCAGTGGGGGGAGGAGCAGCAGAAAGCCTTTGAAATGGCGAAAGACACCGTGCAACAGGTGCTTGATTTATGGCCATTGAAGGAAGGCGAAGTGGAATTAAATGTGTCTGTACAAGACAATTATGCTAACTGGAGTGTGTGGCAGAAACGTGTGCCATTGGGATTTTGGAGTCGTAAGTTGCCCGACGCCGGTAACTCATACACTCTGTTTGAGAAGCAATTGCTGGCGTGTTATTGGACCCTTGTAGATACCGAGCAGATGACTGTGGACCATGAGGTATTCATGAGACCAGAAATACCAATCATGCAATGGGTACTGAGCTCTCCTAAAACACATAGAATAGGACATGCTCAAGAAGCCAGCATAATTAAGTGGAAATGGTATATTCAAGACAGAGCCAAATCAGGAAAGGGTGGAGTGGCTAAATGACATGAGGAAGTAGCCAACATATCGCCCTCAGATTACATACCACCGGAAGTGCCTGAAAAACGTGAGTCTCCCGTGAAATGGGGAGTACCTTACAGCGATTTGACCGTGGAGCAAACAGAACATGCTTGGTTCACGGATGGTTCAGCTCGATATGTGGGAACTGAGCGCTACTGGAAAGCAGTGTCGTACAATCCCAAAACAAAAAGATGTTGACAACAACAGGGAAAGGGAAGAGCAGTCAGTTTGCAGAGCTTTACGCAGTTTACCAAGCATTGAAACAAGAGACCTCTGGTCAATGTTATGTGTACACAGACTCATGGTCAGTGGCAAATGGATTGGCAGTGTGGTTGCCAACTTGGCAAAAGAATGGGTGGAAGATTCATTCAAAAGAGTTGTGGGGAGAAGAACTGTGGCAAGATATTGCAGAAATGTTATTACAAAGTGAAGTCACTGTATATCATGTGGACGCGCATTGTGCCACAGACTCATTAGAACGTTGGTTTAATTCTGTTGCAGACGAACACACCAAGATTTCATCTATGGATGCAGAGGTTCAGGAAGACGATTTGGAGGGTTTGGCCAAATGGGCCCATCAGAAATGTGGGCACCTTGGAGAAAAGGCTACTACCAGGTGGGTACAAGCTCGAGGAATCAGTCTGCCTTTAGAAGTAGTGAAAACGATCATTTTGCAATGTCCAGTGTGCCAACACCAATTGCATAGACCGATCCCTCAGATTGTTCGAGGCACATTGAGAAGAGGAAAATTACCAGGTCAAATTTGGCAGATTGATTTTATCGGCCCCATGGCAATCAGTACAGGTTGTCAGTATGCATGCACTATTGTGGATACATACTCAGGATATTTGATGGTTTTGCCGTGCAAACGTGCAACACAACTGAACACCATCAGGTTGTTAGATCAGATCATACTACATTATGGAGTGCCTTTGCAGATTCAAAGTGACAATGGGTCACATTTCAAAGCCAAATTAATCCAGGAGTTTTGTCAGGAAAAGAGCATTGAGTGGCTGTAGCACGTTCCTTACTACCCAGCTGCTTCAGGGTTAATTGAACAAATTAATGGGTTATTGAAAGAACAGTTGCACAAATCTGGAGACGGCAGTTTGGCAGGCTGGCGTGATCGTGTGTTTGATGCGGTGCAAGTATTAAACAATAGGTCTGTGTATGAACATGAAACTCCTTTGATGCGATTAATGACTCCTACTTTACAGGCTCAACCCAATTCAGTCAGAGAAACATTATTGTACTGGGAAATTACTCCAGGTTCTTTAGCTCCCTATCGAGCAACTCTACAATCAGCAGGGGTAGACTTGCATTCCCATGAAGAAATCAGATTAGACCCAAGAGGGATAGTTGTAATTGAAACCGGGATTGGAGTACAAATTCCCCCAGAGCATATGGGATGGATTGCCCCTAGATCTGGCCCAGCACTGAAGGGAGTTCAATTGTTGGGAGGGGTAACTGATGCTAATTACCAAGGCGAGATTAAAGTCATCCTAATGAATAGTGGGGACCAATTGTTATCAATCCACAAGGGTGATCGAGTGGCCCAATTGATAATTATTCCCGTTAAGTTGTCCATGATTAAGAAGGGGGAGCCTCCTACAGTGTTAACTACCCGTGGGGTCCGCGGTTTTGGCTCTTCAGACATTGTGGTGCCGGGTGCAAAGGTGTGGGTGGAAAAGCCAAGTGGCCCACCAGTGCCCGCAGATGTCATTGCATCAGGCAAAGATCAAGTAGTTTTAGTTATGGAGCCTGGTAGAAAGAAATGGCAATATGTGACCGCAGACAAATGTTACCTGAGAGAGTGATGTGCAACACTGATATTTCTTTTCTGGGTTTGCCTTGTAGATCCTGTGTCTGGCTGGTGTAATTGTGGTATTAAATGGACTCCATTTGGGAGATTTAAACAGCCTGCTGCTACTAACGAAAAATGTCACATCTGTGCCAGTGATCAAGTGGATACTGGTAGTGATGAATAATGTTGTCCCAAAGCAGCCTTATGCCGATTCCGAAAAGCCAGCCAGACCGAAGACATGGATTCGTGAAATGCGGCAAACACATCAGGAGCAAGTGAAAACAACCTTGATGTCAGTCATGCAAGATGCACTTTCAGGAAGGCGAAAACATTCTCCTCTGATCACCCAAACGGAGAATATGTGGATATATCTGGCACAGCAAGTACTGAACATATCACACTTTTGTCTTACTGATGTGCCCAATGCTCAAGCTTTATTGACTACGTGTTTAGTAGCAGTGCCGACGCCTGTCCCATATTTAAAGCATATCTTCGGCGTCACACACAATGATACTTTGGTTCAAGACTCGGATATTAGGTAATCTTTTTCGTTTATGAATATTGTCGGTTCTGCCAAGAGGCTGATGATCGTAAATGGAGAAATTTGACACGTGTTATTACTTATAATATAACCCAAGGTGATGTATGTTATTTTATGACCTGCAATGCACAAGTAATTGGCAAATGCCGACAGATCGAGTTAACCAACCAGCACAATCATATAATGTTTGAGAGACGACTATTTTCTCGAGTGCCACGCAAATGCACCAGTGTAAATAATACTATGTCTTGTAATCATACAGTGATAGCAGCCAGTCATTTGAATCATGTGAAACTTCCAACAGGATGGCTCTTTTCATGTGGTAATATCACATACACTCACATTCCAGCTAATATTTCCGGAGGTCCATGTGCTTTAACTCGATTAGGACTAATGATGTTTCCTATACACCCCGCGATAACTCGAGGTAAAAGGTCAACTTTCGAATCTGTAGGTCTAGCTCCTGATTGTGATTCACATGTACACTTGTTATCAGAAGCTGAGGTTCTAGCATTAACCCTTTCATTAGTGGGAGTTTGGGGTTTAGCTGCTGGAGGTTACATGAAATTAGCATGTTTAGTAGTCAAAAGCCTTAATCATACTTCTCAAGCATTAGAAGAATTACTCCTTGATAGTCAAGTTATTAGAAAAGCAACTTTGCAGAACAGAGCTGCTGTTGATCATCTATTGCTAAAGCATAATTTAGGGTGTAACGCATTTGAAGGTATGTGTTGTTTCAATTTAGGTGACCATTCACGATCTATTGAAAGTCATATTCGAGGTTTGAGGGATCTCATTTCTCAAGTGTCTCAAGATCGTACTGGGAATTGGTGGGATTGGTTATTTTCATGGATACCTGATATTGGGGATACACTACGTTACGCTTTTGCTTGCATTTTCATTACATTGTCTATCATAATAGTTTGTTGTTGTGGCATTCAATGTATTCCCAATTTAGCTTTAATGTTTCATAGGTTTCAGAGACCGGTTCCTTTGCCACCGGGCTATGGAAGGTAAATATTCAAGGGTGGAATTGTTATGCTTGAACTAAAATGGCGCTGGTGCGCAGTGTATTCTGGGAGCGCTCGGAGCCATGATGGATATTTACTTCATGCCACAGGGAAAAGCTGCACACATTTTGCTGAATGTTAGATTCACGGTGCTGAGGAAAACATGCTTTCCAACCCTGGTATGCGGTCAAGGACATTTCTGCTGGGAAAGCTAACTTTGTTATGGTTTGTTACTGTTCTCCGTGGAGCATGTTTTTAGAGGAGGGAGGCACTCTGCTCCTTGAGGGTAGCTCTCGATTGAACCAGCTGGCAACCGACGGCTGCTCATCAACTGCGCAAGTGCCATTTCCAGAAGGTTCGAAAACTGAATATATGCGGAAACCCGGAGGTGGTCAGGTGAGACTTCAGCCGGAGAAGGACGCTTACGTCCGGCACTCCTGTGAGCTGTGGTGCTCTCGGCCTGGCTGTTCCCGGGGTCTTCCAGCCGCTTCTGGGCGAGATGAGGAATTCTGTTAGGCTCACTGTGATGTATTTCCTTTTGAATTCTTTGCTTCTTCTGTGATTTATGTCTATATTACTTCTGTGAGTTATTCCTATGTTATTATTGGTTGCTTCTAAGCTTTGAATAAATAGCCGTATAAGAACTGATTATCTTCTAAGAGTGTGTGGTTGTTAGTTATTGCGTCTGTCTACGTTCAAAGTATTTGCTCTGTAATTGCATTGGTGATTTATGTTTTTCTGTGCAGTTTGGGGAGAGCAATACATGCAATCCCATAGGAAAATGCTCTGTGAATCAGGCCCATAGTGTGTGTTCACAAGAAGTAATGTATATTATGCTTCACATGCAAAATACCAGCAAGCATTGAATAGAAAAGGCCACTTTGTTTCCATGGGTCACATGACAATTTCTTGCATGCCCAAGGCAAATCATTTTTCTTGTTGTTGGGCAAACTTCACAAAGGACTTCCCCCACTGCAAGCCTGGCTTGCATTTAATCTGTTACAACCGCAATACAGTGTGGCCTGCTAAAAGGTATTGAAAACAAACTTTCACCAGACTTGGTGTCTCTGAAAGGCCATTTCTGTGCAGGGCAAATGGCCTAGCTAGTGCATGACTGGAATGTACAGAGGAGGTGTGAAAACAGGGGCTGCAATCAAGGCTGAACTCTTAAAAACACAAGGGAATAGAAGCTTTTCACATCGAATAGTGGTCCCCTTCAGATAAGAGTACAGGATGCCAGATGTCTGCAGGGCCTATTGATGGTCATAGGCTGGCCAAGAGTGGCAAATGGCCGGGAGACAGGAGAGCTACAATTTGCATAACATAAAGATTTCCTATAAATTTCAAAGGAGTATTATCATTTAGGCATTTATTTTTTCAGGAACCATAAGTCCTACTGCCTTCACTTCTGGGTAATTTTTTAGATAATTTCAAGCCGATTTTGATGAAATAAAATTCATCCACCTGCGATTTAGGAAATTGTAATAGTCAGCTATAAGGTGTTCCTGGCTGCTCTGAACATGTCCCGAATGTAAGAGTTGGTGGATAGGTGGAGTGTAAAATTAGGAATGTGGGCAGTAAATTGCATGTTCCTAATTTGTATGTTTTTGGGATAAACGGCAGAAAATTGCCACACTCCCGTGCAACATAGTGCAGTCCCAGCTGTCATTTTATTAAATTCCCCATGATTAGCTGAAGTACAAAATATATATACCATTAAAAGGCTGATTTCATTATCTGACTGCATTATTAAACCTTCGGACAAGGGTACTAATGTAGTCATAATGAATCAAAGTGATTACATTGCTGAAACCAAAAGACAGTTGACTGACAAAACATGCTATGCCAAACTAGAAGCTGATCCATCTGACGATATGAATTCCAAACTCTCAGAGCTTCAGCAAACATGGCTATCCAAGGGCATTTTGGATGAGGACATGTGTACATTTCTTTAACCCAGGTTTCCCATAACACCTACCATTTATTTTTTACCCAAATTACACAAGAGTACCAAAATACCATCTGGGTGACCCATTGTCATCCTTTGTGGGGCACTCCTTGAGAACACTTCAAAGTTGGTAGATGGAACATTTGTCTCTTTTGTTACATCTCTCCCTTCAAATTTGAGAGACACTAATGATTTTTTGAACAAAATAAATGGTATACCCTGGGAAACACTTTTTTACTGGCTACACCTGATGTAGTGTGTTTATACACATCTATTCGACATGCTGATGGTCTACGAGCTTACAAACATTTTCTACATACGAGATCTATGAACTTCCTTCAACACAGCACTATGATTCTAGAGATGATTACTCTCTGTTTGACCAATAATGTTTTTGTGTTCAACAAGGAGGTCTTCATTCAGCTACAAGGCACTGCCATGGGCACTACGTTTGCACCTTTGTATGCAAATTTAATGATGGGATGGTGGGAGCAATCGGTGGTGTAGCACCCGGCGAATAGTATCTATACTGACAAAATAGCCCTTTGGCTTAGATACATTGATGATCTATTCATCATCTGGGACGGCACTGCCACAGAATGGTTAGCTTTTGTCAAAGTTCTCAATACCAATCAATTGAATTTAAAATTCACCGAAAGCCACAACATGACTGCTATCACATTTTTGGATATTCTTGTTACGGTGGCTCAAGGTGAACTGATGACAACATTATATCGCAAACCAACAAGCTGCAACATACCATTGCATGCTACAAGCAACCACCCCACGTCACTTAAATGGAGCATACCATTTAATACCATGGGGAATGTATGCGCATAAGAAGTAATTGCTCCAACATGCAAAGTTTTGATAGAGTCTGGCTACATGGCAATTAGATTCTTGAATCAAGGCTATCCCAATAAAGTTCTAGAGAGAGTTTATATCAAAGCCAAGCAAAATGGTCGTACCTCTATTCTTATATATAACACTATGGAGCAAATTGACAAAGTAAATAATGACACTCGCCTCATTTTGACTTATGGAAATGGGTCCGAAATTATTTGTTGCATTTTCAATAAACATTGGCATGTGCTAAAATTGGAACATGATCTTAATGCTACTCTGGGAGACAAAATTAACATCACCTTCCGGAAATCCATATCACTTAAAGACAACTTAGTGTCCAGCTTTATGAAGCCCGTTGCAGAAACACAAAGTGCATGTTGGCTCAATAGGAACACTACTGGTTTCTTCAAATGTATGAAATGTAAGGCGTGTCAAAATGCCATTAATACCATCAGTTACTGTCATCCAGTATTGGCTTTTGATATCAAGATAACGTCCAGAATGACATGCAATACTACACATGTGGTTTATGTACTGACCTGCCCATGCAAAAAGTGGTATGTGGCAGCACCATTGGTAAGCTCAAATTGCGGGTGCTGCAACACATGAGGGCCATTAAGAACTTTGATCCATCCTATCCTATGGTGGTACATTTTAAAACAGAACATGTCAGTAAACTTGATGGTCTAGGATATTTTGGCATTAGCTCAGTTTCAGAACTACCAAGAGGTGGGAATCGTGAATTTATGTTAAGACAACTGGAAACAAAACGCATTCTGGACTTGGAGACCAAAAGCCCTAAAGGCCATAATTTGGATGAAGAACTTTATACCTTTTTGGGCACTTAACATTAATTTAATTAGCCACATTTCTTCATCTCACTTTTCTTACGGCTTTTCTTATGTAACTTAACATGTTCTGTTTGAAATTGTCTTGGGCTTTATAGATATGTTCTCTATACACTTTTTTGTTTTTGTTTTTGTTTCTGCATACTTCGAAATGCTTTCTCATACTCCTTTTGAATGGTTTGTTTATTTGGAGAAGGTCAAAAAAAGATCTGAATGATGTATGTTATAACTGCACTTACCCCTGATGACATATATATTTTTCTACTTATATATTTTTTTCCTTCTTTCCTCTTTTTTGTTAACTTTCTTTTTCTGAAGCTCACCTGTTACTGTCAGTTCCTCCCTCCCGTCTTTTTTGAGGTTTGAGATTGGTTTGAGGTTTTTTGATCATGACTCTGTAGATCTTTATGAAACTAGATATGCTGGAAATTAATATTGATTACTTGTTTATTACTGTTTTTTAGATCCTATTGTTTAATCTTACTATACCAGGCCTGTATCTTAAGAGAGTCTATTCTTCTCTGTTCTTAGCACAATCCATACTAGAGTCTCTATGATACATGGCTTCACTAAGTTTAGGCACAGTTTTAAGTTGATTTGGAGCCAGTCTTGGTCAGATATTGATCGCCAAAGGACCTGTTTCGAGCCTGAGGTTTTGAAGCCTCTTTTATTAATTGCTATTATTGACCCACATGTTTTAAATGCCTGTGCTGAGAATGCTCAACACAATTTAGTTTTTGTAACATACTGACTCATCTTCTGGAAATGAGTATGTATCCTGGATAGATCACTGCTGTCTGCTGAGGATTGTATCTGTAATTCCTACATAGGAATATGTGCACTAGTCACTTTCATTCTTTCTGCACTTAGCACTTTATTATTGCTTTTGTGTACTACATTACATGTGGTATTGCCTGGTACTTCCCGTTTGCTACCAAATAATGTATCAGACTCCAGCTCAGAGTCTTGTAATTCCATTCTGTAATGGCTCGGTGGCATGCCTTAGAGAACTACAATATTCTCATTGATTTACAGGTTCACGGGTATTCACATATGGGATTATAATATTTGATTGGCTCGCAAAATGGTAACATTCTGCTTTTCCTAACTTCTTTTGTTTGGTTCTAATTTAGTGATGCTGTATGAGAATCGTTCATAACAGCGGCTCTTTATTTTCACATATTTTGGCACTTTATTGCAGTTCTGCACAAAGATGTGGAGTTGCAAGTTTGAAACTCTCAGCAGACAGCTGTATCTGCAGGATACATTTGGTACTATTTTTGGAAGTACTATATATGGTCTGTCATTTATGGTGTATATACTCCTGTTGATCGAAAGCACAGGGCACTTTGTGCATTTGCATTTTTATAATTTTATATATTATTACATTTTGCCATAATGTTCCTTCATATGACTTGTATCATACATGATCATGTAGCCCACTCGGGCATGATATATAGAGAGAGACATATATGTGTATATTTTTGACAGGCTCCTTCCCATCAAATATTTATGTGGTTTTAACATATGGGCAGAGAACGTGCCTTTTACATACAACATTTGTTGGAGTTTACTATAGATCCACTCAGATTCTACATTTTAAGGGCAATGCAGAAATGTTATCCATTTCTGTTTTGTGGTTTCTGTCCTTTAGAGACATTTGCATTAGCATATGCCCTGACAATGGTGCTGGCCATTCACATGAATGCTTTTAGCCCACTGTTTACCATTAGGTCATGTTTTTGAAGAACTCTGTCACTATAATTATGGCATTGGCCCTCATTACGACCCTGGCGGAAATTGAAAAACGATGGCGGAAATGCAATACCGCCATCGAATAGCGCTCGGTGCGATTATGACCCGTCACCGTAAAGTACGATGCCATTAGCGACACCGTAGTGAACGCCAACGCTAACTGCACCAAGTACGCGCACGCGCGCCATGCGAAACCGTAATTACCACCATGGCGCAACGGTACGCGAATTCTGACCCTAGCGGACATTTACCTAACGCCATCAAGCATGGCAGAAAGTACCATTCCGCCATGGTGAGAAGTACGGCATCGCGAACCAACCGTAAAAGGCCCTACTGAGTGCCTGTACACCACTCCCTGGCCACATTGCACAACTCCTCGTAGGTGCAATGAAGTCACACAATGCAACCAGTGAAATGTACAAGTCACCCATGCATGCCAACGAACAAATGAATCTAGGGGCTCCAAGTGCCTTGTGAGTGGCCATCCATATTTGCCATGGCACCATTGCCGTACTGATGCAGCACAGGCATGTGAAGGTTCAAGTCCAGCAACATGAACTGAAATATGAGACAAACAAAAACAGGCCCCCCATCGCTTGACACCAGTGTAAGGCAACATTCAAAGCAGTATCCTGAGTGAGACTGCACCAGCCCTGTACTCCTGCCAGTAAACAAACCAACCATCAGCATAAGCATGTACCACACAAGTTGGCAGAGTGACTGAGCAGCCAGGCTCATCTCAAGAGGGGCCAATGGGAGCTGCAGGGCACAGATGGCACGAATACAGAAGCTATTCCAATGGACATGACCTCAGTCTCCCTCCAAGAAACGCACGCAAACACAGGCACCTGTGACCAGCCATATTCTGATAATCACATCATTCCACCAATCCACCTGGCTGACCGGCATCTGTCACACAAAAGCTAATCCCCCGCCCCTGAGCATGACATCATTAAAACAGTCATAATGGCAGCCCCTATCCCTGACCTCACTGGGCTTCGTAGGCAAACGCGCCCAGTACAGTACCACGCAACTATACTCAGAAGCCGGAACCCAATGCAGATCTCCTCACAATACATCGCCCCACAAATAGGAATATGCTACATTACTTGCAAAGAATAACGCTACACGGTCAATATCATAATCAAAATTTAATGCACAACAAAATCACCAAGCCCATACAGCTATTAGGTCATGAACTCCAAAATATATTTCATTATTGTGGGCTGCATCCGCAATAAATGACCAGCTTCTTCTTGTGTGACGCCCTGTTCCTTCATGGTACACAGCGGCTACATTCACGTTCAAAAAGGCAACATGGAAGCGCCTAGAACCGCAGGGCCGTCCCATTAGGTAGGCACTAGTCCAGCTGAAAGGTCGATATGTTGCTCCTAGCCACTAGTACTGCGTAAGGGCATGTGGCCCATTGGCGATCGTCCCGTAAGATCGTAATGGTGCTCCACTGATTAACACGAAGCAGCAGGTGTCGGGAGTAAAACCCATCTGCAGGAGTGGCATACAGATGGCAGCGGCAAAAGGGGAGGAGATACCTGTCACCCAAATGAAATGAAAAAGAATAGTATGGGCATCAGAACTTCATTTGAATAACTCACTTCAATGATCACACTAAATCCACAGCCATATGCATGCTAGCCCACTCAAAAGGATTATTCCCACCCAAAAATCACTTGCGAATCATAACTATATAAATCGAGGTGAAAACACTATTACAAACGAGTCTTTGTGTGCATGCGTCTGTTAAAACAGAATCCATTAGATGGGATTAGTAACGTGCATAGACACAAGTGTTTGAAGGCGCGTCGAGACAGGGAGGGTTCAACAAGGGCAGATAGACGATGGTCCGACTATGGCAGCCCTGCATCACATAGCGCAGGGGAAGTGGATAGATTCCAAAAAGCCCTGTACATGGCAAACTCTCTATTAAATCATCTGTCCATGCATCCATACATCATTCCCTCATCCAGGTATAAAAACGCCTGATTATTTACTCACATAACATGTGAAATTTCCATTGAGTCTGTGCGTAATGCAGTCTGCAAAATCCACTGTGCCCCAGCCCGGAATTCCAGTGTTGTGAAGTAACATGTATTTGGGAACGTCCTGCCTTATCGTCCACTACGCTATTGCGCATCCCATACTATTCATATCAATCATAGCATTCTCGCCATGGCCCCTGTCCCAAGGACATTAAACAATAGAACGTTATATTTGCAGTCAGACCTGTGGGCGTCTCCTCGCCGCTAGCTGAAAACCGAAAGCGCTGTCCTTCGAATTCCTCATTTGCAACATCACGTCGAAAAGGCATCTGTGACCGCTTGAAATCACAAATCCATCCATGTAGTGCGGCAGTGTGTGAAAATGGCAACTGGCTTCACTCACAAATGGGACGCCCCGCCCGTCGGTGAACCTCGGTACAGTGCTCGCCCAAAGGGGATTGCAGCTGGCACAGGTGGAATGAATCACCACAGGTGGAGGCTATACAGCCTGAAAACACATAAATTGCACACCCAACCCCCTCCCACAACCACACCCACTCCAAAATGCTACCGGCAGGACTAGCGATGTTGGCCCTGGGGGACCTGATAGCACTGCAAGTACTCCAACTTCAAGAAGAAGACGAACACCAACTACTACAACAACCGCCCGCACAGAGGAGACGCAGGAGGAGGAGGAGGGCAAGGCAGGGCCAGCAAGGCCCACCAGCACAGCCACTACCACCACGCAGGCAGCCCGCAATCCCACGCCTCCGAGCACATCCGTTCAACCTCACTGATGAGCAGATCCACACCCTCTACCGTTTGGACCGGGACACCATAACCGCCATTGTGGACATGACACACGCTGACCTTGTCAGCATGATAGATAGCCCAACCGCCATCCCACCCCTACTGAAGGTGGTGTCTGTACTCCACTTCCTGGCCACAGGCACCTACCAGCACACAGTCGGACAGTTGCATGGCATTTCACAGCCACTGTTGTCACGGACACTATTGCAAGTGCTCGATGCCCTCCTGAAGCACGCAGACGACTACATCTCTCTACCACGCTCGGAGCAGGAAATTACGAACACAAAAGTGGGATTCCATGCACTTGCCGGCATACCGGGTTGCATTGGTGCCATCGACTGCACCCATGTGGAATTGGTCGTCCCACATGCCATGGAGGCCCAGTACCGCAACCGAAAACAATATCATTCTCTTAATGTACAAATGGTGTGTGACTCCAACAGGATCATTACACATTGTTGTGCCCGATTTCCTGGATCAACCCATGATTCTATGGTCTTGAGGAACTCTACAATACCACGCTACATGGAGCGACACGCAGGGAACAGATCCTGGCTACTCGGTGAGTCTCATTTCATGCATGATAATGTGGGATATGTGATGCGGCAATGACCTGGCAGGAAGGGGGGGGGATGCGTACGTAGCTATGTCATTCCACAAACATCCTTTATTGTCCACATACAGGTGATGCCGGGTATCCACTGAAGAGATGGCTCCTTACACCACTCCGGAACCCACAGAACCAGCATGAGGAGGACTACAACCATGCCCACTCACGTACCCGTGTAGTCATAGAACAGGCATTCGGCCTACTGAAGGCTCGTTTCCGCTGCCTCAGCAGGTCTGGCGGGGCACTCCTGTACCGCCATGAGAAGGTTGCAAAGATGGTCATGGCATGTGTCATGCTACACAACATGTGCGTACGTAGAAATGTGCCCATGCCCCCTGACGCAGAACTGCAAGCACCTGAAGATGGTCATGATGAGGGTGGGGATGTGGCAGCACCTCAAGGAGTCCGCGAGGCACAGGAGGGCCGTGAAATTCGTCAGATTCTCATAGATTCATGCTTCTAGCACTCACGCCTGGTGGCTGATACATGGACACGGGACTTGTGGCACTGTGTGTGTCTGGAACATGCACAATATGGACTGTACGCCTATAAAGGCCTCGTACACAAAGATCAATGTCCACACATCTCATTGGATGATTGTGCAATGTTTATAGCATATGTGAAATTATGTTACACACCCCATCGACCCACCACCCAAGTAAGCCCAACACACCCCCTCCACCCTCCTACCTCCCCCCCGAACACCAGTGTCCAAAGATGCTCATTGTCAGTGGGCAGACGCTATTGCAAGCCCCCTCTCCGGGTATCAGGGGCACCCCTGCCTGTGGAGCGCAGGTTCCTCCCAGATCTACGTTGGGGGCTGCCCTGGACGGAACTTGCAACGGATGATGTCTCTGCCTGCTCACGTCCATGCATGTCCCTAAGGGTTTGTGAGAGCTCAGTGAGCACACGGCGCACAGCGGCAAGTTCAGCACATACGTCTTTGGACGTCGCATGCAGTTCCCCCCTCAGGCTCTCGGTGCTTCTCTCCATTTGTACTCTCAGGCTCTCGGTGCTTCTCTCCATTTGTACCCTAAGGCTCTCGGTGCTTCTCTCCATTTGTGCCCTTAGTGTCTCTGTACTTCTCTCCATTTCTGCCCTAAGTGTCTCAGTAGATGTTTCTATGGCTGCCTTAGTACCCCCACATTCATCAGCATGGTCCTTGAGGAGCGTGGCCAGTTGCTGCTGTTGCACGATCACCTGGTCGAGGGACTGTTGCCTCTGCTGTGCCATGGCCATTTGCGGTGGTGTCACAGAGGGGCTGATCACCTCATGTTGCCTTGCCACAGGGCTTGTGGGGGATGGCCAGTCGTCGTCTTGTGGGTGCCCCTGCGTGGTATCCTCATGGTGTACGGGATGGAACAAACAGTGGGATTGAGACAGGTCATGGATGGATCCTACATCGACATCACCGTTTTCTGTGTCGGAGCATGCTGCCATTAATGCAGTGTCACCTATGGTGCTGCTGCCACCAGAAGCAGTGCCTTCTGTGGCATCCATTGGGGGGACCTGTGGTGGTGCTGTTGTGGGCATGCTGGCTGCTGGGGTGCCTGTTGGAGTCCCCTCCTGTGTGCTGCCACTTGATTTGTGCTACTGCCGTGTCTTGATCCGTGCAGCTGAGGTGGAGGGTCTTTGGCCGTTGGTCTTGGCCCTCTTTGCAGGTGTGCTGGTAGGGGTGTCCTGGAGCTCGTCGTTTGAATCGGACCCTGTGGTGGAGTAAAGGAGGGCGAGCGTTATTAATGGGTCTGTGGAAATTGGAATGGCAATGTATCACATGCATTGGGGTGGTACCTGAGGGTGATTTGGGTCAGGGCCTTGGAGGTGGTTTCATTTTTGTGTGGATTGAGGATGCAGTTGTTTTGCAGCCTGCAGTTAGGGTGTGCCTGCTGCACGTGTAGAGGGTTTTTTTAGGATTTTTAATTATTTATGTATTTAATGTGACTTTTAAAGTGCGCTATCAGGCCAATGTATGTGGACGTTCTCCTGGCCATGTGTTTCTGTTGCACTATGTGGACACATGGTACTTCACATGATTGGACATTGTGGATTTAGCATTGTTTTATTTGGGCCACCTACCTGATTCTTCGGATGTCTGCACTCCTTTCTCCATCCCTTCCGACTCCCTCTATACTCTCCATTCCAATGGTGGAGGCACAGATTTCTTCCCAGGGGGTCAACTTTATGGGTGATTCCGATCCTCCCCCAGTAGCTGTGGCAATGTTACGGTTGGCGGATAGTATGCTCCGTACGCGTATCCGCAAGTCGTCCCATCGCTTTCTGCATTGCTGTGGGTTGCGGGGTGCGGTCCCCACCGCACTTACCCGCTGTGCCACCAGGGCCCATATGGCCTTCTTGTTCGCTAGGGCCGTCCTGGTCATTTGCGTCGAGAAGACGACGGCAGCATTCTCCTGTAGGGTCTCTGTGAGCACGGTGAGTTCCTCACGGGAGAAGTGGACCTGCTGCTTGCGGTCGCACGCTTTTTTCGCTACTTTTCCCATTTTTATTGTTTTCACTAGGGTGGATGACGGGTTGGGATGTGTCTCAGGGTAGTATTTTTAATGGTTGTGTGGGAATTCTGATTTTATAGGTGTACGGCGTGCTGTTTCCCGTTCCGGGACCATATTTTTACTTCCGTTTCCGTATATTTACGGTCACCGTATTTTCCGATTGCCGCTCATTACGGTGACCGCTATGATGGGTGGCGGAATTGCACCTAGGGCGCCGTACGACGGCGGTGAGGGGCGTTTTGGGGACATTTCCGCCATCGCGGACTTTGCACTTCCGCCATGGCGTAGTGCTCGTGCCCGATGGGTCGGAATTAGCCGCACTTTACTCCGTCGTGCAATGGCGGAAACGCTATTTACGCTATGGCGGTCAGGTCAGTTACTTTCCGCCAGGGTCGTAATGAGGGCCATTGTCTCAATGGGAATTTCTCCTTTTATTTTTACTTAATGTTGCGCAATAGCATGATGTTGTTAAGTAACCACAGATGTATAGCATAACAATATGCAGCCGCATTTACCGCTTACATGAGATTTGCGAACTTAGTGAATTCAGCGCTTCGTGTCTGAATGGATGCCATGCTTCTCCACATGTAGCTTGTCTCTCATATGTTTGTTTATGAAAGACTTACTACCTTTTTACAACCTGTTTATAATAGTGATGTTGGCCGGTCTCTGCTAATTTGTAACCTTACAAGATGTCCGTGCCCGGCATTCACAGCCATTCAATGAACTTTCATGTCGGTCCAGGGACTTTCTAGCCATGCAATCATAGAGACTTGGATATGTTTATCAGTCCTTTTTTGTTGTCGAGACTCTCTTATGTGAACAAGCGGTTTGTTAACGTGAAAAGTGTTGTTGCCTGCAAATTTCGAATCCACTGCACTTTAATAAAGGACACTTTTGTTTTGTGGAGATACTGGCTGTTTCTTCTGGCAAATGTATATACTTATATTTATACGCATTGCTACTCCTGGAGTGCTGTCCGCCCCTGTACTTTGGTACCAGTCTTGAATATATATATATATATATATATATATATATATATATATATATATATATATATATATATATATATATATATATATATATAATGGCAGTTACTAGTAAATTATGAAACTTTCCTACAAAACTCCTCTTTGCCAAAAAGTTGACATGGAAACAAAAGGGGATTCCTAATGGGAATTGCCATAAGTCTATTCCAGACTTCTAAACCAATCCTTAGAGAGAGACTGGCTTTGGAACCAATCCTGGTTGCGAGAACTCTTGCAGGGCACTGCCCAATATTGAAATCTTGATGGTGTCATCACTGGTATATAAAGTGAATGCACTAGGAGAGAAGGAAAAAGCTGCTACTGAAATTGCATCTGGTTGGAGCTGTCTATTGTAGGGGAGGATTAGAGGCTGACTGGTGGTGAAGAGCTGGGGACCATCATTGAGAGTGGAGTGACCAGAGCCCTCCCCTGTCCTCCAAGAAGGTCCTGAAATGCAGCTGGGTTTCCTGAACTTTAAACAGAGGCTTTCAATGTTTGTAGAATGTAGCCAATTGAAACCAACAGAATCTGCTTGCCTTAAATCCTTTCCCTTTATTGTGGCAGGGAGGGGGCAATATTGTGTCCATCCTTAGCCTATTTGATTGAATATAATTTAATTAATTCCCATTTAGCAAACACCCCATGGTGATTTTTTTTATTAACAATCAAAATTAACAAAGCTCGATCCGAGTGTGCGCTGAAAACTATAGCCTGTAATTTAATTGGGTAAACCTATTTGTCCGGTTGACCCCGACTTCTTTAAGGAAGAGGTGTGTCTCTCGCCCTAAACTAGAACAATCCCTAAACTGACAACTTCCCCAACACTGGCCTTTAAGTGAAGGGGGGGGGTGGCGGCTGAACTCCTAAATTCCGAAACTATTCCAATTCTTCTGTCTGACATCCCCAACACATACCTTTAAGTGAGAGGGGGCTGAAAAACAAACTTCTAAATCACCCTGTGTTTATTTCAAAGCAAACGTGTGAGTGAAATAATAATTGCCATATGGATTTGTACAAATCTGCAAACCAAACTGCTAGTCTTTTAAGCGCGCAGGAGAATAGAAATTGCACAGCACTGCATATGTAATTGATTTTGTTCATTGACTAGTATGGATTACTTCTTGAATTGAAATTGTGATAAAGTAAATTATTTTGATTTGTGTTTTTCCCAACCAATTAATGTGATTTATTTGTGTAATAAGAAGTCAATTGTGAGCCACAAAGAAGGCGGGATGTGTAGTTTAGTGTGAGCTCCATTACTTCTAATTCAAATAAAAATAAATATATTTCCTGTACACCGGCCTGATGATTCTTGGCTCATTAGTTACACAGGGGGAGGGATCCAAGGGGCATGAGATTAGTCAGAAATAGGGCTGAACAAGGGTGGCCTCTCAATGAACCATTACACCTCACAAAGTTAAAAGAATAGAAACATACAATAAAGTGTACAATGCATAATGTGACTAGGACTAAAGCAGACCAAGTGCTATTTTATTTCCTGACAATAAATTAACTATGGTGCTCTCTCTTCATATGCTATGGGTGCAGTCCTGATATGCCAGGGGAACTTCTCACCAGAACTCTAATGGGCAGCCTGCAGCACCTTCTTATGCAGTACAGACGCATATGGCCAGCTTCTCTCATAGCATTACAGTTAAAGCCTCACATTCCAAGTGTAGTAATGAAATGCTCAATGCAGCTTCACATGTACAGGCATGGCCATACTATGCCAAGTGCAACCTCACTTGCATAAGTAGTGTCATTTTGTGCCAAGCTAAGCCTTATCCATCATCTATACTCATCATATGCAAGGTAAAGCCTCATATGCCCAATTATTTTATTATATGGCATGTGCAGCCACAGTCACCCAAATACATTATAAGCATGGCAAAACCTGATATGCCAGGTATAATGATCATATGCAATGTACAGTCTCATATGCCAAGGTGTTTTCATCATATGTCAAGTCTAGGTTAAATTATTTACCCAGGCACAGACTTGTGCCACTAGGCAAACTATGACCACCAGCAATGGAAGAATGTCATTACACAGAGCCCCATAGTCAAGCATGTCAAGGAAGATCCAAAATAGAGAGAGTGGGGAGGCGGGACTGCGAAGGGAAGAGGGGTAGGAGCTGGATGGATTTTGGGTGTGACAATGGTACACTTTAGAGGTAAAAGAATCACCTTTTGGGTTTGCATATTGAATAAATAATTTTTATGTGATCTGAATTTGAGCACTAAATGAAAATAAGACACCACGATGAAAAATGGATTACCAAGGATCACACAATTTGGCAAAGTGGAGAAGCCAGGATTTGAGACCAGGTATCCTTGTTCACATTCTCCGATTTGCCAAATAGGGCACATCTCCTGCCATCGGATCTACAGTTTGACATCAAAAAAGATATCTGCATTATTTTCTTTTTATTAGTAGAACCAGTTGTTTCTATTCAATGAAGTGGATTTGCAAAGCACCAAATCACTTTCTAAATCAACCTGAAAATACAGAAGAAATCTTTATCTAAAGGCAAGTATGATTTAATTTCTTGTACATTTAACAGTGATTGATAACATTTTTAGCACTGTTATTAATATTATCCAAATAATGGTATTTAATTAATTTATCAATCCTGTGACTGGCCGCAGAATTAAGTCAATTAGAAGCGGCAAGCACTGAGCTATCTCCATCCCTATCTACAAATTGTACAAAAAGAGGATAACGTGTGATTTGTATAAAAAGTGCATAGAAAGAAAAGTGTCACACCAAAGATTTAAAAAGTCACATTTATGCCAACTGCAAATACTGATGACACACACACACATACATAGAAATTAAACAAATGCAGCTCCATATAAATCAATAATGTGTAAGATGTCATTGCAAATGCTATTGCTGAAAAGGTCTCATTTCTTTATGTCATACGGTAAAGCTCAAAATCCTGCTGGAACTTTGTGCTGCTTCCACTGATCAAGCAGTTGTAATCTTGAAAAGGTGAGTGACACGCCACACATTTGCAGGGACGTCATTTGGAGATTGCCAGGGGTCAAACCTGCCACCCCTGAGGTCTCCCTGGCTGCCCCTCTGGTCTCCCTTCCTACCCCTAAAAGAAGAAATATATATTTATATATATATATATTAGATTGAAGCTCCTGGGCTGTTGCCAGTGCCTTGTGGCTCTTTGTTCCTGGAGTGGTTGGATTTCTTGTTCAGGCCTCTTAAAAAAACAGGGGTTTCCACAAGTGTAACACTTTTAGCTGTGACCGTAAATAAGAAAGTATAGGAATAACAAATAATTTGTCGTACGGGTATTCTATACAATAATTGCTAGACGCATTAAAGGTTTATTTCAGGCACACTTCAGGGGTGAGTCACTGATTTAGTCTGTTCTTAAACACCTCAAATTCACAATACAGACAAAAACGTCAAAAAAGTATTTAGAGTACAATAAGCATCCATTTCGGACTTTGGGCCTGATTCACAGAAGTGTTTTATAATGGCACAATGCCATAGGAAAACGTTCTGTGAATCAGGGTCTATGTATTTTGCTTTGCGCAAGTTGCAGTTATAGCATGTTTTTTTTCTGCCATTGTCTCTGTTACAATCATCACAAAACATTCCTTCTCGGTGTCCTCGGTCACTTCACAAAATCCTTGTGCCTAAAAGCTTGTGGACAGTGTAGTAATGCTTGAGCATAGCACATAAAATGTCCCTTGATTTCATTGAGCCACAATTAATGCTTTGTTCTAATGTGTCCATCTTTCCTATCTCCATGGCATGCTGTTCAGGATGTTTGCATGTATGAGGTAACAAGTGCCCAGAGTACAGATGCTGTGAGTGCACTGTTTTCCCTGCGCTACTCTAAATACTTTAATACACAGTTATGAACCCTCCCAATGGTATGTATTTTGCCAACCTCTGAAGCCTGAAAAGTAGATCCATGCAGGCTTGACACGTGGCCAACATTGCATCAGACCTGCAGATGAACTGACTTGCTGTTAAATCACAGTTACCAGTTTATTGGTATCCACTACAGAGTGCAATTTGCTTTCTGACTTTGAGAACATTCATACATGTAATTGCTCATGCTACTATAGCCGGTAAGGTAGCTGTAACCGGTAAGATAGTTCAGTGGGTTGAGCACTCAGTGTGATGTGTGTCTGATCTGCAGGTTGCAGGTTCGAATGCCAAAAAGGGCTAACTCAGTCTTTCATCCTTCTGGGGGTCATAAATGAGTACCAACACAGGTTGGGTGATATTGTATGTATATTTTTTTCTATCTAAAGCACTTAAGCGTAAGTGTTATATAATATCACATCATTATCATTTGGCCTCGGACGTCTGCTTGCATTCACTGTAAGTTGGTAATATGGGCCTATAAACACTGATATTACCGATACATATGGTGACCCATTCTTGTATGAAATGTATATCACAGTGCAATTAAATCGTAACCATATTTTGTGTAGTGTACTTAGGACCAATGCTATGCGATGCCACATCCTGTTTTGTCAAGGGATAAAAGGTTGTTTCCATCGCTTCCCGTGATATCACTTCGGGGTAGGGTTAAATGACATCACTTGCTGTGATGTCACCAGCGCCCAAGGGTCATGTGATGTCACTTCTGCTACCCATGGCATTTTGGTGACCTCCCTGCACATCTGTGCTGTCATGGATTCTAAGTGTAAAGGCCAGAGAGCCAGTTATCGCAAAGGCGCTGCAGATGCTACCCTGGGCTATCCGTAAATAGCGTCCATTTAGTGTTTTGTGACTGTGGAATCCTGGGGTGCAAAAGAGATCTTGTCAGCAATTGGAACTCTTAGATTCATAACGATAAACACCCTCCGTGTGCACACGCACATTGACGGCGGCTGATGGTTGAGCAAAAAGAATTCGTTTTGTAGTCGATAACCCCCACGTTATTAGGATTTAAGTAAGTGTGCCCAACCTTAGTAAACCAGAGGTGCATTAAAACCTCACGTGCAATTAGCAATAATAAACTGAATCTACACGTATTCCCAGACAGGTGTGGGGAAGCCCATTCTTCTCTTGCGATTGAAATACTAGACGGAAGCTTCTTCTCCTGATGTCAATTACTTCCCACGCATTAATCTGATGAGAGACAACACATCCATTCTTGTCAGATCATTGGATTTCAACCGTGTGTGCACTGTCAGCATGTCTCCTTCAATTCCGTTTTGCGTGTCACTCCTCGCCATTGTTCACAACATGCAGGTACTGTGACCACTCATGAGTCACTCAAAAGTCACGGTATAAGCTGTGCACTGTTTTGGTCATTCTAGTGCCTCTGGCACATGTCTTACTGGCTGCAGGTCCAAAGCTGGCCCAATAGGCAAAGGTTGCGTTGGCGCCTTCCGGCACAGCACACCTCCGAGCTGATTGGTTACAGTGAAATGACAACGCCAAGGACTGACAAAAGCCAAGAAGCTGCTTGAGATGCAGGCCGTGGCTCCCAGCAGCCATTGTGCTCTTTCACAGCTGGGGTCTGAGGAGTATCGATAAGGGGCAGAGAATAACAATCGAAGTCTCGAGGCACTGAGTAATGGGACGAGGGGTCTTTATGATCGCCGGATACAAATGAGCCGACAATCCCTCTCTGCGACAAAGGGAAATGCGCCCACTCCTGCGACTATTGGCGCGAATAATGGGCATCTCTCACTTCTGTAAATAGCCGCTGGGTTGGTAAAGAATCGGCCTTCTTCATTAGAATGGCACATATTAATAATAGCATTGGTGGGAAGCTGGCCTCTAAAATGTATTCATCCAATGAGCCATGTTCCCGCCATCCCATCCATTTCTGCAAAAGCTTTGGACGTTAGGGCTCCCCAAATTGGAAGTGAAGATGTGGATGAGGAACTACGCAAGATGCGTAGTTATCGCCTGTGCCTAGAAGGCTGCTTCTACAGTGTGCACTTCTCTCACAGAGCGGCACACGAACCTTTCACATAGGTAATGCCTGCACTAGTGTCACGGCGCTGCTCCACAAGAAGCGCCAATTCGCAGGGAAGCAGTTTGCACTGGAGGTCATGTTGAAATAAATGCAAATTGCATGCAGATAACCGCCAACTTTTACACTTGTCTGCGTCTGGGGCCACTGCATGCACTTTTCAGATTTTGCAAGACAGGGTTAATGTTAATGTTAAAATGCACCACTGCCAGGAAAAAAAGAAGTCCCGCCATAAAATGTGTAGTTGGCATAAGAAGGGGCAGAAAGCTAAACGCACAAACAGTTTCTAGGCTATTCTTCAAGTTACAACAGATACAATATAGGCGTTTCCTTTGTCAGACCAGCCCATAGCTTGTGGCATTTTCATGGGTAAAAAACACAATTTATTTCTGTGGCTGGTAGATTGCACCATCAGTAAAGATGGTACTTTTGGATGGCATACTGGATTTTACCACTGGTTTAATTAAGGGGTGGTATTTTTACTGTTGGTGGCGATCATATGCCTCTTGCTACAAGTTGTACAGCAACCACTCTGTGCAAAAAGCACAGCACGGTTGAGTTTCATTTAATGCAAGCAGCCTCTGCATCATATAGCTTGGATTTTCTGCGTTTATGGTTTGACCTTTGGCCTACGAGAGACGTCCCGAGTAAGCCTGGTCAGATACCAAAATGTGAAAATGTCTGTCGATTTTGTTTAGAAAAAGACACTAAGGAAATCTTGTACCATCTAATTGTCAGATGGGAGAGGCTCAAGGACTTACGCTCATTGTATTTTAAGAAATTGAAATCAGCACATCAAATTATAACGTATGATCACCTATGGCAAATGCTTTTCTCTAGACATAAGAGTACAAATAGAACTACTGTTCTCCAATTTCTATATGCATTGAGACTATGTGAATAGACCAATTCAATTCTGTTATACTAGATATATTTAAAAGATAGTCTAATATGTATACGTTTCTTAACAACTATCTTAAAATTTGAATTTTATGCATTTTGAATTTTAAATTGTGAACATTTTATATATTTCAAATGTTTTGAATCAGTAAATCTGTTTTACAATGTTACATTTCATAAATTGTAAAATTTGATTCATCAGATAACACAATAAAAAGAAATAACAAACACTCTGTCTGGAATGCAACATCTGATAGCTCAGCGCTCAAAGGGGTCAAAGTACTTATTATTCACAACATCTAACCTCAATCCTCACCCCTTATCAAGTATTAACCAGGACAGACTGGACTTTGCTGGTAAACGTTCCTGTTTGGGACCATAATGTTGAATGTAGTTTCTTTGTCGGGCAGTATCTTCCAAAATATCGCAAAGCACAAGGGGGAATGCTTTGAAATAACTGTATAATTTCAATGTTGGGTAGCAGAGAGCTATTCATGTAGGGCTGATGACATTTCTTTTGTTTCTTTCCCCACTTCTTCCTGGATCCCTGGCTGCCATTTCCGTGGTGGCCATCTTAGTTGTATTTTTTATTCAAAAAGCACCTCCGATGGTTGGCAGGAGTGTTAACGGCAATAAGAACACCCTAGTGTGTGTTCTGTGAAGCGGATTGGTCAATCTGCAGGCTATACGCACTGGTATAGCCCGCAGATTGATTACAGCCCGAAGTTCGGGCTGAAGGGAGTTGCAGAGCTGTGGGCGGGCGGGGAAGCCTACAGAAGTGGAGGTTGGTTTGCGTGTGTATTCTGGAACGGAAAGCGTTAACTTTCCATTCTGAAATACACGTTCCTAGACCAACGTGTCCATGTAGGCTGACAAAAATGAAAGCAAAGGAAACACTTTCACAGCCACAGTCACGGATATGAAAAACAAAATGAAAGCAAAGGAAACGCTTTCACAGCGTTTGAAATGGAAAAGGGGATGACATGAGCTGCACAGTAACGGGGAACGTATGGAACACTTTATATTCAGCAAGGAAATGAGAGTAAATGTTGCAGGCACTTCTGAATGTGCAGTAAGTAAATGTAGTGGCTTTAAATGGAATGCATGTACATGTGGACGTTTATTAACTTGCATGTTTGTGTAGAGGAATTAGTACCTGACATTTGTGTAGTGGGGGAGGGGGGACAGCACACCGGACATAAACATAATTAGAACAGGGGACAGGCACACCCACAACTGATTCCACTTTACTATGATACTCCTCCCACCCTGGCACCTTCCACCACCCTATAACAAAAAATGAAACATGTTTAATTGAAGTACAAAAAATGTCTGCAAGATTTCTTTACCATTTAGAAATGTTTTCTACTTCAATTAAACACGTCTCATTTATTCAACTTTAATTAAATAGTGAGGGTGTTCTAATAGCTTTATAGACCTGCAGCTCGGGCCATACCGGTCGTTATGGTCCCTCATACCTCGTTAAACTCGGTCTTCAGGGCCCATAACGCCGGGTACGGCCCTCGCTGCAGGTCTATAAAGCTATATTATGACAAGATTGGTGCTACCAGATTATTTACTTAGGCAGTCGGTTGTTAACACCCGTTATGGCCCATACATTATTGCTTTATTTCAACATGCACTGAACTCAATAACCAATGGGAATAATAGCAATGATAGCAGCAACATCTGATAAGGGCCTGCTGGCCACAGCTGTGTATGAGGATGTCATAATGCAATGCATTACAGTCAATTAGAATCAGGCCCTGTCATCGGCGGCTGCTACCCAGCTCAACATAGTCGGCCAGCACACATAAACTGCTTTTGCTCCACTAGTCCATTAGTAGCACTCTTGTGGTGGCCATTGACAATCAGAATGCTGGGAACACAGTCTGCATCCACTGATTCAAGTCTACGTTTCAAGCAAACTCTTGGTGACTCACTCCGGAACCTCCCAATCACAGCACTTTCCCCATACTTGGAATGAAGTTGACATGATGGCTGTTTCTTCCTCACCTGTTTAGCTACTTAGCCATGCTCACTCTGCTGACTTTTTTTGTCTGTTGTGGAAAGTGAAAGATGGTGTATATGCTACCTGTGCTGTTTCTACTGCCGGCATTGTTAAGTTTAAGGTTTAGGTTAGTACAGTTTACACTGGAGCCTCAGGTGACATAGACATCTTTACTGGGTTCGTAGTTTCAGGTAAGTACATCAGGATTAGATAAAAGAAGTACAAGACAAGTTCTTATTACAAGAGACATCCACCGGTCCACCTGTTCTTAGGCTTCAGTTCCTAACTGACTCCCTGTGGAATCAGAACAGCTTTACACAATAACATTCTACAGCCAACACTCCATACTCAATGCTCTGAGTATAGACACACACATCAGGGAAAGACCAGAATATGTAAAACCCAACAGGCATCTTTTTTGAAGGTTTTTTCAATTTAATAAACAGATAGCACTTCTTTTGCGATCGTATGTACCAAAACACACGTGCTGGGTGTTAACAGCAGTAATAATTAAGGCTGCAGGATGTACCTGTAGTATACCCCGGGACACTCTGAAGGAGAAGTGCAGCCTCCTGCCGGCATAAATTCTTCTTTTTATTTAAAATACAGTGCTCCTCACTGACTCCTGCCTGTCAGTATTTGTTTGCCCACTCCGTCACGTTTTTGCTGTCCCTTAACCATCATTCCTGGTGCCTCTCTCTTCTACTGGTTCTTCGAGGGACTCTAACCAAGTCTCCCTCAGGCTCCCGGCAGCAGGCCAATGCAAGGGCCACGGTTCACATTGCAGGAACTAATACACCGATGCCACATCAGCCCCCACTGTCTTGAATTGCAAAAAAAATAATTTCCAAGCCAGTGAAATTTAACATGAGACTGCAACAATTATCATTAACTCTAAGCCTAATGTAGAGGAGCAGCCGAATGCCTCTACTGGAAGTCCCGTCTCCATCTTGCCTATATGGTGTAAACCGGAAATTGCAACATACACAACACCAGTTATTGTGCCTATTCCACGGAGAGTCTTCGAGAAAAGGTATCCACTGAGAAAGCCCTATATGATGTATCCCCGAAGAGATGATGGTCTCCCGAAGGAGAGACCCAAAGAAGTGCGAGGATGTGAAAAGGAGAGGCTGGTGACATCACAAGAAATTAGTGTGACGCACTGAGGAGAATGACTGATGAAGAGAAGGCATAGACCTTATGGAACGAGATGACGAAATAAATAATCCAGAAGACGTTTATGTACGGAATGAAAATTGCACGTGTGAAGAAGCACTGCAGAAAATGCAAGTCGTTTTATATCTGTGCAGATGCTGTAATGCAAGCAGACTAAGTCACTGTAAAGGCTGGCTATATGTAGTGAATAGACTGCAGACGGTGCAGCTAATATATATAGATATATATGTGTGTATATAGAATCTGGACATTCGATGTCACAATCTTAGTAAGCTCAACCTGTGGAGAAAGGAGGATTGATAGCTGTTTGTGTGTGTCGCAGCAAAGAAATAAGCCGTGGATCGAAGATGGACCAAAGGAAGTCTTCTTGGCCTGGTGTCAAAGTCTAAAAGCAGCCAAAACTGGTTATCAGTCCTTGAAGAACAGTGAATATGAGAACGCGGAGGCATCCCTTATTAACTTGCAAAGAGAGAACACCATGAGTGCCAAATTCCTTTATTCAAGACAATTAAATGCTATAAAGTGGGTTGATTCACGGTCTCTGATCATGTGAGTCCAGGATGAAAATAGAAGTGGGCATGCAGACCTGAACATTGATAAGAACTTGCACACAATCCCTTATATTCCCAAAGACGGGAAGCGACTACAAGGCCAAGTTCAAAGGCAATCTGAATGGCAGAAGGCATGAGTGATAAGAGATGATGGGCTAATTGGGTGGGGAGACATGGTCAAATTCACCCACCAGCACCTGGGGTACCACCTCACGTGCTGCTAGAGAATCGAATGTTCCAGAAGGGTACAAGCGTGCCAACCAATTGTAGAGGGCCATATAATGAAGGGCCTTATAGTTTGAGAGCCAATGATATGCTGTGTATCTAATCACTTTCAAAGATGACTTGCAAAAAGAGAGGGCATGAGCTGCCCACCTAACTATAGAGACCCAATTACAATCCAATCCCTTATAGAAAGTATGTTTAGATACTCCCTTAGTCCAATCACAATCTGATGTAGGAATTCTTAGTTTGCCACGTAGTATGACATCATGTATGACACATTTTTGCTATAAAAGTACTGTTTTTTATTAAATGCTTGGAGATCATGCTGTGAGACGTCCATTGATGTCCGTTTTAGATCATTGAGAATAAAACTGACACTTTGCCAACTTCCTGAGTCAGTCTTCTTATTTGGTGTGAGAGCTATTCTCCATCCCATCCATTGTATGATGTGTTACCTTAATTAAAAGGACCATATGGGTTCATTAACATACTGCAATTATTCCTCAGAATCGATCGATCAGGTATAACTGATTCGTTAAGTCAAATTACATCAATAACAGAGCATGACATATAACTATTATATTTCACTTACGTCTCACATCTTACTCAATTCCTACTCATCCAATAATCCCTCAACGATTCTGGAATCCTTCTGTTCCTGTCCTGTTGTTGGTGCTGTTGAGATGCACCCAGCCTTCCCTCAATATCTGTTGGTGCTAGCTCTGCGTTGAACTCTGGTCTATCATTTCTATCACTCTTTCCACACACACTCCGCAACTCATCAGCACATGCTTTCCAACCTATTTTCCTTCCTTCTGACCTTGGCCAGTTGTTAGCCACACTGAAATGTACAACTCTGTCCAGGATCCATATGGTGTCAACTTCAATCCTCACTGCTCTATGGAACATTTCTATACATTTCTTTGTTTCAGAGAACCCAGATGTCCCTTTTTACTGCGTGTCCCTTTCCTTACTTTGACCATGTCTCCTATTGCTACATCTCAATGTCTTGTATTATGAATATGCCCAACAAATCTCTCTTAATTCTTACCTTCAGTGCCCTCATTCTTTCTCCTCACCTCTTCGTCATCCATGATTTCTGAGGGTACTAATATATTAACCATCACTGGATTGAGAATGGAGTTCACTTCTGAGCCGCTAATGTTTTTAAATTGTGAGAATCCAGTTGCTCCATGGTCATGGAGCTCACACACCACAACACGGTGGCTGGTGCCTTCCTCCCGTCCATGTTGTGAATAACTTTTTCTACATTTGCAATAACTACTTCATTGAATATCTCTGCTATCCCATTCCATTGTGGATGATACAATGCGGTATGCTTCCAATTAGTACTCTTGTTTTTAGCATACTCACCCTCTACCATACACCTGAATTGTGGACCATTGTCACTTATAATCTCGTCTGGGTAACCTTCTCTCCTAAACACTGCATCTAGAAGTTCCAAGACAGTTTTACCTGTAATTTTGGAAACTAATCTAACTTTAGGCCATTTAAGGTAATTCATTATCATGACTGTTAAAAATATTTTCTTTCCCTTTCTCACATTATAAGGGCCTACTATGACAATGCCTAACCATTTCAAAGTTTCCGTGGGAATTGGTAATGAGAAAGAGCAACTTATTGGTTCTCTTATCTTCATAAGAGTTCAGACATATCCAACATTCTTTCACTTTTCTATCATTATATCCATGCCTGGAAACCCAATTAGTTTTTGTACATTGGATCCCAGGGATGGCTTCTCATGCATCTAATACTAAGGTATCATACTATGTTTGGTGGAACTAACCTTTGAACTCTAAATAACAACTCTTCTTTTATTAATAACTCTTCTCTTACTTCCCAGAATGTTTTTAACTCATCAGGCACTGTTCCTTTCTCTGGCCACCCTTCATTTACATATTTTGAGACCATTTCCATGTTCTTATCCATCTTCAACTGTTCAACCCAACTGCCTTTCACAATGAGCCTATCATGTTGTGTAAAACAACTCACTACAATCCCTTCATCATCTATCTTATGCATCTTGCCTTGAATACAGGCATATGATGAGACATTGGCATGGGAGAAAGAAAGTCTGCAACTTTCTTTTTAGCTCCAGGAACATGCATTACTCTGTAATCATACTCCATGAATGTCAATGACAAATGGGCAATTCTAGAGGTTGCTCTTGACAGTTCTTGCACAGTTAGCACCTTCATCAATGGTTTAAAGCTTGTGTGAATGGTCACTGAATGTCCCCATACATGCTCCGCAAAGTATTCCACTACCCATGTGCAAGCTAGCAACTCTCTTTCAATTATAGAGTATCTTGATTCAGCCTCACTCACTGCCACTCATAACACACAATTCTTTCTTTCCGACCTTCAACCTGCAAGAGGACTGATCCTAACCCCTTAATATTGGTGTCTACTGTTACAATGCAGGGTAATTGTGAGTAGAACCCTCCTAATTTGGGTTCTCTGCATATTTCCTCTTTTATCAGTTTTGCTGAATGTTCACACCATCACTCATTCAAAAACAACACCTCTTTCTGTTAATTCTGTCGGTGTATATGTGATCTCGGAATGTCCTTTACAAATTTACTATAAAATTCTTCCAGTCCCAGAAATGAAAAAAACATAGTAAACTGTGGTAGGCTATGTGCCTCCTTATTAGCGTTCATAGTGTCAAACCTCGGCCTATATCCTGACCCATTGATTATGTGACATAAGTGTTCTACTTCCGACTCTCTGATGGCACATTTTCTCAATTCAATGGTCAGTCTGTTTTTACTAACACTGTGCAACATTCTACATAGTCTCTCATCATGCTCCCTCTTATCTTTACAATACACCAAAATATTGTCTTGGTATAACATGACTCTTGGTATTCTGTTCAACAGGTGCGTCATCATCCATTGAAAAAAGGCATTCTGCAGTAGTGAAACATTGCAATTGGAGATATGAACAATGTCAGGGGTCAGCTATCCATGATGAGAGGAATCGGATTATTTGCGAACGATTAATGCATAGTAAACACATTTGCTCCTTTACACAATTGAGCATTCTGAATATTATATGCAGTGGAATCTTGTCAATCATTATGTTTTTGTTTAGCTCTCTTAAATCTACTCAAACTCTTAGTTTCCCATTTTTCTTTTGTGCTGCGACTATAGGAGTAAACTATTCAGCAGATTCTATGGGTTCAATAATCTTCTGTATGAGTAGTTGTTGTAATTCCTCTTCCATGCAACCTTTGGAATGTTCCTCTCTTTGTGACATATCGGTTTGGCTCCTTCCCTTAAGCAAATCATATGCACATAACCTTCCAGTTTCCCAAAACCTTTGTAGAAAATGTCTGGGTATCTTTCTTATTTATTTTCTGCATTATTTTCTAATAGTTGTTTTGTGCTGTTGCAATCTAATTTTATGTGAAGTGCTTCTTGATCTCTCTATCCAATTACGTTAACTCCCTTTTTGGCTACATGCATTTTATGGGAGCAAATCTATGTTTAAATTCTACCTATGCTATGTAGAATCCTAATGTTTGAATTTTAGAGCCTTCAAATCCTTCTAGATTCCTCATCATAGACTTCTTTAATTTCCCTTTTGATCCTTTGTGCCGCAGTTCTTTTAACTTTTCATCTGTAATTATGGTGTAGGGTGAGCAAATGTGATCAACCATCATCGCAACCATTGTCCTTCATTCTGTATTTTGCAACTTTGGCACTTGAGTTGGTCATCTTGCACATGGCTCTGTAGGTTCACTACTTGTTCATCTTTGAACCTTCACTCTCTTTAAGGCATACAGTTATATTTTTCTTCTTGAGACACCCTGCAGCAAAATGTTCTCTCATTCCACAATATGCACATTTCTGATTAAGTGCTGGACATTGTTGCATGCTTACCTAATGTCCCAATTTTCCAAACCAAAAGAATTTAATTATTTTGTGCATTTGTTTTAGGCTTCCAATGCTGTTTGTATCTCTTGTCATGAAATTCGTTGAGTTTGTCTCGATCTTTTGCTGAGTTTCTTCATGTCCTTTGCCTTGTCCTCTTTTTTGCTTGTGGCTGAGCTTATAGCATTGGCTATTTGGGTTTCTTCTTCTGCTGCAAGATTCTTCTTTTCTTTGACCTCTTCAGCACACAATTCTGTGTATTCAACTATCTTTTTCTGTGGTGATAGTGTCTTCTAATGGGGGATCTCCACAGATCCATAACCTTTCTTCTTGTGTTGAATCATTGATAAGTATGGTTATCTGGTCCCTAACCAATTTATCAGGTCCAATTCCATCTACATATTTCCGTGGCACTGCTAATATTTTTAATACAGAGACATAGGGCATCATTATGAGTGTGCCGGTCTGGTAAAACAAGCTGGTAAAACGTCCAGTGATAACATATCCAGCATTTTCTACTGGACCAGCACATTCTGGGTTTGTCAGTAGGGGCAGTGAACCACTGGCAGGCATGGCCTGCTGAGAGTTCAGACCCCTACTTGCAAAGAATTGCCCCAATCACCGGCATTGGTACTACCGGTGCCGGTGATTGGGGCAAACCTATTTCATGGGGACCCCATGGAAAGGAAACTTACTGCCATTGCGGGCACCCATAATATCCTGGTAACACAGGGATATCAGAAGCAGTAATGGTATGACGAGTTTGCCGGTAAGCAGCTGGTAGTACCGGTGGGTTACCGGCAAACTCAAAATGAGGCCCATAGTCTTCTAATCCTTCTTCCACCATCTGCCTCCTGAAATAAAAGGGAACTCTATTGAGGGTTACATTCTCTTGGGGCGGGTAGTGATTGTATAATTGTTTTAAAGCAATGTCATAAAAGTACATGTCCACACTTTCTAACTCTTCCGCTGTTAAAGGTTGTAGTTCCCTGAACTTTTTCTGACCTTTTGGTACTAAGGCATGCAATAACAAGTACCTTTTCTTCTCTGCAGTGACATTTATATTGTCTACTGCCGCAATATAATTTTTTTTCAGTAATCTCATCATTCCTCTAATGGAATTTGCGTGTCACCAGGTGGGGCCAGAAAATGTTGTGGTGGGTCAACTGTATTATTTTGCATGAACGTGTGTGCTGTAAGCCATATTTAATGAACACTACAGCTAAGTCAATGCCTAGTCTGGGATGCTGAGGAAAACCCTTATTGATTTATTTTTATATTCAGTTCAGTACTCTGGATGACAACCCTTGTATAACACCCCCCTCTTAGAATACCCCTGACCCCACTGAGCCAAGAAGTGGGTTTGTTTTGCAAATTAAAAGGTTTATTTGAAAAATTAAACAATATATATATATATATATATATATATATATATCACACTTTTATAATAAATTAATATCTGATAGTACACTGAGACATATGATGCAGATCCACAATGGGTAATGTTACAGTGGTACACTTGATTACTTAGGAGGAGTATAGAGGATGAGGTAGCTGAGAGTGCTTTTTTGGCTTCAAGGACAACGCAATGATGAATGAAATGCAGTACAGAAAATAACTTGATATGGCTTCAACAAAAGGCAATGTAATCACTTTTCCTTGACAATTCACTCCCCCCCTATGCAATACAAGAAATGGAAGGAGAGCACACAGTCTTCAAGAATCCCAACAAATCACACTTTATAATGCAATACACAGTTCCAGTTCCCCCAGCAAGCTTAGAGAAAACAGGGATGAGTTTTAAACACAGGCAAATTACTTTAATGTGGTTTGCAAGGAAGTGAAAAGGTGCTAAAATTGCTTTTAATTCCCTCTAGAGGTTCAGGGTAGGTGATGGCTACTTTATATTAGTTCAGGCTCACTTTAACAATGCTCTATGAGTTATTACCAAGTTGCAAACGGATTTTAACAAAAGAAAGAATGGAGCTGCTATTTTGACAAGTGGAGAAATTGAGCCAAAATCGCAAATCGCGGTAAATTTCGCGAGTGCAGAAAAAGTATAAGGAGTGGAAAGCCTAGATTCTAAGCTTTCAGATGAAAGTTAAATTTCGTTCCTAGCCCAAACGGTTCCAGAGATACGGACGATTAAATAAAGGTAGTTTTTCAGATTTAAAGTAAACTCAAAATGACAGGTGACAGCTTGCAGCTGCAGAATTGACAGGTGACAGTTGTGCAGCTTTAAAAATGACAGATGACACGATTTCTAGGAGGCAGTTCTACTTAGGTTAAAATAGTTTGGATTAGATTATTTTAACTAAAAGATTGGTTCTGCACAGTTCTGCTAGGTACTCACAATATAAATTTGAACTAGGCCTTGTCACGGATCTGGTCAACACGTCCGGCTGCGGTTCTGTCTGCTCGGCGGGTCAATCAGGCACCGGTTCTGCTCACAGCGATCTGGGTCAGCTCTGCTCTGCTGGTCTAGCCTCTCTGGATTCTGGATGTAACACTGCTTTCTGGGTACTGCTACAGGTTCTTGCAAAAATTCTCGGCAAAACTTCAAACAGCTCGCCCGGCTGTTGAATAGTTTGGTTAGTTTTGAGGCCTGCTGAAGAGGATTCAGCTGGTGGATACAAGCCTCTCTGCTACAAATTCTGGAGTTAATTTCTGCTACAGGTTCTGGAGATTGATGGATTTGAAGTCTGGAACTCTGGATGTGAAGTCGTCGGTCAGCATGCTCCGCAGCAAATAGAATTGAATGTCTCTACCTGTCCCAGCAGTCTCTTTTTATGTGTTTTGGAAAGTGGGTGTGTGCGTTGGTCATAACTAAACCTGCCCCTCTCACTTATCATTGGCCAATTCCTCCTCTCTCCCTTGATTGGGGGAAGGAAATGTGAGTCAGAGTGATGCTGTAGGTTTTATGGTCAGAGGAACCTCCCCTTGTCAGATTGCACACAAATCTATTTCTGACCCAAATACATATTTATCTATGTACCATTTTTCTAATATTATAGGTCCAGTTAACATATTTTCTGTAGCACCAAACCATCCGATCCCTGTCTTTGTACAATGTCGTGTCCACTGATGACAGAATTCTCCCCTTTTCATCCAGATAACGACCTCTAAACCTTTCCAGATTTTACACAAATGTGCACCAGGGATATGGGTTACAGATGATAAAGTGTCAGATTTTTAACATGCATACATTTGGAGTGAGACCCTATTTTCCGCTACCAACCCCCCAGAATACACCACAGGGTCCTAACGCCTCTTAAAATGTGCACCGAAAAATCACAAGAATAATGGTAATACTTATATAATTCTGACAAGTCCGTACTATGAATTATCCATCTTTTTTAAAATTATGCCCTGGTCAAAAAGGGGTGTGGCTTCCCACATCACATGGCGGAATAACTGGTTTATCCACTTCCCCCAAGCCAGCTTGTTCACAGAGGCACAGCTGCCCCCCAGTTTCTCCCAAGAGGAAGCTATTTTACGACGCCCCAATATAACATTTGCCTGAGTCAAGGAAGTTGCATTGTTCTGTCCCTTCCAGTTCCCATGTGCTCCACCCCTAATCTAATCAGAGAGGTGAACTCCTTTTGGCAAGGGGCAGCAGGATGCAGCTAGGCCTGGGAAGAGTGGCTGTTGATCCAGTTTCAACTCCTGTCGGGGGTAGTTGTCAGGCAGAATCCAGTTTCATTAAACCAGGTTTCAGCTAAATGTCCCTTTTTGTTCCCAGTTTTCTACATTCAAATCAAACTGACAATTTTTACCTATACATTAAATAATTACTTCCTTCAAGTCATTTCAGAATATAGTTTTACATTGTATACACCTCTTAGCAAGTCTTTCCTTGGTCTGGTTTTGTTTCATTTGTTCAGTTTTACACAAAAGTCTGGGGGTTTTTAAACGCTGGCTTTCTGATAGTGGTGAGTACTGGTAATGCAACCATTTTTGGGATTAAGAAAATGAATTCCCCGCAGTTCTGAGTTGCTTTTTGGCAATCAGCATTGCCATTCCCAATGGTTTCAGGCACCTGTGTGTGTAGCCCAATGGTGGTTTTAGGCAGTGCCCTCCTGTGCTCACAACATAGGCAAAAATGGGTGGCAGCCTATTCTTCATGTTTTCCCTGTGCATCTCTGGGGAGTTCTGGCCATCATGATGTTTTCCATGCCAGTACTGCACAGTATTATGGTAGGGCTTGGATGCATGGATAAAAACATCCCACAAGCCCCCCCTCTTGCGATGGCCATTCTGTCCTTTCGCTGATGGAACTCGCAAGATCTGGGATGTTCGCCTCCTCTTCTTCCAATTCCATGGATGGCACAGTTCAGCATCTTTTCCTCCCTCCAGTCGATCAATCAGTTCTCCTTGCTGGTCCTGATGGGATGATTGGGCAGTACCCGGGCCCCTCGGGTCTCTGCTCCAGGTCCCCCTTGGTCAGTCTCCATGGTTTCATCTCTCCTAGGATGATAAAGCAAAGCGGCAATACCTATTCGTAGACATTTCTTCACCACTATTAATGTTGTGGTGAACATATACATTTTATGAATCCGAAGATATGAACATATACATTTTCTTTTTTAAATTAGGAGACAAGAACATATATATATACAAGGATCACAGAATTTTATATGCTATATGTGGAATATTTTAGGGTTGGAATTGAATTACTCTGGAGCGGCCCCCTCTGGGATTCCCGTGGATTCCTCCAGTTGTTGCAGAGTGTGCCTGGGATGGCAACACTTTAGCTGATTTATATGTACCCACTTGTCTTCCCCTTCCGCCAGACTGCCTTTGGGGATGCAGATCTTATAGGCAACAGGGGAGATCTTGTCTATAATTTCAAACGGTCCCTTCCATGTAGGCAAGAATATTCGCTGTTTGGCCTGGTTCCTTTGGAAATTATATAGATAGACCCGATCACCCACCTTATATTCCTTTCGGGTAGTTTTTAAATCATAGTGGGTCTTCATGCTCTCGGCTGATCTTTCTAGATTCCACTGAGCATAGGCAAAAGTATGCTGAAGGTGTTTCCTTAAATTCTCCACATACTCATGAGTTGTGGAGGCATTTATCAACGTTTGCTCTTGGGTTCTGTAGAGCAAATGCTGGGGAAGCACCATCTTGCGTCCAGTCATCAACTCAAATAGTGACATTTTGGTTGCAGATGAAGGGGTAGATCTGATGGACATTAGGACCAGAGGTAATCGGATATCCCAACTTGGCCCAGAATCTGCCACAAACTTTTTTAATATGCTCACAATGGTTCGGTTATAGCTCTCCACTGCTCCAGAAGAAGCTAGCCTGTAAGTAATGTGTAGCTTCCTTTTCACCCCAGTATCTCCCACATCTTTGTCATTACTTCACTGGTGAAGTGGCTACCTTTGTCTGACTCAATCCTTTGAGGCAGACCAAAACGGGAAAAGATGTGGTTAATCATCAGGGCAGCTGCTGTTTCCGTCTTGCAGTTTGGGGCTGAGAGACATTCCACCCACTTGGTAAACAAGCATGTAACGGTCAACATGTACTTGTTTCCTCTAGATGAGCGAATCACAGGGCCTACAAAGTCGATTTGCAAATCTGACCATGGCAGTGTCATCCCCCTCTTTTGGAGAGGCGCACGGTGTGTGAGGGATGATGGCTGAAATTGTGCACACACAAGACACCCCTTCAAGTATTGGTCGAGGTCCTGCCCCATGTGTGGCCAGTATGCAACCTCTCTTAAGATTTCCAGTGTTGTGTGAAACCCCCTATGACCGGCGGTGGCCGCATCATGGGCGTGACTTAACATCAGGCTTCGGAATGAGGTAGGAACCACCCACTGATCATGGCCAGCTTGGGATTTCCTTACCAACAAACCGTCTTGGATTCGGAACCTTTTTGGACATTTCATCAACACTCTTAGGTCCTCTTTCCCAATGTAATCGGTATCCGTCAGGGGAAAGTTCTCAGGGTCCTCAATGTGTTGGTAAAACTTACCAATTATTGGATCCCCCTTCTGAGCTGTAATTAAATCAGCATCAGGGGTCTCCTTACTCCATTGTGCAGTTGAAAGATCATTGTGAGCATTGGTCTGGGACCTAGTGATAGCAGTGACCTGGATTTCCCCCAATAGGGACTCTATTTCTATTAGATCCCCTTGGATGGCCCCGGTTTTGGCCAGCTGATCAGCTAAGTCATTTCCAGTTTTGTCTGGTCCCTCTACTTTGGAATGACCCTTAATCTTTTTCCAGTAGATGGTCATCCCATTCGAGGTGACCAGATCATCAATGTTTTGGATTAACTTCCCATGTTTCAGGGGTTTGTTATTAGCACATAACATGCCTCTGGTTTTCCAATTAACCAGGTGCTCCACGAACCCGTTCCGTACATAATCCGAATCGGTGATTATGACCAGTTCGTGGAGTTGATGTTGGACAGCAGTGAGGATGGCCTGATGCACAGCCATCAACTCTGCCACCTGACTACTTCGGGGACCAATTTTGTATCCAGCGGAGGGTTCTGGAAACTCCTTCACCCAGGCATTCCCTACGCCGGCCACCAGTTCTTTCTCCCCGTTGTTGTCAACATGGTACGAGCATCCATCCACATAGACAGTGGGCATTCCCTCACACTTGTCTTCTTTAAAGACTTTGTGTGGGGAATCAAGGTATGCCTCCATGTCGTCCTTGATTTTTAGACTTTCGTCCTCGAGACAGTTTTCTCTGGCACAATCATGCAAGTCAGCCAGACCTTGCGCGAGGGGACTCTTCTTGTTTTGGCCATATCTGACCTCCACAGGAAAGCCTTGCATTGACAGAATCCAGGAAGTAATTCGGGAATTACTCACATTTCCGGCCCGGATTCTGTCACTTTGGAGATATTGCAGAGGCTGGTGTGGAGTCTCCACTATGATGGGTTCCCCCTGGATAAACGGGCGGTAATTCTTCAATGCCCACACTGTTGCCAGGAGTGCCTTCTCACAATCGTTGAATTTTTCCTCCACAGAGGATAAAGTTTTGCTCGCATAGGAGATTACTTTATTGACCTTGTCATGCTTTTGGTATAATACTGCCGTCAAACACATATTAGAGAACCCCGTCTCCAGGAAGAACTCCTTGTTTCTGACAGGGTAAGCTAGGCAAGGCGCTTGTGAGAGGCTTCTTTTGAGTTGTCTTACTGCCTCGGATTGTTCTGGACCCCATTCCCACTTGACCCCCCCCTTCAAGAGATGAATCAGGGGTCTAGTGATCTCTGCGTAGCCTTCAATGAACTTTCTGCTGTAATTAGTTAGTCCAAGGAGGCTGCTTAGTTCCCGCAGAGTTGTGGGGTCTTTCAGTTTCTGGAGTGCTTCCACTTTCTTTTCGTGGGGACAGAGACCCTGAGGAGTAATCTCATTCCCCAAGAAATTAACACGGGTTCTACACCACTGTGCTTTCTGAAAGGAAAGTTTTGCTCCGGCGGCCCTCAACTGTGTCAGAACATAACGGATCTCCGCTATGTGTTCCTCCACAGATGAACTTTTGATGAGGACATCATCTACATAAGCCAGGTTACCCCTCGCACCCAGGTCGGGCATGGCCTTATGTAGGAAAATGTTGAATTAATTGCCGGAGTTGAGGTATCCGAAGGGAGTCCGGGTCCATGTGTACTGCTGGCCCCCAAAGGTAAAAGCCAGTTTGTATTGGTCCTCCCTACTGACAGGCACGGTCCAGTATCCATTGGTCAGGTCTATTGCTGTGAATACCTGTGACCCCTGAATCTGGGCCAGCCCTTGGTCAATGTAGGGCAGAGGCCATCGGGAAGTATGGACCCGTTTGTTGAGCTCCCTAAGGTCGGCGCAGAGTCTCCACTGGCCGTTTGGCTTCAATATTCCCAGCACCGGATTATTGAAAGTGCTGTGGACTGGACGGATTATTCCCCGGGACTCAAGGTTCTTAATTATTTCAGTAAGGGACTCCATGGATGTGAGAGGCAAGCGATATTGCTTCACAAACACTGGAGTCATTCCAGGGTCTGTGGGAATTGTTGTGGTGTGGATGTCGGTGCGACCACAGTCATATGAGTCTACCGCAAAGAGATCTTGGAAATCCAAGAAAACTTGTTTCAACTTTTGCTTCTGTTCCAGAGTCGCACAGGCATCAGCTAGGTTGACTCTCTCTTCCACCATCTGCCTGAAGCCTGGAAAGACTTCTGGTTTGGCTATCTGAGCGGCCTCCTCCAGCTGGGTGGAGAAGTCCCTGGTCAGAGTGCTGATTTGGACTGGAGGCTTCAGGTGGGAAAGGCAGCCCTCATGGACCTGTAAAATCACCTCATCCCTCCTGAAGTCACAAGTCACATCTTCCTCACCATAAGGGCAAGAAGTGTACACCAGGAAGTTCCCCCCATGCCGGGTGAAAATCCTGTCTGGTGTTGTATTGTCCTCACTGTCACTGTCAAAACAGTCCTTGGGGATTGGTCCTAACAGTTAATTTCCTAAATCAATGGAGAAATGTCGGTCATCAATCGCCATTCCAATAATGGTGCCTGCGGCTAGAGTAATACTCTTTAAGTCGCTGTTATCCACCTCTATTGGAATGGTGTCATGTTCTATGTTGACTAATGGTGTTGGGTTTACCCCTAACCCTTGCTGTTGGAGAGAAGCATTTAGATGGATATAAGCATCAGGGTTTTTCAATTTTTGTCCTCTTTTAACTTTCACTCCCAGGGAGAATTGTCGGGTCCTTTCTGGGATGGTGACTTCCTCTTTGATCTGAATTTCAACTGCATAAGGTAGCAATTGAGCTGACCTAAATGCTTTTTCTGGATCATCAAAGCCCATGGGATTATCCGCTAATCAGAACCAAGCTTTGAAGTTTATTAGGTCCAAACTAATGGCAAAGCGATTGAGAATGTCACTGCATAAGTAAAAGGCGTCAGTGACGTCTCGCACGACCCAACAATTATGGACTATGCTCTTGTTGCCAATGGAGATTTTGACCATACACCTGCTTGGCAGGAGATGTTTGGAATTAGCTGCTTCCAGGTCCATTTCCCATTTGTCTATCAGTTTGAAAGTGGGAAGGGCTGGATCTTTTGGGAGTTGGCGGAACATGGCTTCGCTGATGAAGCTCTTACCGTTGTTCACACACACTCGAGCGAGAACAGAGTCCTTCCCATCATTTAACTGAACAGGGATGAACAACTGCTCTCCAATTTGCTGAATATCAGCCAGGCTCTGAGATGATTTCACATCTTTCTGGACTATAGGAGTGGGAGTTTCTGATTGTGGATTAGTAAAGAATTTCAGGGTGTTTCCTTCCAGTGTGGAATACCACCTTAAACTGGAAGGAAGGTTGATTTTCAGAAATAGAGAGGACCCCCCCATCACCAGTCTGTTGTCCTACTGCTATTACTGTCACGTCTGGAATCTGGTTGTTCTGGAAGTGAAATTCTACTTGGTCAGATTTTTGTTCAACCATGTGGCAGGTGCCGTTTAAACTAACATGGTTGACACTCTGTTTTAATTTTATTGGTCGGCTAGTCTGGGTCCAGAGGACCTTGTTTACACAATCTATTAGGGGTGACAACCTTCGTCATTCCCTAGTAAACAAGGGGTACCCTCTGGAGTCACTACTATGACTGGGTGTTTCACCTTGTGTCGCCCAATTTTAATGTCCAAATCTGCAGTCCCCTCGACAGGAATTTCCTTCCCGTCAAAGTTCTGCAGTTGTCCAGGAAGAGAGGTGAGAGGAATACGGTAATTCTCCCCCCTTCCTGCATTTAGTTCCTCAAGGGCCCTTTTGGACAGAAGGGTAGCCTGGGATCCAGTGTCCACCAGTGCCAAAATTGTACCCTGCCCCTGTACTTTTACCGGGGCATAGTATTTTCCCTCCTTCTCCTCAAGGGGGCACAGATAATGCACATTTTTGGACAACTGGTGGGCTAACTTTCTGGTTTTGGACATTGCTAGCGACGAGATTTGGGCAGAATTCTGTGGAGAGACTTGGGAATCTGAAAGAAAAAGTTGGCAACTGGAGATCAGAGCCATTGTGGGTTCCCCTGGTTCTGGTTCTGGGCCGCCCCGCCCTTTTTGGAGGCAGTCATCAGGGTGGGTTTGACCCTTGTGATTTTGGTATTGTCGGTTCTGGGATGAGATGATGGGCGGCGGTAACTCAGTCTCCACATCTCCCCAGTCTGTATTGGAATCCCTTGGGACCCATTTATCCTTGGGAGGAGTTCCCCCATCTCTGAAGGAGAAGATCCTTTTCCCAGGATCTTCTGAAGATCCCTCTCCCTCAAATTGGAAGACCTGTAACTCCTCCACAAAGTGGGTCTGTTTGGGTCCTTTGTTTCTCCTACCCTCCCTCTGCTCCTTGGGAGGCAGGCTTTCAGGGGCAGGAGATTTTGTTTCCGGTCCCTGGTTTTCCAGGGGCTGTTTACAAGTTGGGAAGGAAGCTTCCTCCAAGGCTTTACACCCCCCTTCCCCTTGTGCCTCCTCCCTGGGAACCGGTGGGTTATCGGGGTGCTGCCCCCGTCATTGTTCTGGAGCACCAGGTCCAGAGTTTGGGGCATTCTGTGGTGGCATGCTCATCTGAGGTTTCTGTTGAGCCCTCAGTATGTGACCCATATCTCGTGCCATATTTTGGACCTGGCGCTCAAGTTGTGAAACCCGCTCAGGCTGATACGGGGCTCTATTTTCTCCCCTATGCTGATCCCGGGAAGGGTAGCTATCCCTTCTCTGGTAGTACCCCTGGTTGGGAAGATTTTGGTACCCCTCCACCCTTGGCCTCCCCTCTCCCGGATTAGGTTGTCTGGGCTCAGGGAATTGGGGAAAGAAGGATGGATGATTTTGGGGCTGGAAAGTGGGTGGATACTTGGGGAAAAAGTTCTGCCCAGGATTTGGTGAATTTCTGCCCTCCTGGGGGAAGAAGTTAGGAGGGAAGTTCCCCGGGTCAGGTGCTTGGCTGGATCCCCCCCTTGGGCTGGAGGAGTCCACACATAACCCAGGATTGGTCGGTTTCCCTTGTAGCGGGGACTTACATAGTCAGGGGGGCGGGGGACCCCATTTGTGGGACTACCTCCTCGACTCCCTGTCTGTGACTGGCCCGAGGGCCTTCTGGGCTGTGAATTATTTGGTGCAGGCAGGTTTTTAGGCCCCCCATCTCCAAATCTAAAACGGGGGCAACCTTTACCTCTGCCACCTTGGCAGCAGCAGGGGTGCTGTTGGTTTTGTGGTTTTTCGGCGCATTATTTTTATTTTCGATGGGCTTCTGCACCTCATAGATCCGGGTAGCCTGTTGAATGACCCAGTCTAAAGATCTTTTCTCATGAAAATCTCTCACGAGCTGGGTCATTATGTATTTGGGTAAGGCATGGAAAAACGTATTGATAAATTCTCTGCTACCCGTGCGCACCCTTCTGGTGGTCTGTGCAAAAGCACGCTTTAATTCTTGCACAAACTCTTGTGGGGCCTGATCCTCCCCACATTGCAAATTGTAGGCTGCCTTGCGAGCCTCTTGAGGATTTCTGTGCACAGAAAAATGTTTCAAGATGGCCGCCCTGTATGTTGACCACCTTGAATGGTTTTGATCCTCCAGCCCCGCAAAGAAACTGGAGTATTCTGGTGAGAAGGTCCACTTTACATATTGAATACAGCTTTGGCTGTCCTTCAAATGGAAAGTCTCCATCATTTGCTCATAGAGCTCCAAGTGTTCCCAAACAGAATACTTGGCGTTCTTATGATAAGGCGTGATGACACTCCTTATTGCCTTTATTTGTTTCAATGGGTCCTTAAGCAAGGCCCTTTTTTGCCTTATTGGCCTTTTTGGTTCGGGTAACCCTGGTCCATTCATCCTCCGACTCAGAAGCGCTGCTCCCAGAGGTGCCCGTCTGATCTTCCAGGTTTTCCCGGATTCTGCGAGCCTGGGAATGGCTGGCAGAATGTGGGGACCTGGTCTCCTGTGTCCTGTAATGCTCAGAGGAGTCTTCAGACCCCTCCTTGCTGCCAGTATTTGCTGGGTACCCCCCCCACTGACCTAACTGGGAAGAGGTTTTCAGGATGCCCTTAATGGGCCTACTCTCCTGGGGTTCCCCACTAAATTGCACTGTGCTTGGGTGCCCATACCCGGATGCCCGCCCCTCCATTCCTGGGAGGTACTGGCCTATGAGCCCCATACTTCTAGCTGGATAGTAATCTGCCATCTCCGTGGCCCTGGGTCCATGTGCGCGAGGGGACATGGGGGTGGCAGAGTCCAGGGACTGGGAGAGATGAAGGCCTCTGGTACCAGGGCTCCTGAGGTTATGCTGAGGCGTTTCCCTTTCCCAGCGCACCTCGTCTCTATCAGCCCCTGCTCCCTGTTGCAGTGCAAGAGCCTGCGCTTTCAGTTCCTCAGTTAGGGCCTTACTAGACTCTATCAATCTCTTCTGCATCGCTACCTGTTGCTGGAGCCTATCATTGTGCTGACAGAGAGCCTCATTTTCTCTCTGTGCCTCCTGATTGGTCCTGGAGTACTGGGCCAGTCTCTGCTGCAGGAGGGTTACCCCCTGAGCTGTGTCCCTATTGGCCTGCTCCTTTCTTGCCAGAGCATCCTCCATCCTCCTGGTGTGCTCTAACAGGTTCTGGTGTTCTTTTTGGCGGTCACCCAGTCCCTGCAGGGCCAGGTGATTTTCTTCCATTTTCCTTTTTAAGTGGCAGACTTCCTGGCCTAAGGTATCCCTTTCCTGACTAAGAGCCTGCATATGTGCCGCCAGGTCGTCCCTTTGCCTTTGGAAGGCACCAGCTTTCTGGCGCTCCTGGTCAAACTCTGCCTGGGTATCCAGGTCTTTCAAAATCAGTTTATTGCTCTCTGCCTTCTCCCTATCTAGGTGGCTTTGCAGGGTGACTACCTGCTCGGCACATGCCCTATTGAAATCTAATTGTTGCTCCAGCTTTTTCTGGCTCTGCAGTAGGGAGTCCAAACCTTCTTGGTACTCCTTCTGCAAGGCCAGAAATCTGGTATCCTGGTCCGCCTTTTCCTGTTGCAGCACATCCATATCCTCCTTTATTTTAGTGATGTACTGTCTGCTGTCCTTTTCTGACTCCTGGCTCCTGAGCAGCCTCTGCTCAGAAGAGTCCAGATCAGATTGGGCCTTCTCTAACGCCATCTGTTGCCTATTTGCCAGATCTTGGCCTTCAGCACATTTGTCCTGCATGGCTCCCATATATAGATACAAATATGCCGCTATCCTGGCAATCTTATTATGTTCATCTTTGGCTTTAGGGGCCATATATAGTTCACTCAGGGCCACATGTAGGGGATCCTGATCTCTCCATATATATGACCCTGTTGCAGTGACCTGTTGCGCGACTGCCTGCAACCAGACCGTTTGGTCCTGATGAGTCCACTCACCTCTCACAAATAGCTTATGTAAGAAGTGCTCTCTGGATATTTTCATATCTACCAAGGTCGTCATTCTGGAATTTGAGTTCCTTCCTGACTTACCGAAGTTTGTATTTTATTTTGCAAAACAGACCGTTTCCTTAGAGCGTTCCTTTGAGGGATGCTTTCACAGTGTAAAACAACGTGGTGATCTAACCGGATATGTGTATCTGGTCAGTTGGCACACTGTATTAATCTGCACAAGTGGTAAATCTAACCCAGAATATCCCGGACGAGCCCCGACTTTTGTAAGCGATATTCAATCAACACTACAGCTAAGTCAATGCCTAGTCTGGGATGCTGAGGAAAACCCTTATTGATTTATTTTTATATTCAGTTCAGTACTCTGGATGACAACCCTTGTATAACACCCCCTTCTTAGAATACCCCTGACCCCACTGAGCCAAGAAGTAGGTTTGTTTTGCAAATTAAAAGGTTTATTTGAAAAATTAAACAATACATATATATCACACTTTTATAATAAAGACATATGATGCGGATCCACAATTGGTAATGTTACAGTGGTACACTTGATTACTTAGGAGTAGTATAGAGGATGAGGTAGCTGAGAGTGCTTTTATAGCTTCAAGGACAACGCAATGATGAATGAAATGCAGTACAGAAAATAACTTGATATGGCTTCAACAAAAGGCAATGTAATCACTTTTCCTTGACAATTCACTCCCCCCCATGCAATACAAGAAATAGAAGGAGAGCACACAGTCTTCAAGAATCCCAACAAATCACACTTTATAATGCAATACACAGTTCCAGTTTCCCCAGCACGCTTAGAGAAAACAGGGATGAGTTTTAAACACAGGCGAATTACTTTAATGTGGTTTGCAAGGAAGTTAAAAGGTGCTAAAATTGCTTTTAATTCCCTCTAGAGGTTCAGGGTAGGTGATGGCTACTTTATACTAGTTCAGGCTCACTTTAACAATGCTCTATGAGTTATTACCAAGTTGCAAACAGATTTTAACAAAAGAAAGAATGGAGCTGCTATTTTGACAAGTGGAGAAATTTAGCCAAAATCGCAAATTGCGGTAAATTTCGTGAGTGCAGAAAACGTATAAGGAGTGGAAAGCCTAGATTCTAAGCTTTCAGATGAAAGTTAAATTTCGTTCCTAGCCCAAACGGTTCCAGAGATACGGACGATTAAATAAAGGTAGTTTATCGGATTTAAAGTAAACTCAAAATGACAGGTGACAGCTTGCAGCTGCAGAATTGACAGGTGACAGTTGTGCAGCTTTAAAAATGACAGATGACACGATTTCTAGGAGGCAGTTCTACTTAGGTTAAAATAGTTTGGATTAGATTATTTTAACTAAGAGATTGGTTCTGCACAGTTCTGCTAGGTACTCACAATAAAAATTTGAACTAGGCCTCGTCACAGATCTGGTCAACACGTCCGGCTGCGGTTCTGTCTGCTCGGCGGGTCAATCAGGCACCGGTTCTGCTTACAGCGATCTTGGTCAGCTCTGCTCTGCTGGTCTAGCCTCTCTGGATTCTGGATGTAACACTGCTTTCTGGGTACTGCTACAGGTTCTTGCAAAAATTCTCGGCAAAACTTCAAACAGCTCGCCCGGCTGTTGAATAGTTTGGTTAGTTTTGAGGCCTGCTGAAGAGGATTCAGCTAGTGGATACAGGCCTCTCTGCTACAAATTCTGGAGTTAATTTCTGCTACAGGTTCTGGAGATTGATGGATTTGAAGTCTGGATCTCTGGATGTGAAGTCGTCGGTCAGCATGCTCCGCAGCAAATGGAATTGAATGTCTCTACCTGTCCCAGCAGTCTCTTTTTATGTGTTTTGGAAAGTGGGTGTGTGCGTTGGTCATAACTAGACCTGCCCCTCTCACTTATCATTGGCCAATTTCTCCTCTCTCCCTTGATTGGGGGAAGGAAATGTGAGTCAGAGTGATGCTGTAGGTTTTATGGTCAGAGGAACCTCCCCTTGTCAGATTGCATACAAATCTATTTCTGACCCAAATACATATTTATCTTTGTACCATTTTTCTAATATTATACGTCCAGTTAACATATTTTCTGTAGCACCAAACCATCCGATCCCTGTCTTTGTACGATGTCGTGTCCACTGATGACAGAATTCTCCCCTTTTCATCCAGATAACGACCTCTAAACCTTTCCAGATTTTACACAAATGTGCACCAGGGATATGGGTTACAGATGATAAAGTGTCAGATTTTTAACATGCATACATTTGGAGTGAGACCCTATTTTCCGCTAGCAACCCCCCAGAATACACCACAGGGTCCTAACGCCTCTTAAAATGTGCACCGAAAAATCACAAGAATAATGGTATTACTTATATAATTCTGACAAGTCCGTACTATGAATTATCCATTTTTTTTTTTAATTATGCCCTGGTCAAAAAGGGGTGTGGCTTCCCACATCACATGGTGGAGTAACTGGTTTATCCACTTCCCCCAAGCCAGCTTGTTCACAGAGGCACAGCTGCCCCCCAGTTTCTCCCAAGAGGAAACTATTTTACGACGCCCCCAATATAACATTTGCCTGAGTCAAGGAAGTTGCATTGTTCTGTCCCTTCCAGTTCCCAGGTGCTCCACCCCTAATCTAATCAGAGAGTTGAACTCCTTTTGGCAAGGGGCAGCAGTATGCAGCTAGGCCTGGGAAGAGTGGCTGTTGATCCAGTTTCAACTCCTGTCGGGGGTAGTTGTCAGGCAGAATCCAGTTTCATTAAGCCAGGTTTCAGCTAAATGTCACTTTTTGTTCCCAGTTTTCTACATTCAAATCAAACTGACAATTTTTACCTATACATTAAATAATAACTTCCTTCAAGTCATTTCAGAATATAGTTTTACATTGTATCCACCTCTTAGCAAATCTTTCCTTGGTCTGGTTTTGTTTCATTTGTTCAGTTTTACACAAAAGTCTGGTGGTTTTAAAATGCCGGCTTTCTGATAGTGGTGAGTACTGGTAATGCAACCATTTTTGGGATTAAGAAAATGAATTCCCCACAGTTCTGAGTTGCTTTTTGGCAATCAGCATTGCCATTCCCAATGGTTTCAGGCTACTGTGTGTATAGCCCAATGGTGGTTTTAGGCAGTGCCCTCCTGTGCTCACAACATAGGCAAAAATGGGTTGCAGCCTATTCTTCATGTTTTCCCTGTGCACTCTCTGGGGAGTTCTGGCCATCATGATGTTTTTCATGCCAGTACTGCACAGTTTTATGGTAGGGCTTGGATGCATGGGTAAAAACATCCCACAGCCCTTCGTGTCATAGGGCTTAGCAGAGTTATATTTACTTGGCTGGGAGGAGTGAACAAGATAGACTGATGCTGCTGCAGTTCAATGATGGAATTCTTCAAAGCTCGCATTGTGCGAATGACATTCAGACTACAGAGTAGCATTCTAGATTAAAACCGTGTCTTCCCATGAACATGAAAATAAACATATAGGTATGAATATTTTTAATTTGAATCATTGCTGAAATTTCTATAAATATATACAATATTTTGTATACTACTTCATTTGTGCAGTGTGGTGAGGCCAAGCAGTGACCCTTTCTCGCTTTTTACCTTTCCATGTTAATGAGTAAATCAGAGATGTCACGTCCTAGTTTTTGACACTGCTCTTACCAAAGGACAGTATCCAACCAGCAACATATTTCATTTGAAAAGGGACTATGCAGTTCATTAAAGTTAGTTTGTATAACAACAATCTTAAATGGTACAAGGTGGTTTAATCGACTGCCATCACACTGTGATAAGTTACTTCATTGTAGAGTACTTTGTTTTTTTCTTTTAGTGGGAGGTTACCCTCCCATACCCAGGACTTGGGCCACTGTGTTTGTGCCCTCTCTCACATGTGCTCTGTAAATAAAGGCAAACCTCATTAAATGTGCCCCTGTACATTTAGTGTGATAGGCCAGTTGCAAAGCATACATGTAGCTTAATCCTTCTCTTCATACTTGAAGCAAATAAACACAGCCCCTGTTGGAAAGTTAGTCCCACTCATGTTCAGGTTACATACCTAATTGATCATCCTGGTGTCAGCACAAAGTCTGTTTATATAATTAAACCCTGAGAAATACTTTAAAGGATATATATTGTTGCAAGAATTATTAAAAGGGAAATGTACTTCCCAGGAAACTCTAATCTTACCCAAATAGGCCTCATAACAGTCTTTTCTGTTAGATATGATTTGCATCTGTCATAAAACTGTCATATTCCTAAACTATGGACCCGTTTTTCTCCAGAAGAAGAGAGACACACCATTGCAGTGATTTCTTGGGTGTGCCATCAAATTTTACTATCTGCAGGGTGGGATGCCCATCTGAGCTCTGTGCTGTGGGTGACTACAATTCCTTTAAAGGAATGACAAAGGGGCTAATTTTGGCACTCACAGCATCCTGTGGTTGGCCCTTTTTGAGGTTTGGGAGGCATGTAACTGGCACCTGGTAGCTGGGATTTAAAAACCAGTCTGGCTTCAACCCAATAAGAAGAGGAATGTTCAAACATGGTACCAAGATTGTGGTGTCTGGCAATGCACTGCTGTTGGAGGAATTGTGTGCCATGGTCATGTCTTCCACCTGAAGTGCAGGTGAGGGTTTCTTATGTTTTGCACCTGAACGAACTCGGCGAGTTGCCCTGAGTCGCACTGGGAGGACGTTTGGGGTGGCTGGTTATCGCGCTTGGATTAACTTTTTGAGTTGTCCATTCATGGTATCTACTGTGAGTTTTTAGCACGTGCACACTATTTGTGAAGATTCACCATGGGCTCCACCTGGAAGAGATGGAAAGTATAGCCCATGCTGTATTAGTGCAATATGTGAAGGCTAGCCTGTGTCACTAACCATTTGTTCCAGCCGCAAGATTCGACAGAGGATGACATTAGCTGAACAAACAGGTGCATCTACACCAAATCTCCATCTGAATTTCTAGCCACGTATAAATGCACCAGTCTGGTGGATACCGGCCACAGCATGGCTACCCTCACACATCAGAATACAGCAATGACTGTGACAAATTTGTTCTCGCTGGTCACATAATTGTTCCTCCTACTGACACCAGAATACGCCTCAGCACCTCTGCCATCAGTATATAGCAATGACCTATGACAAATTTGCAACAGCTGGACCCATAACGAGTCTCTTGCACTCATGCTTTCTTCTGAACTCTCTCAGGACTCATTCACATGCCTGTCCTCGTGGGATGCTTTTTATGGGAGCTCGGCCAGTCCTCCTAAGCCTTATGGCGGCCAAATGAGCACATCCATTCTGAACCCACACCGTGATTTCCCTCACTTTGGACTCCGGTCGCTGAGGTCATTCCCACCACTAGCGCATTGAATCTGACACTTTATCATCTGTAACCCATATCCCTGGTGCACATTTGTGTAAAATCTGGAAAGGTTTAGAGGTCGTTATCTGGATGAAAAGGGGAGAATTCTGTCATCAGTGGACACGACATCGTACAAAGACAGGGATCGGATGGTTTGGTGCTACATAAAATATGTTAACTGGACCTATAATATTAGAAAAATGGTACATAGATAAATATGTATTTGGGTCAGAAATAGATTTGTGTGCAAATTGACCAGGGGAGGATCCTCTGACCCATAAACAGACCTCATCATGATGACAATCCATTTCCTTCCCCCAATCATGGGAGAGGGGAGAATTGGGCCAATGACAAGTAGAGAGGGGCAGGCTTAGCTAGGCCCAGGCACACACCCATTTTCAAAACACATAAAAAGAGACTGCTGGGACAGGTAGAGACATTCAATTCCATTTGCTGCGGAGCATGCTGACTGACGACTTCACATCCAGAGATCCAGACTTCAAATCCATCAATCTCCAGAACCTGTAGCAGAAATTAACTCCAGAATTTGTAGCAGAGAGGCCTGAATCCACCAGCTGAATCCTCTTCAGCAGGCCTCAAAACCAACCAAACTATTCAACAGCCGGGTGAGCTGTTTGAATTTTTGCCAAGAATTTTTGCAAGAACCTGTAGCAGTATCCAGAAAGCAGTGCTGTATCTGGAACCCGAGAGAACCACAAACCAGACCGTTGTGAGCAGATCCGGTGCTTGACAGACCCCGAGAGCAGAGCTGACCCAGATAGCCGGGACTTCAGAACCACCCGCCGGAAGTCCCGTCCAACCTGACCAGACCGTGACGAGGCCTATTTCAAATTGATATTGTGAGTACCTAGCAGAACTGTGCAGAACCAATCTCTTAGTTAAAATAATCTAATCCAAACTATTTTAACCTAAGTAGAACAGCCTCCTAGAAATCGTGTCATCTGTCATTTTTAAAGCTGCACAACTGTCACCTGTCACCTGTCAATTCTGCAGCTGCAAGCTGTCACCTGTCATTTTGAGTTTACTTTAAATCCGAAAAACTACCTTTATTTAATCGTCCGTATCTCTGGAACCGTTTGGGCTAGGAACGAGATTTAACTTTCCTATGAAAGCTTAGAATCTAAGCTTTCCAACAAGCCTAGGAATTTACCGCGATTTGCCATTATGGCTCAATTTCTCCACTTGTCAAAATAGCAGCTCCATTCTTTCTTTTGTTAAAATACATTGCAACTTGGTAATAACTCATAGAGCATTGCTAAAGTGAGCCTGAACTAATACCAGCACGCATCTCCCACTCACCCTGAATCTCTAGAGGGAATTAAAATCAGTTGGCACATTTTCCCATCCATTGCCATCACATTTAAAAAGCATTTTGGGCCTGTGTTTCAAACTCCTACCTGTTTCCTCTAAGCTTGCTGGGGGGAACTGAATTTCATATTGTATTTGATTGCATTCCTGAGAACTGTGTGCTCCTCTTTCCATCTACTTCCATTTCTTACATTGCATAGGGGAGGGGGGTGAATTGCCAGAGAAAAAGTGATTATCTTATCTTTTGCTAAAATCATATCAAGCATTTCTGTACTGCATTTTATTCCTCATTGCGTTGTCCTTGAAGCCATAAAAGCACTCTCAGCTACCTCATGCTCTATACTACTCCTAAGTAATCAAGTGTACCACTGTAACATTACCCATTGTGGATCCACATCATATGTCTCAGTGTACTATCAGATATTAATTTATTATAAAAGTGTGATATATATATATTGTTTAATTTTTCAAATAAACCTTTTAATTTGCAAAACAAACCTACTTCTTGGCTCAGTGGGGTCAGGGGGATTCTAAGAGGGGGGTGTTATACACGGGTTGTCATCCAGAGTACTGAACTGAATATAAAAATACATCAATAAGGGTTTTCCTCAGCATCCCAGAGTACTGAACTGAATATAAAAATACATCAATAAGGGTTTTCCTCAGCATCCCAGACTAGGCATTGGCTTGGCTGTAGTGTTGATTGAATATCGCTTACAGGGCCTAATACAGCACTTATACTGATCCTCGTTATTGTGATACATCATTTCAGGGGATACGCCCCTGCATTTCCTCTACCTCCTTGCCATTATCTTCTCTTTCATTTTGGGTGATTTTCCACCCATTCAAAAGCCCTGTGCTTCCCTTCTCCAACACTCACTCCTCTCCTTGCTGTGCCATTGCTCCTTTCTCCTGCCCAGTGCCCCACCTCTGAAACTTTTTGAAAAAATACCAGCATGCCCAACCTCATCTGCACCCATCACCCACACCTACCTGACATCCTGTTGTCTGCATCACATTTCTTCCGGTAGGATGCCTCCTCTGGGGCATTTCCTCTTCTCAGGCACGTATTACCGGAATTCTGGTTCTGGTATTCCCATATACCACAGTTCAGCACGTGTGTTCAGCATCTGGGCCTGAAACAGGAGTAGTGGTAGGGGATACCTTTTTTGTCAATGTTATATTTGACAGGAGGCCATGCCCATTTCCCTGCCCATTTCCCTACCCCTTTCCAATAATGTTTAAATATATTTTATATACATTTTATATAATGTGATTGCCCCTGACATTTTTGATATTAATGTCATGTACATTTTATATACATCTGATTGAACCCCGATAGTTTGTATATACATTTGATATTAAATTCATATACATGTTATATAAATTTGATTGAACGCAAATATTTTTATATATTTTTAATATTAATTTTATATACATTGTATATAAATTAGAATGCCCCCCAACATTTGAATACTCATTTTTGATACACATTGTATGTACATTTGTATACATGTGTTGAGCCCAACATTTCTGATATAAAATATTACATACATGTTATATAAATGTAATTGCCCCCAAATTTGTAATATACATTTTATATTAATTAAATATTAGTTGATAGAAAATTGATAACCCCCCAATAAATTGGATATAAACTTGATATAAAATGGATAAGAACCCCAAAATGGTTTAAAATAAATTTACTAAGCCCCTAAAAGAACGTTTAATATAATGTTTCTATGACCTCAACATTTTTATATAAACTCGATACAAAAATACATAAAAGCCCAGGTGTAGGGTTACTACAAAAGGGGTCCGGTCTACTTAGTACCGTGTGTAAGCAATATGTGCTGCTGCTAATCGAGCAGCTACATGTAAACAACGACGGAGGTTCAATGTAATGAAAACTGCCACAAACTCACTTTGCACAATGGGTTTCCCTATAACATATACAAAAAGCATTTGACAGTACTTCCACTTGTCATTCCATACACAGCGGAACATGTAAACAATGACTGCCAATGGCCAATTTTGCACTTCAACATGCAGGGTTTAGACCGGATGTAAACCGTGACCACCACTGTCAGACATTTTACTGCTTCAGCCAAACACGGGTCAAAATGTAAAATTAAAACAAAGGCTGCCACAGACAGACCCCACAGCAAACCTTGTGTTAAACACTAAACGTCCCTTGTTTACCAATCCTGATCCAAAACCCTATCTAGTTAATGGCAATAACCAGTTGCTCTGTTTGTTATTTGAAATGTATGTACACAAGGGGCCTGATTCATGGAAGTGGTTTATAATTGCACAATCCCATAGGAAAACATTCAATGAATCAGGGCCAATATGTTTACCTTCAATGGATATCTGCTGTGAGATTTTAACTCAAAGACCTATCAAAGAGCTATCTAACTGTGCTTAGAATATATGCCCCCTGAATTCAGTAACAACATTTCACAAATGGTGAAACTTCTGCGATCATTATTTTTTGATTTTGTGAGAAAATAGGGATTGCAGAGACAAGGGACAAGACAAATGATCCACACCAGGCACTAGGCTGGAGTGAGATACGATCTGACAACAGGCCCATCGTTTCAAGGCAGTAGCAGTCTGTGTGATCAAATGGCACAAAAAACAAAAGTAACCTGCGGGCTTCCCTGTTATTTCCCATGTTTTTCACGATGACTCATGTTATTAAGGCATAAACGAGGAAGGAAGGAAGTACTTTCAAAATGGTCGATGTCAGCATTGTGAAGGCATGGCAGGAAACAGCTGGGGGCTGGTGAGCCGGGTTTAAAATGGGGTTGGCCATCCGCTGGTAGATTGCCGAACACTTTTGGAGTTCCCACTCTGGAGCATAAACTGGATTTCTGCGGCTGATAGAGTGCGGCTTGTTTAAAATTGGGATCCCCACTGGGCAATTAGAGCTGGCTGAAGAAGGCATTGAAACTCTGCTGAAGATGCCAAGGGGCTAATTGGATCATCTGAAGCTGCACACTTGGTCCCTGCGCAGAGGACTGCATATCTCCTGAGCCCTGTGGAGATGCGCTGATTGCAGGCCTGCCTGGGCTTACCAACAGGTATTGGAAGACTTCTTTTAGTTTTCTTACGAGCATTCAAGATAAGTGAAAATAGGGGCATGTCTAACTGCCGAACGATGGAGACATAAACCTCCATTGCTCCTGTGCTGCAAGCCGAATCCTGCATCCATCCTGCGCATCTACCCACCCTAGATGGCTTAAAATTCCTCCTCCAGCTGTGTGATTATATGCTGCATCGACCTCCGATGAAAACCGGAGCAGAGGTGCTGAACGATCCTGTGGGCTTGTAGTTTTGTGGCCGCGGTCCCCGCGCCAAGCAGTGCTCCCAAGATGGCTGCCATGAGACCGATGTAAGCAGTGGATGGAGGGATCGAGACACGGCAGCGGAAGGCGAGCTACAGGGAGGTGTAAACAAGCCTGCCCCGGTGTCTGGGGACCGCCTGTGGCAGCGAGACACCAATCCTCCTGGTGCCTGTGAACACGAGGGACGGGCGAGAGCAAGGAGCGCCTGCCGGCCCTCGCCCCCTGTGCGAACCGGCGCATGTGTTGTGGTACCGGCGACACTGCACGACCAACTGTGCCCTGGCTGCTCTGTAAGGCCGAGGAGAGCCGGGTGGTTTCCCGCCGCGAGGCGAGGGGTGATACGGCGCTGATCCGACTTCTGCGACAGAGGGGACACGTTTGTGCGCCGCTTAACCACCCCCCGCGCACCCTTCACACACTGAGATGCGTCGAGGCCTACTCATAGGGTCGCTGCAGCGGCGTGGGAGCAGAGCGGCCATGACCTGATACACCCCTGCAACAGCGCGGGCGCTCCGCATTGCGTAGAGTGCCTGTGGAGTCATCTACATCCTGCAGTCACTGACACCTGCTGCTCTGTTCCGGAGAACAACTGTGCGGTAAGGAAAGGGGGGTGGCAACGGGCGGGGGTTCGAGTTTCAAGACACTGTCGACCCCACCCCAACCCCCCCTTGCTCGTTGGAGCGGCCCTGCCGAAGCCCTGGTGTCCCCCCTGGATATACGAAGCGGGCTTGGGGGAATCGCGGACTGGGGCAAACAGGCAACTGCGCAACAGGCGGCAGGGACTCGGGACTGGAAGAACCCACGGCCCCTGTCCCCGGAGCGCGGGCTAACATCTTTGCCCCGACCCTGCCCCACCCAGTGGAAGGAACCACAACACAACAGATCCGTGTGGGTCCCAGTGACTGGTGGGCGCATCGATCACAAAGTGTCCTTGGGCCAACAACATCACAACTGGTGCAGTTCCCTGGGTGTTCCGCCCACACGATATCTGGACTCGGCGACAACACTCCTGGCCCAGCAGCACTACCAGCCTCCTGCACCGCCGCTGTCCCCTCTCGTCCCGCCCGGGACGAACCCCGGCCAGTGCCGGACCAGATACCCAGCAATGGGGAAAGATAAACCCAGGAAGACCTCTACGCAGAGCAGAATTGAACAATACGCTACCACACCATTGACTCACTCCCCGGAGAGGCCGCAAATATCTGAGTTAGACTGTATGGAAGAGGATATCTCCCTCAGAGATATAATGAGTGCCATTGCCAGCTCCAGAACTTCAATGGAAAAAAGATGGACAGTATTGGTGCGGGCGTGTCCCTACTAAGACATGACCTGCAAAAGCTGACCTCACGCACTGGGGAGGCGGAGGCACGAAGTTCGGAAACCGAAGACAGCCTACGGGGGATAAACTGCAATGTGTCCGGCATGATGGCATGCATCAAGCTCCTGGAGGCTAGTGTGGACGATAGCGAAGGCAGCTCCAGGCAAAACAATGTTTGCATACTTGGCCTTCCCGAGAAGGCGGAGGGGGATTGTATGGAACTATTCCTCGAGGATTGGCTTGTGGACACATATGACGCGCAATCCTTCTCGAAATTTTTCTCCATCGAACGGGCCCATCGCATCCCAACTGGCAGGGTCACCCCGGGAGTACCGCCGCGCACAGTTATCGCAAGATTTCTAAACTATAGAGATAGGGATACGGTGCTGCAGCTGGCGAGATCGAAAGGGACAATCACATATAATGGATCAAAAATCGCCTTCTTCCCTGACTTTACCAAGGAGGTGCAAAAGGCTCGCCAGTCATTCGATCCGCTCAAGAGGCGCCTCCACTCACTGGGTGGCAAATACGGACTAATCTTTCCGGCCCAACTTAAGATTTACCATAAGGGGACATCAGTGCATTTTACAGATCCGAAGGAAGCGTGGAGTTGGGCCGAGAAGCACATAGATGGAGACTGGGGCCCTGGATGGGGGGGAGAAGAGAACACAATAGACCACATCCTGAGCACCCACCGACATGGATTTGCAACAGCAGCAACAAATTGAGAATCAGCACCAAGAAAACGTATAAGGTGCTACAACAGCCAGTGAAGATGCCTGAAACATCGCACAAGTAACGCAACGGAGCTCACGCTCCATAATAGAAACTGAAACATAAGAACTATCTAGGCTGGCGGCCGACCAAGCAGTCGCACCCCCAACCAAGGCAACGAATCAAAAGTTAAAGATTTAATTGGTTGAATGTTTATATTGGGTCGACAGATGCTTCAGTTGGGGGTGGAGTATATGGTGGGGGGAGTTGAGGATGACTTTTTTTCAGTTTTCAATGTTTAGCATGCAAAGGCACGATGAGTACGCTGTACAGATCAAGCGCGGTACAACTGCCGCGTATACAATCGAGTAAACACATGCGCGAATCTACACCCCAAACAGCCAATGGCACCTGAGACTAATTCAACCCAGGGAAAGCTCAAACTCCTGTCATGGAACGTGAATGGGCTGGGATCCAGCATCAAAAGAAGACTGGTACTGCAGCACCTAAATAGACACTCCCCGGATATAGTCTTTCTGTCCGAAACACACCTTGCAGGAAATGTGTGCAAATTCTTCCAAAGATCAAACTACCGCACAGCAGTGCATGCTGGTTTCTCCATGGGTGCGAGAGGGGTGCTCATACTGATCCATAAAAGACTTCCGCTTGTGATCACGCACAAGCTACAAGACAGAGGAGGCCGCTATGTACACATCCAAGCAACGCTATGGAGCCAAACCCTGGCACTCATGGCAGTATACTCCCCGCCACTTCTCCTTAATGACCTGCTAACCGAAATTACACCCATCCTGGCAGCAAACACCGCAGACACATGGGTGTTAGGAGGGGACTTCAATGAAGTCATGAACAATATCCTCGATCGCACGCACTTGAGAGCCAGGAATCCCGCCACAACTACCAAATTGGCTTCTTTCGCGTCAGCATTGGGCCTGTGTGACGCGTGGAGAGACCTGCACGATGAAGTTCGACAGTATTCTTTTCATTCTGGGGCCCACGCCTCGATGTCCAGAATAGACTACTTCTTCTTACCATGCCAAAATATTCATAAAGTATCCAGTGCATTCTTCCTCTCGTGGGTACTCCCCACTGGTACTCGAACTGGAAACGGCAAGACCACGACCGCCCCCCTTGTGGCGGCTGAACACCTACTACTTGGGGTTCCCGGACCTTCAAGAAAAGATGGAGGCAGCTACTTCCAACTATTTTGAGTTGAATGCAGGCTCGGTTGACGATCCCAATATACTATGGGAAGCGTACAAAACAGTCCTACGCGGTGAAATCATCTCATGGACATCGGCAAAAAAGAAGGTATAACGTGAGAGAATCACCAAAGCCGAAGCGAAGTCACGTCCAAGGAATTAGATCACATTACCAGAGACACCCCAGAGACGAACAAAGCCCTTATAATGGCACAGAAGAAGCTCCACAATTTAGCCTTAGACTGTGCCAAAAAGGCACACATTGCTATGAAAGCACGTCTGTACGAAACGGGGGAAAAAGCAGGCAAAAGGCTCGCGTGGCTGGAAAAGCGTGACGAAGGACAACAGAAGGTGAAGTGCATCAGAACCTTGAATGCAGATCTTGTCTACTCCGATGCGGAGATTTCAGAACGTTTTGCAGAATTCTACGAGGACCTTTACAAACCCCCCATCAACGCTGAGGTCAGCACTATACTGAACGACAATGACCACCCAACACTTACCTCAGAACAAGCTACCACTCTAGACAATAAAATTACAGCTGACGAAATATCAACAGCCATTGCCCAACTCCAAACAGGCAAGACCCCAGGTCCCAATGGGTTCCCACTTGACATCTGGAAAAAGTTGAACCATCTAGATATACCCACGCACTTGCTCAACATGTTCAAAAACACTCCCTAGCCAAGGGCGAACTCCCACCAGACCTCCGTAAACCCACCATCATAGTGATCCCCAAAAAGGGCAAACCCCCAGATGAATGCACCTCCTACTGACCCATATCCCTAATCAATAGTGAAGCCAAAATACTAGCCAACAGGCTACAATTGGTCATTACATCACTGATCCACCCTGACCAATGCGGCTTCATGCCTCAAAGGTCCACGAGAATGAACAATCGCAGGCTGCACCTGGTGCTGGAGAGAGCACCTGCTTTGCAACAATCACTCGCATTGTTGGCCATAGATTTCGAAAAAACATTTGACTCAGTTTACTGGGAGGTCTTATGGGCAATAATGCGCAAGATGCAATTTGATGAGCCGTTCATAAAATGGGTACAACTCCTCTACAACAATCCAACGGCGGTGGTCAGAGTAAACGGGTGGCCCTCACGTAATATCCGATTAGGGAAAGGAACCAGACAAGATTGCCCGCTCTCGGCAATGGTGTTTGCACTAATAATGGAACCACTGGCAGTCCTTCTGCGAGACACCACCACGTGGACTGGCTTCAGATGGGGGCCAAACTGGGAAGATAGGATATCCCTCTATGCGGATGACCTCTTAGTATACCCGGGCGACCCAGCGACCTCCTGCACCGTGGTCACGCAACTACTGACTGACTATGGAACCTTCAGTGGACTCAGAGTAAACTGGTCCAAATCTGTGCTGTTTCCGGTAAAAGGGGTAGACTGCATACCAGCATCAGGCTTCCCATATCAAGTAGAAACCACTCAGTTCGGCTACCTGGGCATTCTAATCACCAATGGGCTGGATAGCTATGTAAAACAAAACTTGCATCCACTAGTTAAAAGATACGAGCAAGATGCAGCCCACTGACAAGCACTGCCACTGACATTGCTAGGCAGGGTGGCGCTATTTAAGATGCTGGCCCTACCCCGGTTCTTATACATCCTTCAAAACACCCCTCTCCATGTCCCCACCGAAGAGTTCCGTAGAATAAATGGAACAACACGTAAACTCCTTTGGGGTGGGAAACACCCGAGAATTGCCCTCAAACCCTCCAACGCTCAGTCTGGGAGGGGGGAATAAGACTTCCAAACATCCAGATCTACTACTGGGCGACACAGATGGCGACAGTCAATGATATATTGCACGGAGACCTGTCCATTCCCCATATAAAAGCTGAATTAGCTGCACAACACGGCATGTCCCCATTTGAAAGCCTCTACTGTAAACAGACTCGCCCTCCTGAATGTACGATAGTAGCACATACAGCCCTGTTGTGGAAGGAAGTACACAAACACTTAGGATGGGACAACAAAATTACCCCAGTCCAACCCATCTGGAACAATGCTCACCTCTCGAGCATCAGCAATCTCCCAAAATGGCCAAACTGGGTAACAGCCGGCATACTGACCATTCAGCAGGTATTCGTGAACGATCAGTTGATACAGTTCCCCAAGCTCGTGGCATCATATGGTCTCCCCGACACTGAACACTTTCACTATGGACAATTACAACATGCACTCACCTTACATAGGGCCCAAATGGCTGACATGCCGGAATGTACGCCTATGGAAAGGAACATGGTCATAGACAGTGTGAATAACAAGGTCACGTCTACTATGTACAACGCTATATCCTCATTTGCCACAAAAGAGCTGCTGAATCTGAAGATGAAATGGGAATGCGATGTGGGCCCAATATTACCTGAAGACTGGATCTCGACTCTGATGTATCCTAGAGACTCTGCCATCTCCGCAAGAATCAGACTTGTTCAATTGAAGATTCTTCATAGGATATATTATCCCCGAGTAGCTTTGTATAATTGGGGCAAAATGACCGACCCCAAATGCCTACGCTGCAAACAGGAAGAAGGGACCTCCTATCATATCCTCTGGCAATGTACACGTATACAACACTTCTGGCATAAGTGTAGCGAAAGACTCACTAAAGTTATGTGCCGCCCGATCCCAACAGATCCTAAACTCCTTCTTTTGGGTATTGAAGATGCGTTAGACATGTCTTGCTTCGAAAAGCTTCTTCTCTCGTCAGCAACAGGAATTGCCAAAAGGAACATTGCGCAATTGTGGGGCTCAGAAGTTACCCCGAAATATGACCAATGGATGTCAGATGTGGACGCCATCATCCTAATGGAACGCCGAGTCTACCAAGCTGAGGCTGTCCGGGCAAAGCAGATAGAATCTGGGGTAAATGGGAACAGACATTATAACTCAGATCCAGAATGGACAACAAGCTTTGTTGCGCAACTCTGCCAAGGCCACGAACGATAACGTCACTTTTTAAGGCTGCTTGAGAAAGACTAATACGTAAACGGCCATTTGCTGACTTGTTCGCATCTATTTCTCACAACTGTGTCTCCACGTCTGCTTATATCCAGATCATATCCGATTGTACTACTCTGCCTTTTGTATGCAAAGTTATATGGTTAGGTTTTGTATGTTTTTGTATTACCGCACAAAATGTAATAAAATGTGTTATAAAAAAAAAGATACTAAGATAAGTGAAAATATAATTTACATTAAGCATGTAGAGAGTGTGTGTTTCATGGACAGATTTCCTTTTTTTTTACTTGTGGAGCTGGCTGTTTAGTGGGGTTTAAACACATGCTAATGGGGCTTGTTTTATAAAGCCAACATGACATTATATGTAGCAAACCACATGCACCAATGCTTGACTTAAATGGGAAACATTTTTTAAAACTGCTAAGGTGTTAGTGAAATAAATAGGAGTCTTTAAAGAGACAGCAACCTTATCACAGAGGTTTGGCATGCTGGGGTTAATTAAAACCTGTTGATTGGTTTAAGCTTTATTATTGGGTTAGGGTTGTTTGTAGCCTTCACACGTCGGTGGGTATAGCTGTGACTTGGCAGAGCTTATGCTGGGTCACTAATTAAAACTATGTCCCTAGTTGATATCTGTTTCATTGGTATGAGGAAACCGTGCATTGACCCTATGTAATGAATGAATAGATAAAGCAATGGGTGCAGTGCACTAATAATGGTTCTACGAGTTGAGCAATGTAATTTACATGCAATAATCTTAAACAGTACTCTATTTCAATTCAGCAATGCAGCAGTTGAAAGCTATGGTTGGGCATTCAGGTTAGGTGGGATTGTTTAAGTGTTCTGTAGCTAATGAAACTTGGTGTTCTAGTGTCATGTGTTAGATTGTATAAAGATGTATTGAACTCCTATACAAGGAAGAGACCCCCCCCAAATTGTATATATTACTTTGATTTAAAAGTGATAAGAACCTCAAGAAATTGTATATACATTTGATATAAATTGGATAAGACCCAGAGAGAGAGAGAGAAAGAGAGAGATAGACAGAGAGAGAGAGAGAGAGAGAGAGAGAGAGAGAGAGAGAGAGAAAGAGAGAGAGAGTGTGTGTGTGTGTGTGTGTGTGTGTGTCAGGTCTTAAGGCAATGGTTAATGTTAACCGCAACTATTTCAGCGTGATCTGTTGAGAGCCTATTTTGAAATCCACATTCTGATTCCATATTCTTGTATATTTATTTAGAGACACTATGGATTCTAATGGAGAAGTGCTGTCATCAGTGGTGGATTCAAGCATTGAGTCTATGGAACTGTCTGCATGGATGTGGAGAGTGTGGCCCTGGAAGTGGATGTTTTCTTTGATGTTTCAAGGCCATCTATTCTGTGGGTCCAAGAAGGGTGCCAAATGGTTTCTGCATGGCTTCAAGGCTCAATGATGGATTGGGGATTCCAACAAGGATGCCAAATGGTTTTTGCACAGCCACAATGGTCCATGGTGGATTGGGGGCCACAACAAGGATAGCAAACAAAAAGTATTCAATGATATCGGACACTCCCGTCCCCTGCACACCTTGTGGCTAAATCTATCAGCCATAAATTGTAACAATGTTATTGTCATTTCATAATCAAATGTCATGCATAGATTTCATAATATAGTTCCAATGATGTATTTCAACACAATCCAATTTGGTAGTATTCCTTTATAATTGATGATTTGAGCACAACGCGTTTTGGGAAAACACTCCCTTCATCAGGTGCAGATTCAAAGTTCTATAGAGTCATTGACAATACATCAGTTCCACATGTGGTGATGTGGTCACAAACAGTTCCTCAAGGGGATTGAATGGTTGCTCCTTGAAACAGATGATTGTGGCTATTGTGTCCCACAGGTATATTTGTGCCAGGGTAATGATAAGTTTTAGGAAGTAATAAACACTTTTGTTAAGAGGATCCAGTATTGACCCACATCCTGAAACTATGGGACAAACTGGTGGATTCTCAGAGTTCTTGTGAATTTTCGGAATTGCTTAGAAGAGAGATGTACTGCCAGAGTGGCATGGTTAAGGAAGTCACTGCTGCCCTGGTTGTATTTATGATAGGTATAGATTGGCAGAGGTCTCCAGAGCATTGTGTACCCCTGCCCTAGCAGAGGTGATGGGCTAGTATGATTCCATACATTTGTAGATGGATCTAATTTGCTGTTAAAGGCGTACTGAGGAATTAATAGAGTTGTTGCATTACACATTTATTTCATGGTCCCTTACATGCTATGTGTGTGTTTTTGTGTAACCCCCATTCAACTGTATTTCTATAGATCATTATTGTATTGTTTGTATGTGTGCTGTGTACATAGCAGGTTACTCATTGCAGTGCTGGATTTGCAATATTTACTGGGGGAACTCCCTCCCCTTCACCCTTTGCGGGGGAGGGGAATCAAATGGAGGGGGTTGTTAGGTGGGGGATTGTCAGTGGTGTGTGCGGGACTGAGAGGCGGAGCTAGCTGTCAAATAATGTGGGTGTTCTGAATACTGACTATAGGATACTGTTGGCTTTTCATAAAAACAAAGTACATTTTGGGAATGTAAGAATGACCACCAATATATCTCAGCCTCGGGTCTACATGGAATGGCGCTCCTCCAAGACAATGTTTTCCGGAATGTTGTTCTGGCCCAATTTCTTCACAGATTCCACATGTAGATAGAAGCACTTGGCATTTATAGTTTCTCAGTGTCAGCGATTTCCTCCCTCACAAATCCAAAATGAATATCAAGTCAACTTCAGAAAGCCTTCCTGCCCGCTGCATCGACCACATACCGCTCAACTCACCGTCATTTGGAGGGTGTTACCTGCCCTGGACACATTCTCACCCTTCCAATACACCACTGTCTTCAGTAGATTTTAACAGGCTCACCCTCCCAGGAAAGCATTTAGCTACATTTAAAAATGCAATAATACCCATTGAGTTCAATGTGGTGAGCCACTGCAAACTTGATTTCACCCACCAGGGAGAGACAATAGGTTGAGAGGTAAGTGACCATAATGTTGGCCATAGATTTGCAATATTTTGAAAAATCAAGCAAAAATACTGATTTTCAGCAGACACCATGATTATGGGCACAGTCCCATTTTCCAACCATGACAGCACCGCGTGCAGCGAAGAAAGGCCCAGGTTGTATGAGGTGCATTTCTGGAGATGCTATCCAGGGTGCAGCTCCTCTCTTGCGTCCACTGGATTGCGACCCACACAGAATCTGTCAAAGAGGCGACACCAATGAGTATATGTAATGAAAAGTATTTGGGGGTCAGTACGAGTGAAACGCAACCCATCTTTATAGAAAAGTAAACGACCATATGCCTTCCCAGGTGGTTTTAGAGTACGTTTGGATTTTGGTCGTCACATTTTCCACCTCATAAGAAGCATGATTTTTACTGAAAATAAGTAGATATTTTGCTGTTAATAAAACAATAGCAAAAGACCCATAAAACTGTCAGGAAAGCGTGAAAAACAGTGCAGGCAATGAATCTTCTTAGTCACTGTCTACTATTTCAATAACACAATAGACATCGCAAAGGCAAACCACACCAACGCCCTCCTTTCCAGTGCATCTACAATCTCCCCTTGACCCTTGCCCTGCAGGGAGTTTACGCATGCCCAGCTCAGCTGATGAAGACTGGTGGCGACTGATGTTGCTCTCCAGACTCCTAAAATGTCTCCTTTGTGATTTGTGTTATGACACCGCCTTTCTGGGGGCTGCACTCCGGACAGCAGGTGAAAGGGTCAATCTGCAAACTCTAACAGGTGTTGACATGCACTTCCTGACTCCAGAGCACACGAACATTGCACATTCCATCCTTGTATTATTAGAGGTTGTGTTTTTTTAAAATTTACATCAGTTTTCATTTTTTCGTATCTGTCGGTGAGAAAGCAGCAGACCCAATCCTTGTCACCTGTAAACAAATTAATTGACAGCGCGCTATCACCACCGTTGTGGTCCCCTGGCGGATCTGAAGGAAAGGGAGGTAGGTTAGGGTACCTTAGTAGGATAATGTTTGGAGAAAGAGCAAGGGAGCTGTGATGTGCTGCTGGCAGTTTCAGTTCGTTTAACACCGTTTGCTGAGCTTTTTCGTGTGGTATCCGGTCAGTGTCCGTCTGTGCTGTTGCATGCAGAACATTCCAAATTTCCTGCAGTAAATGGAATATTTACTCCTGTTTTCTGAACAATCAACCATCATAGTGAAAAGGGTACTCTATATCCTGATTAACTGAAATGATTTTTGAACATATCACCATGACGACATGGCAGCAACACAGTTTAGGACTTTGCTGCATCATGATTTTGGGATTGTCCATTGAAAAACATCTTTTGTAAATCAGGCCCATGGTCTTACGGTGGAACGACTAGAAGTCAGGGTCTGTACAAGGGTTTATCCGCTGAGACCAAGTGCCAATTTGGAAACTGACACACTTCATGAGGTCTGCTGTTTGTATGGGCAAAACAGCATCTTCTGGGTCTGTCCTGCTGGTGGCACCCTAGGAAGCTGCCTAGACTCAATTTATTATAGCGCCACCCTGTCCCTGCAAGATGCGGAAATGTCAAAAGAATGTAAAAGTTATTTAAAACGCATAGCTCCTAGGAACAGGCAACAGGGCCAAAGGGGGCAACAAACCCCTCTATTCTTTAGCAACAGTGGTAGGAAGCTCACGTTGCCCCCGTAAAGAAGTTCGGAGTTTCCATGTTCTGACTGCACATCCCACAGTTAATAAGACTGTGCACAGGGTCGATGTGGCCGGAACACCCTTAACATGTACATCATTTGCTGGAACTGCACTCTTGGCAATGCAGTGATATTGATGCACATCTGATCTTAAATTCTTTGAAAATTGAGTGATGTACACTGAGGCCTAAAATTGGAAAGTAGCGCAGCAGGTAGAGTGACTGTTTCTGAGATGTCATGGTTTGAGAAATGCCTGTAAATCCTATGACATTTTTTCCAATTTGTTCAGAAAAATGTGCTTTAAAGGGCACCATTTTGACTCAATATTTAAAAGAAATTGTTGGCGGGAGAACCCCCAAGCCCTCTGGGACCAATGGGGCTCTCTGGCTTTGCTTGATCACTTGGTAACATTTTGGACAGGAAGTTCTGCCCTGTAGAGAAAAACAAAATTGTCCACGGACCCTCCTGGGTAGAGAGCACTATGTAATGTAGCCCTGTTCTTCCCTCCAAGTGTTCTTTCCTCAGTCCTCACCCCACTTTCCCACTTTCTCAACCTCTCCTTTTTTTCGAAAGCACTGACGCCTTAGAGGTATGGCGCATGCCATAAGCCGCCCATAAATAAGTAAATGGCCATTGATGTGCATTCACCTCAACAGGACAAGCTGTAAAAAATGTAAATCTCACCAGCTTCATTGATTGAGGATGTGGAGGAAAGAGACAGCCATCACTCATGTCGTGTTACACTGTACACACTATAATAAACTGAAAAGAACAACATCTTTTAAAGGCAGCTCCACAAATATTGTTCCGTTGAAGAAAATACTATTATAGACTACATTTATTCTCTCAATTAATTCATTTTGTATGCAAATAACAGAATTTTTAAATGAGACTATTGTATTAACAAAGTGTTGGATGCTACTCTGTTTGAGGTTTTCCCATTATATAAGGTGAATTGTATGCAAAATGTTTTTGTACCTTTGGCAAAAAAATATTCCATGAAGATGAGACTGTCCTTGGCTCATGATGGTAGTTAAAAGGCATTGTGACCCATATGCTTATTCCATCTGGCACCTTAGGCTACGTATACCTAGCATGTGATGGCGGTGCATGGGGACCTGACATATAATGGTAGTAGCCAATCACACCAGGCTCCACTTGTAGTTGTGATAGGATGTGCATGTAAGTTCCACCGTATTGTCTGTTTCCTTGTGCTGGCATTTCTTCTGTAAAGGGAAGTGGATGATCAGTACATGATGAGGACTTTTTGGTGGAAATAGCTGGGTTGGGTCAGGGTGCCAGCAAAATGAATGGTTACCAAGCTGCATGCCTGTCATTAAGTGTCGGAGTGGCTTGGCATGGACTGGAAAATTGGCAGGCCGCAGTAGCCAGAGTATACTCAGACTTGAAAGAAATATGAGAAGGCTTGGTCAGATTGGTCTCCGGTGGTAGGAATCTTTGCTGGAGTGGGCATTCAACAGGCTGCGTTGGTCACATGCAGAGTTAGCAAGAACTGATTTGTGTGGGAAGGTAGTGATGGGAACGGATCTCCTGTATATGCACACTTTCAGAAAGAGGGAGATGCTAGCCGGAGAAACGAGGCGAAGCAGGAAGATAGATTGTGATGCAGCTCTAGTTGCTCTTAAGAAATGGGACGCACTTGGAGTTATGCAGAGTGATTTGCAGTCTACTCTTGCGTCTGTTGAGAGATAGTGTGGAGAGAGCTAGCAGGAGAAATGTGGAACCTGGAGTTTGAGTTGTAGCCCCCTGGAATGCTCGATTCCTGGGGCCCACATAGTAGCGCTGGCAATTTCATTATTATTATTATTATTATTATTATTATTATTATTATTATTATTATTATTATTATTATTATTATTATTATTATTATCATCATTATTATTATTATTATTAGAGTATTTATTTATCACTGACCTAGCTTGAGGAAGCAATGGACCGCTTTACTATGATAGGGGCAGAAGAACATGGTGAGGGGTGCAGAGAAATAAGGAAGTGAGGAGCAAACAATGGGGGAGGGGAAGGTGGCCCATTTGTCAGCAAGGGATCTAGAAGCAACCAGTGAAGGACACCGTGGGGATCAGTTCATTGGGCCTCATTACGACCCTGGCGGAAGACCATGGTGCTATTAGCCATGCCATGGAGAAAGGGGAAATTACCACCCCATTACAAGGTTGGCGGGGCGGTAATTCCCCCTTCCTCCATGGCCCTTCCCCATTCCCATTTTTGCCCCATAGGGCTCAATGGGAATGGGGAAGGCGCTAAGTACGGTGCTGCAAGGTCCCTTTGCGGGTCCCTACTTTAACGGCTGGTCTACACCAGCCGTTAAGGTCGGGTCCCGCAAAGGGACCTCGTAATTAGGCGCTAATAGGTTAACGGCGCCGCAGCCTTTTACGGCGCCGTTAACCCATTAGCGCCTGGGTCGTAATGAGGCCCATTGAGTCTAAGGTAGGGTGGGAAGTGGAGGGTATGTGGACCAAGGTGTTAGGGTGGAGCCATCCCTTGAAGAGGAGGTTCCTGAGCTTCTGCCTGCACTGTAGAAGCGGGGGGCGAGTCTGATGTTGATGAGGATGAGGAGAAGGTTCCAGAATCTTGGAGCATAGACAGTGAAGGCCTGTCTTCTGGTACTTTCCTTTCTGGAATGATGGATTTCAAGTCTGCAAATGTCCTTGCTGGCATTATGGGGTTTCTATGGCTAAGACATAAAAGAAGGCATACATCTGAGTGGTTTATGAGCAGTACCTCCAGGATGGAGCATTTAGTAAGTCTGGGTAGAAAGCATTAGAATAATCAAGGCAGAAGACGATAAAAACATTCACAAGAGCCAACGAGTGAGGTAAGGAAAAGTATGGCAGCAATCCATAGAATAGAAAATGCTGTCATGAACAGGCTCTGGTAGAAACAGGCTCCGGAATTTGCACTCATCACAAGGAAACGATTATGAACCTTTGCTAGTACCCAGGCCCAGTCAATAGAGATCCGTCAAAGAGTTAGTCCTCAGGCTGCCTTATGAGGTTATTGGGTTGGGGATGTGGACTTGCCATAAAGTATGCAAGAAAGTAGCAACAGGGCTGTGTTGCTCAGTGACAGCATTGAACAGAGTAAAGGAAAGACGGTTGTCCCTAATGATTTTCAGAAGACACTCATTGAACAAGGGTAAGTTCTGCAATGAAAGGTTATATTAATAACCTTCTTTTTTAAAAAGAAAACCAAGGATACACCATTTTAGGAAAGATAGACTGGGCCTTAATGAATCCATTGAATGGCATTGCCTAGTGCATTAATCACGTTAAATATGAATACATTGAATTCCAAATATGTTCATTTCTCCAGCATTGGATCTTTCATGGATTCACATGCTGTGAATAGTTCCCCATTGTCAGGCTGGGAAACCTCAGTAACTTTAACTTAACGTTTTCCTATGGAAAACATCTCACACTTTAGTGTCCTATCAATGTCCTTTTTGGGTGTTTTAGGCACCACCAATAGGACGTCTTGTATAAACAGCCCCGCCCCCGTGGCTTCCCTTCAGATTTCAACCGTCTCCAAACTGTTGGGATCACCTCGTGTTTCTGTGTGCTTTGCACGTGCGTTTGGTAATCGTGATCTAGGATGTCGTCTGTAGCCCAGAAGAAGCCTCTTTATTGGCTTTGTGCTATCTGCAGCTTGAAGAAGGTGTGCGAAGGCGATGGTCATATGGACTGTCTTTACTGTCTCTACCCCCATCACTCGCCGGATGCCTGCGAGATATGTCAGGGGTTTTCGCAGAAGACATTGAAGGACTGTAATCGACGGCTCATATGTTGGCTTAATGAGGGCACGTGCCCGGCTTCTGAGGTGGGTTTGGCTGGGGGGAGCCAGTCTTTGGGATGAACTGAGAAGTCTGCGGAACATCGCCAAGTGGCGTTGGCTGAACCTCCGGTGAAGAAGCATCGGGCCGCATTGCCTGCAACGAAGGTGGGGAAAGTCTTCGTCGAAACAGCCGCAGCAGTCGAAGGCGAGAGGCTCTTCATTGTCCATGTATGGTTGGTCTGACCTCTCCAGGGGGTCTGGTGGTAGGGCTGAGAAGTCCACAGTGTCAGAGAAGGTCCTGGCGAAGCCAAAGGAGTCTTCATCAAAGCACTAGTCGTCCAGGGACCATCACACGTCTTTGTCCAGCCGGGAATCTTCGAAGCACCTGTCCGGTTCCTCCAAAAAATCTGGGTCTCCGGTGAAATCGAAAACCAGGGGACGTGGTTCTGACAATGAGCTCGTCGACGGTTATTCCATCGTTGATGGTAGTGCTGCAGTCTATGGTCCCGTCATCGACAGTGGGGTCATCGGCGCTGTACACGACACTGATGAATAGTGGTCCGATGCTGTTATCATCCACGCAGATGGAATCGGAAGGGCTGTTGTCGATGGGTGGGGCTTGGCAATCCACCGCCTTTGAGTCTATCCTTCCTGAGAACATTTTGCAGCAATATCCAACTACATTTTCTGTTTCTTCAGAAGTGGAGGAGGAACAGGAGCACGTGTTTGACCCGTCTGCTCTGGGTCTGCAGAATGTGAGGCCTTCGTCGTCGAGTGGAATGGGGGCTGGGTCGCCCGGTTATCCACTGATTAAACCACAATCTCTGCTGTCATTGCAAGTGCTGTCTATGCTTCAATCTCTGTTGGGACAGCTGAATGCGATGTTGCCTCCGCCTCCTCTGAGTCCGGCGGTGCTGGTAGTTGAGGTGTTGCCTGGTGAGGCTCCTAGGAAGTCTCCTCTGGAACGGTTGACATTGCCGTTGCCGGTGAGGAAAGCGAGCTACCTGAATCAGACCCTGAGAGTGTTCCGCTTGACACCCTTTCTACTGTATCATCGTTGTCAATGAGGGATGATGCGTGGGACACAGATGCAGAGGTGGAGCAGCCCCGTAGCCTGGTGTAACCCTCACCTGCGGGTGATATTGGGGCGTTCCATGCCATGTTGTCGAAGGCATGTCTGGAGTTTGGACTGGTGCCTGAAGAGGAACGTAAGGACTGCTTCCTCTTCAACCATATGGGAAAGCGGAGGAAGGCAGTCTTCTCTGTGCCGATTTCTGACCATGTGTGGCAGGAGGGCCTGCGCATGATGCGCCACCCATTTTCTGAACCGGCTGTGAAGGGTTGCCTTGAAAAGAAATTCAAGGCTCCGGAGTCTACCCCTAGATGCTTGGTGTCGCAGCCTACGCCCGAGTCTGTGGTGTCAGCAGATGCCAGCTGGCAGGCCAGGAGTCAACATAAATGCATTACGCCCCCAGACAGTGAGGCCAGGAAGCAGGACGCTTTTGAAAAGAAGGTCTTGATGGTCAGGGCTATGACGGTAAAGGCTGCAAATTCCTTAGGGATTATGGCCAGATATGATCATGAAATGTGGCATCGGCTGGCCCAATTCTTGAACATCTGAAAGAGCCACACCGAAAGGAAGCAATACTGTTGGTGCGTGAGGGGGAGGAGGCCTCCAACTACAAATATCTCCGTGGACCTGACAGAGTCAGGTTTTAAACAGATAAACAATGGGGTTTTGCTTCAATGCCAGGCCTGGTTGAAGTGCACTGACTTCTGCCCGGAGGTACAATATAAGGTCATCGACATGCCCTGCGAGGGCAACACTTGTTCGGTGAGAAAATCGATGAAGCCCTGAAAGGGATGAAGGAGGATACGGAAACCACTAAATCTTTGGGTTCCTTGCAGAGTGGGCGCTCTTTTCGTTCCTTTCTGACTTTCTGTGGAACCTCGGGAAATGCCCGGTTTGCTTCCACCACGGATCGTGGTTACGGGCACTCCAGCTACTCCTCTCAACTGTATCGGTGGTCTGTCCAGTCGGAGCAGAAAGGCCGCTGTGATGCTGGAAATGCATCGGAGGGACAGGGCCTCCATATCCCTGTCCTTTACTGCTTTTTATTGTGTGTTCTGTCGTGTTTTCCGTGCAGGAGTTCATGTGGGACTCCTGGTGGTGCAGCTCTCTCTCTTTTGGTTTGGTGAACAGACCCATGTGATACCCTTATGGCACTCATGGGTAGGGGTACAACCCTGTGCCCCTAGTGTATGTTTTTGGGCACCCGTGTGTGACCCACAGAGCAGGGTACGGGCTGGTGGCAGCTCCGTGCTGAAATGACTTGTGCCCTGAGCGTCCTCCATTTTGGGATGCCCAGGCCCTGTCATTGGAATCAGTAGATTCCTGATGGAGACAAAATGGTTGAGACAGCCCTGCTGAAACCGGTATGAATGCAGCTTGGAGTGTTGAATGGCTCGGTACTTTTCCCAATACACATAACTTGTTGTGAGTGTCTGGAGAGAAGTGAATGGCCTGAATACCTTGTTTGCCTGATTGGCTGTCTGCCTGCATGAATGCCCGTAGCTATGATTGGATGCTTGAGTGCGACCGAGCGGAATGAACTGGAGATCAACAGTATATCTGGGGACCTCTCACTGCTAGGAATCGTGTTCAGAAGCTGAAGTCCACTACGATGAGTAACTGGAGTAACTGAAGCTTGATCCTGAAGCCCTGCTGGACGAGAAGAATTGCTGTTGCTCTCCTTCACAATCTGAAAGCTGCTGTACTTCAGGAACTGACTCAGAGAGGACCTGGTAAGGCGCCCTCTTCCCGAGCTATGAGGGACCATCATGCACAGCTGATCTTTGCCTAAGCTCCCTGGTAGACAGACCTTCGACAGGCTGCCGACCCGATACGGGGACTGCTGCGGAACTCCAAGGAGAATCGCCCGGACTGTTGTCCGTCACTGTCGCCGACCGCCGTCACCGACTGGAGCCGCCGTGCTCCCGTTGCCTAAGAACTTCACTGATCCAAGGACGCTCTCATCCACATCCTCGCCGCTGTATCCTGCTGGAGAAGGCCTGGCCGTCGACGCGCCAAGGAGCATCCACCGGTGGGTTTCCCGCCACCCAAAGACCACAGAGACGCTGACGACTCGACGCCCTTGCTGGGCCACTGTTCTTCAACTCTTTGTGGTCCAGAACTATCGACACTGAGGTCCCCCGCACGCCTCTTCCATGCAGGACGTTTACGCCTCCCCGTGAACGAGCACCGCTAGGAACGACGCGGCCACTTCAACGTCGTAGCTCGACCAGTTCTCCGTCGGACGTTCGACGACCCGTGACTCCTGCCTGAAAGGGAGGACACTCAAGAAGGGGTGTCGATTTCCCCGACGAGGAATGCTACAACGACAAGGTACTTTGGGGTTGCTGAACTATTGGAAAGTTTAGTGGGACCAATATATGAACTGGGCTTGTATCTTTCTTCTACAGGTTGCCCAGGTGGGGGGATCTCCACACAGAGCTGTGTTTAATGGTAGTTACCAGTATTCTGCCTATTGCTCAACCATCTTGCTTTCCTTCCTCTCTCTACTGCTGGTTTCCTCTTTATTTTGATCTGTGTGTCATTCTGACCGTATGCACGTCAATAAGATCTAATAACGTTAGTGGTACCACTTTAGAATTGTACATATTTACCATTGTTGATTTTCGGAGTACAAAGTGAGTTATCGTGATCGTGTATATGACCTTGAATAGGAATTATATAAAGACTGTGTTTTAACTGACACAGTGTGTGGACATTCCTTCGTGGGTGCTCGGGGACTACACTATACTAACCAGCTCGCATCACCTCCTGAGAAGCTAGGCCTTGATTGCTCGACCACGTACCAATAATAGAGAATTTTGGCAGGGGTCTCTGTGGCTCCCCTCTACCATATAGAGAGCGGAAGTACAGACCCCCCCTCCAGTCTTTACAGCCGGGACTTCCAGGCTCAGCAACAATGACTGCCATATGGACAATCTGCTTGGGGGCAGGGTTACCATCCACGTCGATGAGTGAAGGAAGGATAACATCAGATTGCTGGCTTCTAGACACAGTGCGTCTTTGCCACTCATTCTGGTGTTCTCCGGTCCCTATTCCGCCGGTGTATGTGCTGCAGCCTCATCTTCCAATCCTGCGGCAGGAGGTGGTTCTCATGCTAGAGAAAGGGGCGATAGAACCTGTTCCAGTTGCGGAGCGGGGCCAGGGGGTTTACTCCCGGTACTTTGTTGTGAAAAAGCCTGACGGCAAGTGGAGGCCTATTCTGGATCTTCGAGCGCTGAACAAGACTCTGCCATGCCTCAAGTTCAAGATGCTCACCCTCCAAGATATCATCCGGATGGTGCAGCCTGGCGAGTTCCTGGCATCGTTGGATTTACAGGATGCCTATTTTCACATCCCTATGCGGCGGAGGCATTGCAAGTTCCTGCGATTTGTGGTCAGAGAGCAACACTATCAGTTTTGAGTCCTCCCGTTTAGCCAGAAGTCGTCCCGTAGGACGTTCACCAAGTGTCTGGCGCCAGGAGGGAAGGTCATCATGTGTATGATTGGTTAGTGAGGGGTTTGACGTGGGAAAGGGCACAAGAATCTCTAGTGGTGACTATGCGGCTGTTGCAGCTGCTGGGATTTGCCGTCAGCTTCAAAAAATAATTTTTGACGCCGTCCAGGGAGTTGTTGTTTCTTGGGGCACAGTTTCTAACCCGGCAAAATCTGGTGAAGCCTTCCAGTGCCGCGTGAAAAAGTTGCGGGTCAAAGCAAGCGAGTGGAAAGAGGGAGCAGCTGTGTCAGTCCGAGGTTACATTTCGCTGTTGGTGGTCATGGCATCGTGTATCACTCCTCTGCCCAATTGACGTCTCTTCATGAGGCTGGTGCAAGAGTTCCTGGTGGACATATGGTCGAGGTTGTGGTCAGACAAGTTGGTGGTCAACAAAAGCATGTTGGACGCCCTTTGCTGGTGGGCGTGCATGACCAATCTTGTGAAGGGAATGCCTTTGCTGGAGCCAGAGTTCAATTTTACGATTGTGGCTGACGCCTCCCAGGTAGGGTGGGGGGCACACCTCGATGGTTCAAAGGTGCAGGTGCAGGGCCTGTGGTCTCGGGTGGAGGCTATTTTCCACATCAATGTGCTCGAGTTGAGGGTGGTGCACTGGGCCCTAAAGTCATTTCTTCCGCGCATCCGCGGATCAGTGGTGAGGGTGTTGATGGACAATACCACCACAATGTTTTATTTAAGGAAACAGGGGGGCACACATTCCCGAGTCCTGTCGAAGGAGGCGAAGGACGTTTGGCATTGGGCTCTAGCTCAAGGGATCAGCCTTGTCGCTTTCCCTCTGCCAGAGTGCTGAATGTTCAAACAGACGCACCCAGCAGGGACGCCAGCCAGCTGCACGAGTGGAGGCTGAAGGAGCAGCAAGTCTCACGGATCTTCCGGTGTTGGGACATCCTCCATTGGATCTTTTTGCTACAAGGGAAAACAAGCAGTGTCAGGAGTTCGCCAGCAGAGGGGCTCATTCCGAGTCCTTGGAGGACGCGTTTTCGTTCCTGTGGACGGGTCTCTTTGCATATGAGTTTCCCTCGCTCCGGCTCATTCGGCGGACCATCCAGTGGATTTGGAGGTACCATTGCCAAGTGATTCTGGTAGCCCCTTTCTGGTCCCGGCAGACGCGGTTCTCAGATCTCCTTCATATGACGGTGGAAGAGCCAATTCGGTTGGGAGCGGCTATGGATCTCCTGTCTCAGGACGACGGCAGGGTGTGGCATCATGATCCGGCATCTCTCAGCCTGTCAGCGTGGCTCCTGACCACTCCGAGTTCAGTCATTTGAATATATCCCGAGAATGTCGACAGATTTTGGAGGCAGCGAGGGCCCCTTGCACGAATGTCTTGTATGGGCATAAATGGATGAGATTTTGTGAACGGTATAAGGGTCATCCTGGGGTTGAACTTTTGAACGTTTCTCCGGCGCAGGTTCTCCCGTACCTGTTGCACTTGGCAGAAGGGGGACTAGCGTTGTTATCTATTAAGGTGCATGCAAATTCTAGGTTCACAAGAAAGTGCCATGCTGCTGCCCTGTTCAGTGATTGTTCAGTGAAACATTTTCTGAAGGGCTTGTTTTGGACATTTCCTCCAGTAAAGAAGTTTGCACCGGTGTGGAGCCTTAAAGTGGTCCTTTCGGCTCTGATGAAGACTCCTTTTGAACCCATGTCGACGGCTCCCTTAAAATTTCTCTCTTGGAAGATGGCTTTTCTAGTGGCAATTACCTCGGCCAGATGGATGTCTGAATTGCAAACACTGGTCAGTTCTCCCGGGCACTAACCTGCACTTTATCCCGAAAGTGCCAACTGCATTTCACAAACTTTCCTCTATTGGTTTACCCTCGTCTTTTGCTAATGCATCCACGCCAGCGGAAAGTTCCCTGCATTCTCTGGACGTTAAGAGGGCCCTAAGGTTTTATATGAATCGCACACAGGGCTTGAGGAAGTTAAGGCAACTGTTTGTGGCATATGGGCCATCCAACAAGGGGCAGGCCATCTCCAGGCAAGGACTTTCCCGATGGGTTTGCTCTACAATTTCGTTTTGCCAAGCAAAAACTGGAAAGCCTTTGAGGAGTGCTCCTAAGGCACACTCTACGAAGTCCACTGCCTCGTCGGTGGCGCTGCGGTCTGGGATACCACTGGTGGACATTTGCCAGGCTGCCTCCTGGGTTGTGCTGCATACCTTCACCAGGCTTTACTGTCTGGGGCAGCAGCATGTGGAAGATGTGCAGGTGGGGAATGCGGTCCTCCAACGCCTGTTCCAATAAGGTAGGCCCCGCAGCTTCAGGGTTTTTTCTATGTGCTTTGTCACTTGATGGGTTTCTCATGTATGTGATTAAGTACTGTTTGTTGGTTTGCCTGTCTCACAACACCACTAATTGGTTGTACTGCTATATAAACTATTCACAGCATGTGAATCCATGAACGATCCAATGCTGTCGAAGGGAGTAGTTTCTTACCTGTAACTCCATTTCTCCAGCGTTGGTATCTTTCATGGATTCACATGCGCCCGCTGGCCGCCCCTGCAGGCAAACCTGGGTTCGGGTTCCCTCTACTTTGGAGGTTAAAATCTGAAGGGAAGCCGCGGGGCGGGGCTATTTATACCAGACGTCCTATTGGTGGAGCCTAAAGCACCCAAAAAGGATATTGATAGGACACTAAAGTGTCAATGTTTTCCATAGGAAAACGTTAAGATAAAGTTACCGAGGTTTCCTAGCCTGACGACGGGGAAATCTTCACAGCATGTGAATCCATGAAAGATACCAACGCTGGAGAAATGGAGTTACAGGTAAGAAACTACTCCCTTATTGCACACTGGCATACGTGTCCATGACTTGTCACCTGGGGATTTATCAACCTTGATAATGCTGTCTTTTTGCCTCAATTAAGAAGCTGGGAAGACCTCTTCAGCTTTATATATTGTTGTTGACTGAATTATCCTTAACGTACATGGAATAATTCTCAATGAAATATGTGACTATATAAGGAATAATAAAAAATAAGGTGTGCATGTGTGCAGTCTACTTTACATTAGGCATTCTTCTTTGACTTATTTTTGCTCCTATGATGGTGTCCATCCATATTGAAATGCAACATGTTTCAGCACCAGAAAACACAGCATTGGCACTTAAAATGATTGTCTCCTGCCAAGATGGCGGACCATGTCCCGAAAGTACAAATAAACAATGTGCGAGCATTGCAACGTGTAACACACACAAAGCTAGAATGTGTTAACAAATTGCATTGGCTTCAGAGCTTGAAGCTGAACGAAAAGAGTTTTGCTGATTGCTGCAGAAATGGCAGATGCCACTTGGGATGCTCCTCCCATTCAATTGGATAATGTCAGTAGTTGCGTATGAAGGCCACTAAGCTAGGCCAACCAGTGTGGACCAATGCTACAGGGGTCAGAAACACTCCTCACTGAGAGACGGATTTATAATTATAATCATTTTTACACTTGATACTTTAGTCTCAACAAACACAATGATAGCATGTTTCTTCTTAATCTATGTACATTGTTGCCTCTGTTTAGAGACAGATTGAGATTAATATTCCACCAGAAACATGATGCAATCCCCTGCTTGGAAATCATTTCAAGTTAACAACTACAATGAACAAAACACTGTTGTCCAAGGAGTCATCTGTGAGGCCAGAATATTTCAACTTTTATTTTAGGAAAACACACTCGGAATGTATTTAGTAGGGTCTAATGACCAGCTCCTGTTTCTTTATATTTTTCTGGAAATTTCAAAGCCACCTTGCAGACTTGTCAAGATGAGAGGCAGTGACCACCAATACGAAGACCGGATATATCCTGACCTCTTTACCCTCTCTGAGTTTTCCTGATGAATAGTCATTATGGTTCTCAGCAGAAACTGGTTGACTCATCTGGCAAATGTTTGACAGAATAGCAACCTAGGTTTTAAATAGCTTTTTTTCCTTTCAGGAATTTTAGGTGAGCAAATTTAAAATGGCTATAAATGGCACAACAGGGACATTTTTTGTATCTTTCACTTCATTTCCTCATACACCTTCTTTGAATTCATTTCTTCCTGGGTTTTGATAGGTAGCAGACTACCTCATAATAGGTTCAGAATTGGAATGGCTTTTATTGCATTGTTACCCTTTTTTGTCAAATCTTTTGCTTGTGAAGTCCTTAACTGTCAGAAATGTTAAGCTTTTCTGCAGTCTCTTCCAGAGGTGTATTAGAAGAGATGGGGGCCTTCCAGGAAGTATGCAAAATAGCAGTGCCAGTGTGGTGTGCTGCTCAGTGGCAGCACTGAACACAACAAACAAAAGAAGACTAGGGATGGTTCTCATGAACACAATCTCTGAAACGGGCAAGGAACGACAGTGTATGTCAAGAATTGGATGTACCCCGAGTTAAGGGCCCCAGAATGAAGCACCCTGTCTTTGTACCAAGGGAGCAACTCTTTTTCTGTAAACATGCGTTGATGAGACCATGTATGGGGGATGACAAATCCCGCCAGTCTCTACTACAGACAGTGTTCCCAGGAAACATTGAGCCACTGGCATTGAAATATGGTAAACAGGAGCCCTGGTCTGTAAGGTATGGATAGAAATTGGACAATAACTCAACACTGACTGACTGTTTTAAGTAGAGTTGGCACTCAACGTGACTTCAAGCTACTTGCCTTGGAACTCAGCATGGACTTGAATTAACATCACTGGTTGCTACAGCAGAAGACTATTGCAGTCAAGGATGTAGCTTACTCATGTGTTGACCAGAAGCCCAAATATCTCACAACAGTCCCTGAGAAGATACTCTACATGCTTCATTGAGGCAGCCTGTGGGCCAGCACCTTCCGAGTGGCCACATGCCACTGCTTAATTGACAGCAGATGGTCAAAGACCCTGACCTAGACAGTTACGTCCAGGACTTGTTTTTGGAGATATTACTACAGAGTTGGAGAGACAAATGTTTGATGATGGACCCATGGGCTGTTGCGGTCACGTAGCTTGGTCAAGAATCTAGGAATGGCAGGTATGAAGATTGTATCTATGAATGCTCAAGGGTTTAATGTCCCAAAGAAAAGGAAGAGTGTGTTGTCCAGACTGGTTGTACTGAAGGCCAATATTGTATTATTGCAAGAGATTCACTTGTTGAGAAAAGACTGGCCAAGGTTGAGATCCAAATAGTTTCCACACCAATTTCTTGCCTCAGCCCCAGGGAAAGGGGGAGGGGTAGCAGTACTAATGTCTAGCTCCATATGTTTTGAAAAAATGAATGTCCTACGAAATCCCCAGGGCCGCTATGCAATGGTACATGTAAGGGTTGGAGAAGAGACCTGACCCTGGTCTCGATTTATGGTCCAAATCAGCAACAGAATGCCTTCTACAATTGGATGAGCCCAGAAATTGCACAGTTTCAGAGAGGAGGTCTGGCGGTTGAAGGGGACTTCATTTCGGTCCTAGACTCAGCGATGTATGATCTACAACTGCTAGACATATGGCGCTGTTTACACCCATATTTCCGAGATTACACACATTGTTCACATGTACATCAGAGTTATTCTAGAATAGATTACCTGTTGGTCTCCCGGCCCCGGCTTCAGCTGGCTAGATCAACCATCAAAGATCTAGTGCTGGTCTTGGATCACTCCCCGGCACTCTACAATTAGTCTCTCTAGCCCCAGAGATTAGGAAAACTACCCTATGAAAACGACATGACTCATTGTTAACAGACCCAGTGGTTTGGGAGATCATCTCCGAAAGGATTACACACTATTTTCAGGATAACTTGAATGGGGGCATACCTATAGCGACTGTATGGGATGCTTTTAAACCTACATTACGGGGGAAATTATTAGTTTAGCCTCAGCGTGTAAATGTACATTGATGGCCAAAAGGCAGCAAGCTGAGAGGAATGTACAGGAATGGGAAACTAAATATAAAGTTGAGGGTATCCCGGAAAGGTATACACATAACTAAAAGTAGCTAGAGCAGAGGTAAAAGATCTATGGGCGGCTGACATCTCCCACAAGATGCTTAAGACAAAATACTTTTACTTTAACACTTCCGACAAGGCCTCACGCATCCTGGCATATAAGCCTAAAGCTCTGGAGAACAGAAAAACGAACAAAGTGTTAAGAGATGTAATGGGCAAATTATCAGTGGAGGAACACAAGAAAGTGAGTATTTTATCAAAATATTATAAAACATTGTTCACTGCTGAAACAGTAGATAGGGCCGCCCAAGAGAATTGTATCAGAGATGCTCACCTCCCAAAGATTGCAGAGGTTAAGATGAACGGGTTGAAGGATCCCATTACAACTGAAGAAATCACCCAGGCAATCCACAGCCTCCCCACTAATAAACCCCAAGGACCCTATGACTTTATTGCTCTCTTCTATAAAAGGTTTGCTAATATACTTGCACCCCAATTAGCTCGCCTTTTCAACTCCTTTGTGGACATGAGCACCATCACCTCCACTATGGGAGAATCGGTCCTAACACTAATTGGCAAACTGGACAAAGACCCTGCACAATGCTCCTATCGACCAAGTGAAGTCCTTAATTACGATTCACGTATTATCCCAAGATTTTAGCCACCCGTCTGTCTTCTGTGCTCCCAGTAGTAGTTGGAGCAGATCAGACAGGGTCTGACCCAGGTCAGCATATGCATGATAACATTTGTAAAATAATAGATATAATAGCTTTAGCCAGACGGTGTAAGAAGGCAAAGGCAGTATTGTCGATCGACTCAGAGAAGGCGTTTCATCGGGTGGATTGGGGTTATCTGCCCAAGGTGCTAGCAGGGTTTGGTTTTGGGCCTAAGTATCCTGCAAGGTTGCTCACAGATTTTGCACTCCTATCTACCTACATTAAATGGAGTATTATCTGACCCAATAAAACTGGGAGTAGGCACTAAGCAGGTATGCCCGTCATCCCCCCCCCCATCGTCTTATCCATGAAACTCTTGTGAGGGCGGTTCCCTGCAAAGAAAGTATGCAAGGGCTAGAGGTGGCTGGGTATCAACAAAAGATTGCATTATATGCAGACGGCTTGCTTTTTTATATGGTGGACACAGTAAAAACACTTCCCAATATAGTTTCCTTATTGGCGACATTTCAGGAGGTCTCTGGATTTAAGATTAATTATATGAAATCCACCATTCTTAACATCTCGGAAACATACAATGATATTCAGCAATGAAAAGGTACCTTTGATTTAGCATGGGCAACAAACTCCTTGAGGTATTTGGGTGTCTTTTTGACTGCCCGGTACGACCAATTATATGCTGCTAATATCCTGACTCTCTTAACGTCTGCCAAACAAGACTTGGCAAAATAGGGGAGGATGGAATTTTCTTGGTAAGGCAGAATGACAGTGGTCAAGATCTTGCTGTTGCCAAGTCTATTATATATTGTTGAAGCATTTCCCATATGGATCCCCTCCCCAGAGTGGTTCTTAAGGAGCTCCAGTCACATATATTTAACTTTGTCTGGAGACATAGGCCCTCAAGAGTGGCTAAAAGAACGCTAATGACAGCAAAGTAGAGGGGAGGACTGGCAGTTCTGGATGTAGAAAGTTACCTGTATGCAGCACAAATTGCCCCAGTACTGGAAAGCCAAGCATCGCAACATAACACCAAGTACTGGACATCCATAGAACAATCCGCCTTAGGTGGTCCATGCACAAATGTGCTGGCGGTCCCCAAGAACTAGGAAGAACCATGGGAATGGGCTCCCAACCACTTAGTCAACTTTTGGGCACTGGAATAAGGCAGCCCGCAGATATGCAATGAATGTGAACCTTCCCATCCCCCTCACAGGAATCTGGGGGTTCTTTCTAGGACGGGCCAACTATTTGACAATGAGCAACCCCTATCATTTAAGCAATGCAAACAAGCCTTCTTAGTATTAGACACAGAGAGATACAGGTATATACAACTCCGGCATTGGCTCACTAACGCAAAGCTGGCGGCTCAAGTTAAAATGTATTAGGGACCCCAAAAAGGCCTAGTATCATCCATCTTCAAAATCCTCAACTCTAAAAGGTTCAACTCGCTCCACACATATATGGTCAAATAGGAGGAAAACATCTGGGGACCATTGATGAACTGGCCTGGTATAATATATGGACTAAGACAGGGAAATACTCTCAATCAGTTCACCTCAAGGAAAATGGCATTAAGCGGTAACTACGATGGTATTTGAGCCTGGAACGCTTCAATAAAATGAACCCTCTATACACCCCACGTGTTGGAGATGCTCTGTTGCTACGGGCACCTTTTTTCACTTGTGGTGGGCATGCCCAGTCACACAGGTGTTTTGGAAGGAAGTATTAGCTCATATAAAAATAATAACCGGATTAGAATTGGTAGCGGACCCACTGGTGATACTGTTAGGCGATAAGGATCCGCAAGGGTATTAGAAGTTGGGGGAAAAACAGTCTAAACTAATAACCCATGTTCTAGTCGCAGCTAAATTGATAATAGCAAATAAAAGGAATTCCCCACCCAGCAGCTAAGGGGGAATTTGCACGATATCTCCAAGAATGGGCCCCTATTACTACTTATGTGAGCCAGCATGATGGCTCCGGGATATATCACAAGCCCGATGAGATGACTTCATTTTCACTGTTGTAATAGTTAACAATGGCCCTCATTACGACCCTGGCGGAAATCGCGGTGCAAAATGCACCATGGAGCACGGCGGAAAGCTGCCGATAGCGCCATGGGGGTTGGCGGATTTTCCGCCCCATTCCGACCTTGGCGGGGCGGTAAATCCCCAATCCCCATTTTACCCTTCCCCATTCCCATTTTTGCCCCATAGGGTATAATGGGAGTCGGGAAGGCGTTAATTACGCCACCGTAAAATACGGTGGCGTAATTAACAACAAGGTCCCGTAGCGCCATGGATTTCTCCGCCCGGAAAAACCAGGCGGAGAAAGGCTCCATGGCGCTACGGGAACTCGTAGTAGGGCGGACGGGTCCGCCGCGAATAACGCTGGCGTAAACCCACTCCGCCAGGGTCGTAATGAGGGCCAATGTGTTTTATGCATTACAACCACCATACTTCCACACTCATATGTGCTTTTAATGTTTATGTTTGTCTTTTTGCTATAATGATTGCTGATGGCATGATTAGATTTTAGAGATATATGACCGAGATGTACCTACACTATGGACAGGGAGCAATTGTGTAACTCTCATGTATGGTTTTAATTTTGAGGTCACATATATCAATGGCACATGGATTGTCATGACAATGTTGCTCAGCTTGATATCTCAATAAAAGAAATGGAATAAATAACATGAAAAAAATGATAGCAAAGAAAAACACATTAACACAGTACTATAAGGAAAAAAAACAAATAGAAAAAAATGCAATGGAGACCATATCCAGCCATAATGTCCACTGTCCCTCACGAGGAATTATCCAAATAAAAGAAGGCCGCCCTGGCCACTAACAATTGATCTAAGTTATCAGATGTGCTTCACTTGCTTAGTTTGTCCAGGAGTGGAGTGCATTTTTAGGAAGAGATAGATTTAAAATAAAGTAGGTATGGAAACAGGAGTAGCATTATTTATTTACAACCACATTGGGTCAGAAGATTGTGGATTCCAACTTCTCAGTCAATTAGTGAAAGAGGCAAATAATGGTCTAATGAGGAAAAAAGTTTATGCGTTTCCCCCGTTCCCACTTGTTCGGCGCACTATCGGATTCGGAGGAACCAGTGACGAGTGATTCTGGTAGCCCCATTCTGGCCCCAGCAGACGTAGTTCACAGACCTCCTTCATATGGTGGTGGAAGAGCCAATTCGGTTGGGAGCGGCTCCGGATCTCCTGTCGCAGGACGACGGCATGGTGCGGCATCACGATCCGGCGTCTCGCAGCCTGTCGGCATGGCTCCTGACCACTCTGACTTCTGTCATTTGAATATATCCCGAGAATGTCAGCGGATTTTGGAGGCAGCGAAGGCGCCTTCCACGAATGTCTTGTATGGGCATAAATGGACGAGATTCTGTGAATAGTGTAAGGGTCATCCTAGGGTTCAACCTTTGAACGTTTCTCTGGCGCAGGTTCTCCCGTACCTGTTGCACTTGGCAGAAGGGGGACTAGCGTTGTCATCCATTAAGGTGCATTTGGCTGCGATTTCTAGGTTCATGAGAAAGCGCCATGCTGCTCCCCTGTCAGTGATCGTTTGGCGAAACATTTTCTGAAGGGGTTATTTCGGACATTTCCTCCAGTGAAGAAGTTTGCACCGGTGTGGAGCCTTAATGTGGTCCTTTCGGCTTTGATGAAGCCTCCTTTTGAACCCATGTCGACGGCTCCCTTAAAGTTCCTCTCATGGAAGATGGCTTTTCTAGTGGCAATTAACTCGGCCAGACGGATGTCTGAATTGCAAGCACTGGTCATTGACCCTCCTTACCTGAGAATCTATAAAAAGTCTACGAACGAAGACCAAACCATGAATGCTCTTATAAAAGACTATGAGGCCTTTCCCTCAGAATTGAGTTTGTTTTTAGATGGATCCAGATTAGGTCCTGGGTCTCCTAGCAGTAATTTGGATTGTAGAGATCCCAGGGTAAGGCCCGGAATAAGACCCATTCTATGTAGATAAATGCCACAGAATTAGCATCAGTAGAGGGAACTCAAATTAAAATACTGGAGAACAATCAACACTATAGCTCCCGACCTGGAGTCAGACATTCCTTTACTGCTATTCTGCCCCACCTGCTTCTACTCTTGTTCAAAGGTATAGGCAAGGTGGTTCATACATTATTGGAGGGTGTCTTTTGCTGTTCAAGTTCATAAAATGTGAACATTTAATAAAAACACTATGGGCCTCTTTACGGGATTGGCGCTAAAAATCTCTCATTACCGGCATGCCGGTAACATTATGTCCGTGTAGGCTAGATCCCGCAAACAGCAGCTGATCATGAGTGTGCGAGCATGCGCATGCCAGTAACAGCCAGACCAGCATGCCGGTAACGACCCTCAAACCCTCAGCTAGCGGCATCATCAAATGCGCACATAACACCTCTGCCATCAGCAACCCCCAAATAGCGGTACCGGTATTAACATAGTGGTATGAACAGGCCCGTTATTACCGGACCTGGTAGTAACGTCATCGCGCCGAAACAGGAAATGCACGAGCAGCTATCTTTAAAAACACAATCCATTGCCATCCTCCACAGACTGGACCTTCTCAGGCTAAACTCCAAACACACCCCAGAGAAAATGTCAAAGGCTACCCAGAAAGGCACTGCCCACCTGTGGAAACCAAGATTTCAGGACGAGGAGCTCAACATGCTAGCAGATACCCTTGTAGAGAATACAGACGTGGTCTTCTGTGCTGACCTCAGGCGTCCAGCGCAGCTCAGAAAGAAGGAGATCTGTATGGAAGTGGCAAGGAAATTAAGTGCAGTTGGCACCACCGCACGCACAGTGCAAGACTGCAAAACGCACTGGGATGACCTGAGGCTAAGAATGAGGAATATCCTGTCGGCCAATCGGAGCCAGGGGTTAGCAACAGGTGGCGGAGCCCACTCACCTATTAAATTGGCAAGATGGGAGGAAACATGCAGCACATTGATAGATGTAGAGTCCATCGAAGGAGTCAGTGAACCGGAGTTTGGAATGCCATCATCAGCAGATGAAGGTGAGTGTCCCTACAAACACCTGACAACCAATCATGACAGTTGAACAACAAATATGACAGCGATGCGAGCCAAGACATGGCCCATCATACACACATACACATATACCTGTCCAGATGCTGGCCCCACCACTGTCACATCCAAATGCATGCTGCATGCCGCTCCAATACACAAATACACACCGGCACACAGATTACCTGCACGTGCCACATAACACGCAAGACACAACACACCCGTAGGCCCCACAGCAGACACAATGGTGAACATGTGAACACCTGAGTGATGGCAATACTCCCCCCCAACCTTGCACGTACCCAGCCTGCCGCAAAAACAGGCATGCAGCTGATCAAATGGCGCCAACTGCATGCATGATGCAAGCACCACCAACACTGATGCCCTGCCTCTCTCTGTCCCCCACAGGTATGGATGCAGACACCGAAGAACATGATGCAAGTGCACAAGCCACGACACCAGCCAAAAGGCCCAGGGGCCAAGATGATGGCACCAGGCCATCCATGTCGAGGGGATCAAGGATGGTCCAAGTGCCACACAAGTCAGCAACCAGTGCCCAACCAGCCACGTAGCCACCTACACAGGACCAGCAGACACCTGCCCCTGCACCCCTGGAGACACAACCCACACAGTGTGATGCCACATATAGGGAAAATGACCATCCATGAGGGCTCACAGTCCGCTGCCACAAGCTCGATAGGGGAGACGGCTGCATCGGCACTGCATAGTGGCGACGAGGAAGGGATCCATGATGACAACACTAATGCAGGAGTCCTCCACTCATAGGATGTTGGTTGAACCCCAACCCCGCAGGTCACCCCACAGGGCACCCCTCACCAGGAATCTCTAGGACAGGACAGCCATGGAGAGTGGTCTCCAACATTGCACAGCCCCGTATTGGCTGCAGACACACCACCAAACCCATCATCCACCAGCACCAACGCAATATGGGACCTCAAAGGACGTCTGTCCAGGATGGAGGGCCGGCAGGAGGAGATGCATGGATATGTGAAACAGTACCTTGCAGAAGGCGAGGCAACATGTCGTGCAGTGCGTGACACCACTGCGGCCGTTATCAAGGCCATCAACCGGAACACTATGCGCGTCCACGATGGATTTGATGCTGTGGGCCAGATCCTCACCAGGATTGCAAACAGTATAGAGCAGCGGCAAACAGCGGCTTTGGGGACACAACCATCAACATCATCTGCATCTACTACACCAGCAAGTTCCACTCAGACCAGCCCTGTGTGCAGGTCCCTGCGCAGCGTGCGGTGCTCAGAGATGCAACCCCCACCTCCGAAGGGGGGTCCACAGTAGCAGGGGCACCCTGCACATGTTGAGTTGCACTGCATCCGGACACATGTTGTGCCATTGATGTCTTGGGGTGTTGGGGGGAGGGAGGAGGTTGGAAGAGTGTTGAGGGTGTGTGGTGGTGTGTGGGGGTGTTGGGGAGAGGTGAGGGGGGAGGGTGGAGAGGGTGGAGGGTGTGTGGGGGTATGTGGAGGGGTGTTGGGGGTTGTTTGGGGGTCGAAGGGGGTGGAGGGTGTGTGGAGTTGTGTGGGGGGTTTTGGAGAAGGGGGAGGGTGAGGGGAGTGGAGAGTTCATTCACATTGTACAAACCATCACTTGAATACAACCGTTGTGTAAAAAACCTCACATGAGTGGACATTGCTTTGTTGGTGTTTGTCAATTTATTGCTTTACAGTGCACTGTGATCATATACCCCCACACCCAGTGCCCAGAGTCCCACATATATGGCAGCCTCTGCATCCCAGTACATCAGAATGATTGGTCTATAACTGATTGGCACACAGCATGTCCCTCAAGTGTATCGCATCCTGGACGATGGCCAACATCTACTCCTTCCTCTCCTTCAACTTCACCTGGTGGTGGCTGGTCCATGTCAAGGGGCAGGGGTACGTTCCGCTGGATGCACATGTTGATCTTGCCCACCTTCTCAGGCCCGTAAATGAGGGCGCCACCCGACCTGCTAAGGCAGCAAAACCGTGCCTTCAACAGGCCAAAGGTCTGCTCAATGACCACACGCGTGCGTGTATGGGCATGATTGAAGTCCTCTTTGTGCCTGTTCTGCGGATTCCTGACAGGGGTGAGGAGCCACGCCTTCAGGGAATAGCCAGCATCACCTGCATGGGAGCAGAAGAAGGTATGTTTAAGGATACTGCTCAGTTTCCATATGTGCTCGGCCTGTACATCGTTCATGTTCACATGCAGTATTCCTTCGATGGCAGCTATTGACTTCACATCTGCACAACTATCTGCCCTGTACAGTACTTGCCAATCCATGGTGCTGGCCTTGTGTGACGTACATGACTTAGGGGCCTTGACATTGGAACCACCGGCCACCTAGATGGATTGACAAGGTCCATGATGTACACACATGTGAGGGCTGTGTGACAGGGGATGACTCCAGATGCATGTTGGGCAATGTTTGATGCATTAGGCTGCTGTACTACATGATACTGCTTGTTCAGACTATGATGCATATGGGTCATTGTAGACACCATGCACGTGACCCTCGACGTCTACACACTCGTCACATTAAATGGCACGATGTGAATGTTAGTAGTGTTCGCCAGTGTTCACCTTAGGTGACGCATGGTGTCGACTTGCATGCTGGTACTTATGTGCTGCGCGCAATGCCCACGCCTATCACACCGATGTAGGTGTTGCTTGCTACTTGATGTTTTCAGTTTGATGCATCCTTGTTGCATGTGTACTGCCATTTATTTACATCTGGACATGTTACCATGGTGTTATGCAGTGTTGCTGTCGGGGAGGGGCAGTGACAGCGGAAATACCTGAGGTGGAATTGATACTGCGCAATCATGGATGCTTGTACTGCGAGGTGCTTCAGTGGGGTCATGTGTTTTCAGCTTCGTGGACATGTGATGGTGCGTTGTGGTGCTGAGGGCATGGTCAGGTGATGTCCGGTGGACATGTTAAAGGGTGTGTGCTGATTGTGTGTGTGACATTTACACATTGGTCTGCGGCCAGAGTGCATCAGACTCCATTGTCTGTGTCATGCACCATATTTGGTTGATTATGGGAACGGTCTTTGGCAGCATGGACAGTGTCTACACAACCCACTGAGGCCACTCCCATGGCCCAGAGGGCAGTCTCCTTGCGTATACATGTACGCCCCCCCCAACACTCTCCCATGGGCCAGAGAGCAGTCTCCTTGCATATGCATGTATGCCCTCCCAACATTCTCCCATGACCCAGAGGGCAGACTCACCCAACTGCCAGCCACGTCGTACAATGTCTCCTTCCATGAAGCAGGGTAGTGAGGAGTTCCGCAGCACCATGGCATCATGCGTGGATCCTGGGTATCTGGCACAGCAATCTGTTATCATTTTGCTGGCATCACACACTATCTGCAAATTGATGGAGTGGTATAGCTTCTGATTGTGGTACACCACCTCCACGGCATGTGGGAGGTGGTGCAATACATTGGGCATGCCTGCCAGTGCATGAAATGCTATTTTAGTGTCATTCGCCTCCTGTGGTGTCAGTGCTAGGGATATGTAGGCCCTTGCATGCTTTAGGAGTGCATCCAGCACTTGGTTTAGCACACCAGAGAAGCATGGTTGCGAGATGCCATGCAGTTGGCCCACTTTGTGCTGGTAGGTGCCTGTGGCCAGGAAGTGGAGCACAGATGCCACCTTCAGCAGAGGGGGGATGGCAGTGCAGATGATGATCAGGCTGACCAAGTCTTCATGTATTAATTCCACTATGGTGGTGATGGTGTCCCTGTTCAGGCGGTACAGGGTGTGGATCTCTGCTGGGGTTAAGTTGAATGGATTGGCCTTTATACGTGGAATTGGTGGCTGCCTGCGGGTGTTACTCACCACTCCGTGGTAGGTCAATGACGTGGATGACTGACCTTGGAGATGATGGGTGTACAGGAATTAATATTCAGCGTTCCATCCCAGCTCCCCTGAGTACAAAACTCAGGCTTCCTCAAAGAGGGGCTCTTTTCTACAATGTACCTCTCTGCTATTTCGATTGGAACAGGCAGAGGTGTCAATTGAATAAAAGAGCGGGGAGAACACGCACCGCCAATACCAATGCTGTAAAGAAATACAAAAGATATTATAAGATGCAGAGAAACAACCAACCAATCAATACAACAGTATAATACAAAATATACCTAAGTAAGTATTGGAGTGGAGCTTCCCCGGGATGATCTAAAAATTAAAGAAGTAACATTAATGAGTGAACATAATCTAAAGGAGATTACTTAAAGTATTGAACCAAAAACAACAGACCTGAATTGTGGGTATTTCTAGGATTGATATAGTCCAGGAATGGAGACAACGACAGGTGAAAACAACAAACAGGAATGTTAGTATAGAGAAGTAAACCCGAGCGCCACGAGGGTCGCACTAGAGTCGGGTTGGTGCAGAGTCAGCAAACCGTTAATATGCACTTGATGGAGAGTCACAAAATATGGCAATGCAATCAGTGTCTCAAAGTCCAGCCAAGGAAATACCTAATCTGCTCAGAAAAAAATGGAGTGACAGAGGAGCGTTGGCAGGGCTCACCCTAAATAGAACAACTACAACGTGTTACCTGAAAACACAATTATCCAAGCGAATTGTGGAGCAGCTGAGGAGTCCCGGATGGTTATTGGCGGGTAGACTGCGAGGAGGAGTTCGCGCCGGGGAATGCGTCCCGCGTCTGCTGTCAGCAGGCCAGAGTTGGAGTACTGTGAGAGGCAGCAGGAAGCAGGGGAAACAATTCCAGTAACGTTCCGCGTCTGCTGTCCGGGAGAGCATGACGAGGAATGGGGAAAGGCAAGAGAAACCAGAAGCAGTCCTGGTCAAAACCGTTACGGTCAATAGAAGTGCCAGAAAGGGAGGAGACGAAGCAATCCAGGAGCCAGGCGAGAGTCAGAACCAGGAAGTCAGATCAGAGACTTGTGAGGGCGTCTCACGAAGGGAAAAGGACGGACGTAACCGCAGTAGCTCGTAACGCTAATTAGCAGCAACAAGCTTCTTGAAGGACGGTGATTTTAAAGCCGTTACGGGGGCGTGTCTTGCCATACGTCTCCCACGTACAGGACGTGTCAGCTGACACGAATTCCGCTGTAGTTGGTGCAGGCGCCATGGCAACCTGTATCTGCTCCACAACGGAGCTTGCAGACGTGCCATATTATGCCGGGAAGCCCGAAGTGTAACAGCGGGTAACAACTGCCTGCACTGGTGGGATTTGCTGGGCCAGTCTCACCCTCCTTTTCCTCCTGTGTCTCCTCTGTGTTGCCTGTTGTACTGCCTGCTTAAGGAGTAGCAGTGCAGGCATGTCCTCCAGATCCAGTATGGCGAGTGCAAGTGGTATCATTTTGGTCTTGGAAGTAGTGTGGTGTATGGGTGTGCTCCTTTTGTGTAGGGCCTGGCTCCATTGCCTCCACTTGTGCTGATTGTGTGCACCTGTGGCAGTTGGATGCACAGCAGTTTCTTATTAACGGGTGATCTGCGATGCTGGTATTGATGGCATCATGGTGGCCCTTCTTACCGGCATCTGGATGCCGGTATGTACATGTCCGTGCAACTCGTGATGTCCTCTTCCTTGCGGCATGCCGGTATTAGGGGCACGGCACCCACACGGACCCGCGCATGCCGGTACGGTGGTGCACAGCCACATCGGGTCCTTGTCGATGCCGGTAGGACCCTCATCTGGGGCTGTAATACTACAGCCCGGTAATGGATGCCGCTATTGCCTTACCGGCTCTGTTATTACCGGACCGCCAACCTCGTAATGAGGCCCTATATATATTTGTTTATTGTATTTACTTCTATCAACAACTTTTAAAATGTCATCAATTTATAAACAAAACAATGTTACAAATACATTAATTCATCATACAATTGCACCATACCAATACTAGTAAAACAAGTTTGTCATATGTCGACAATGCATCTTATAAAATCCTTTAATTCATTCGCAATACAAATAGACTTCAACACAAATGATATATGTTTACCATAACATGTTACAGACCCATTCACGATACTCTTAAAATATTAAATACAACACCAAACACTTAAAATCAGCAAAATCCCAGAAGGTCTCGTAGCACAAATACAATTACTTTAAAAATTACCCATAAAGGTATTTCAGGACTGTTTTCCAAGCCCTGTAAGGGGCTATTTGCGTTGCACCGCACTCCGTGTTAAGGCAATAAGCCTAAAACTCAGATGATTTAATAGAATCGTAATCATATGTAAGATTGCCCAAGGTGGTCATACATAAGGGACATAGTTTGGGGCATTCGGTAAGCAAGTGTTTAAGAGTCTCTTTATTTGTTGAGATCTTACATATTCTACAAAATCTGGCTTCCTCTGATAAGTTCCATTATGATCCGCATATGGCAACAACCGGTAGCTGTTTAATATACATTTGAAGGTGAAACCTGCGAACAGCCGGGTGTGGACAACATAGCAAATAGAGTTGTGGCCTCATGTACTTATGGACAACCTGAACAACCTGTGAGTACCCATGCAGCTGCTGAAGACGCTCATAATTGTACAACCAATCCCACTGGCGAGCCGTCTCGTAAAGGCTCCACTTAGGGCCCGATTCTCATGTAGGTGTTAAGTACCGAAAAGGACGTCAAAAGGCTTAACATCCTTTTCGGTACTTAAGACCTATTCTGAAGATGGTGCATTCTTCCGAAAGTTGGAAGGAATGCACCACTTTCGGAATAGATGTGGCGGTTGCTAGGATGGGTTGGAAACCGCCACATTCGTAACCTGGCTTTTTGGAAGCCTATTCTTGTGGCACTCCTCCAGTTTAATATGTGCGCTAAACTAGCGCACATTTACAGTACTCTTTTGGTGGCGTTAAACTGGAGGAGTGCCACAAGAAGCCTTGTTTGGTGTAAATGGAAGTGTCCATACACCCGTGTTGTATATGGACACTTTCATGTACACCAAAGCAAGCAGCTGCAACGTTGAAGCTGCTTGCTTTGGTGTACCTAAAAGTGTTGATATTCACCGCACGAGTGTATATGAACACTTTCATTTACACCAAAGCGAGCAGCTTCAACGTTGCACGATGCAACGTTGAAGCTGCTCCCTTTAAATGAAAGTGTTCATATACACCACACGGGTCTATATGAACACTTTCCTAAACACCACAGTAAGCAGCTTCAACAACCTGCAATGTTGAAACTGCTCACTTTGGTGCATAGGAACTGTGTTCTCGGCAGCATTTTCATTAAATAACAATTCCCTCGTTATTTAACGAAAGTGCTGCCGAGATTCTGCAATCCGCCTGTTTCTATTAGAAACAGGGAGATTACAGCGAAAGCACTGTCGTGCTTTGCGAAGACGCCCAGCCCCACATGAGAATAGCAGTGGTGCCTGGGCGTCAAGAAATAGCGCAGTGAGTCGTGCTATTTAGCACGCTCACTGAGCAAAGATGAGAATCGGGCCCTTAATGTTTGGAAATGAACACATAGTCGCAGCACACAACTCTTTAAACGATGCCGCAAATACATGTTCTATGTCTGTACGATGTTCCAAACAATAAGTGTCCCCATGTTTGGCCAGTAACGGACATAAGGGGGACCTTTTTTGGCCTTCAGAAAAAGTTTGCCCCCGCCATTTGAAAGTATTACATAGAATCAGCCTGCATGAACTCTATACAGGAATCCCATGCACATATAAAATCAACGGCAAACCCGGAAGTACCTGATGAACGGGTTTTAATATTTCACTGGTATTGGTATTTGTGCTGTTAATGCTGTTATTCTAATGATACGTTTTGTTTTGTAGAAACTATCTGGTTTTCATTGTGTTTCATGGAATATAGTTGGAATTGTTTTATTATTTGAATGATACACTTAGATTGAATGTTCTGCCATGTGTTTTATTCTTGTTTTTAAATTTTGTTTGGGGGCTCTAATTGCACTCTAAAAAGAATGTGAACTCCCACTCTGTTCTTCTGTGTAAAAGATGAAAGGGCTGAAGAGAAGATTCTTGACAGCTGCAAAAAAGAAAGGGCACCTATATCATGACAACCACAAAAGACTGATGTTATCTGATTTGTCTCCTGAGATAGTGAAGAAGAAAAGGGCCTCTAGTGTGATAAAAAAAATGGTTGCTAACAGACTGTTGCAGGCAAGTCTTCTCAAACCAGAAGAACCTAGAGGAGCACTATAAGACATTGAATGTATTTTCGGGAACCAGAGAGTGGAAAGAAGAGCTTTCAAAGTCCATTGAGGAGAAGAGAAGTGTACGAGGAGAGTGGTATTAGGATCCAGAGAGTTAAGCGAAAGTGTGAGGCTCTAGCAGTAGAAGAGAAATGATAAGCACTGGTGAATGAGTATTTAATATGATATGGCATTTATAACGCGCCTATACACAAGTGTTTCAAGGCGTGACGAGGCAAAGGAGGGGGAACTGAAGGAAGACAGACAACGATCTTACTGGGCCAGGTGACTTTGAGACCGCACAAGTGCAGGGCCAAGCGGGCAAGGGGGAGGGGGCAGTGCAGTACATAGGATCAACAGTAGTAAATAAATAAAAATAATAATACGTAAAAAGTGCAGCCAGCTAGTGGCAAGTGCTGGGGTAAGTGCAGACATCAAGTGTCAAGAGCTGGAGGGGACTGTAGGGAAACAGAAACAGCCCCTAAGTGCAGGAGTTGCCCGGGAGGCAGTGCAGGTGTGCAGCTGGTGGGGGAGGGGACCTGAGATCAGAGAGTAGCCAGGTGACCAGTGCACTTTCAGTCAAGAGTTCAGCAGGGGAGAGGAGGAGAGAAAACAGAAGCAAAGAGGAAGGTCTTGAGGTCTTGAGGTGCTTCCAGAACCGGAGATGGTTCTCCTTAAGTTTCAGGGAGGCTGGGAGGCTGTTATAGAGGGAGGCCCCAGCCAAAAAAAGAGACCTACCACCAACTCGTTGTTTGGAGAAGCTACTGACCCTGAGAGAGTTGGAGGCGGATGAGCGAAGAGCTCGAGAAGGAAGATGTTTAGGAAAAGAGAGTTGAAGATATTGAGGCTCCAGTCCCCAGAGCGCCTTGTGAACAATGCAGAGGGTTTTGAACTTAATCTTCACAGCCACTGGGAGCCAGTGCAGAGATTTCAGTCCTGGAGCGATACGATCCCATGGCTTGAGGCCAAGGACAAGTCTTGCAGTTCTGTTCTGGATGAGTTGCAAAGGGCAGAGAGTAGTAGCAGACAGCTTTAGAAAGAGGCTGTTGCAGTAGTCCAGCCTAGAGAGAACCGGAGCTCTGGAGACAGTGAGCTTCTGGGGGAAGGAGAGGAAAGGAAGAATACCTCTGAGGAGGTGCGGCTGGTAGTGTGACTTCTTAGAGACGTCAGAGATGTGAGGAGAGAAGGAGATTGTGGAGTCTAAAATGATCCCAAGGTTTTTAGCCTCACAGGTGGGAGAAGGAAGAGGGCCCAGAGAGGCCAGTCAGAGAGCGATAGGAAAGGAGGGAGCAGGTTTGCCGAGGAGAATCTCAGTCTTACTGGTACTAAGACAGCGATCATTTGCAGCACACTACTCCTGGATAGCGGAAAGACAGTCGGAGATGAGAGAAGGAGAAGATGTGGCGGAAGGGCACCTGAAAATGAGCTGAGTGTCATCCGCATAGCACTGAAAGTTGGGGCAGAGAGCGGCAATGTGGTGGGAAAGAAGTGCCAGTTATTGGTTGAACAGCCAGGAAGAGAGGTTGGACACCTGGGGAACACCACAGATTTGTGCCATGCGTGGAGGGAGTGGGGAGTGATATCATTTTTTACTGCCCATCTATGATCAAAGGAGCATGGTAAGTGTTATTACATGGCTAATCTAGCATTTTGTTGCAGCCAGTCTAGTCAAATCTTATAGTGGAATAACATTTTTTATAACCAGGGATCTACGATAAAGCAAGCATGATAATTGCTTTCACATGGTTAGACTGGTAATTTGGTGAAGCCAATCTAGCCATTTCCTACTGTGGCATGACATTTTTTACTGAGCATCTATGATAAAGTAATCCTGATACACATTATTAGTTAGTGTAAGGGTTCAGAAGTAAGGCTCAGACTCAAGGGTGGCATGTTTTTGGAAATAGACTTTTATTAAAAAGGGAGGGTTGGCAAAATGATTCTCTATCCCTAAAGCTAAGAGTGGTTTCCCTGCCTCAAAGAAAACTACTGTCCCTAACACTAACAGCCTAAGACAACTGTGCAAGGATGGTCTTCTTTGTAAAGTAAAAAGTTTTGTTGTGCTTTCAAACAACAGAAAGGTTCCCAGTCTCTCTAGTAATAAAGTGATGCAAAATAAAGTTTAAAAAAAAAACGCAACTCAAAATGCTAGGGTTGTGCTCTTTTCCCCTAGACTTAGTCATCTCTTAAGTTGCTAGATATCTCATGAGGACATGTTGCTTGACTTCACAGTTCCTTTATCCTACCAGCTTGATATACTCTGCTACCAAGCATAGGTTTCACTTTCCTTATCACTCCTTGGGTTCTTGATCCTCTTATCCTTAACCTCTCAGGTGGGGGCCGGTCCCACCCAGGCTCACAGTACTTTACACAGCTTGGTTTACTTCCCTGCCAAGCAAGTGTTTTCACTTGCAATGTCTCTTTTCTTCTTTCAGGGTCCCAGACCATCTTGGCTTTAATTTCTGGCTTCACATATGGGTGCGAGTCCCATTCTCGCATGGATGTGTTGTATCCACTTGGTTCACTCTCCTGCCAAGTATACAACTCTCATTTGCTTCAGGGTCCCAGACCCTCTCTTTCATTTGGGTCCCAGACCATCTTACTCGTGGGTGCAGGCCCCAGACTAGCACCTTTGTGTTGTATACGCTTAGTTCACTCTCCTGCCAAGTAGACAATTGTCTCTCCTTGTTTCAGGGTCCCAGACACTCGCTCACCAGTTTCTGAGCTCATCCCGATGCTTCCCCAGAACTCTCACAGCTCCTGGGCAACCCTCATACCTGTTTGCTTCCTTCTTGCCAGTACTGACGATTCCTGGGCAGTTGTATTTATCCTGGAAGCTCCAGTGCCATTGGGGCATGGAGCGGCATCTGCAGCGTCCCTGTAGACTGAGACGTATCTCCAGTTGTGCGTTTTATCTACACTGCGATTCGCTATGCATCTGGGTAAGTCTCTTGCTATTCCTCTCTTGTGTCTCTCCAGTGCGTTCGTTCCAGCCTGAATTTGACACTGGCTTCACCCAGAACTTGCACCTCGGGTTGACATACGCATTAGAGCCAATCCCTGGGCTCAGAAAACTAGACTGCGCACTCGGTTTCATGAGAGTAATCCTTGTACTCCTGGAAATCTTCTTCATCACAGTATCAAACTTAGAGCTGTATGCATAATACTTTAGATTACTTGGTTTCTTATTGTTGTCATGTAGGTTAGTTTGGCTGCATGCATAATTCTTTGTATTAATTGTTTTCTTATTTTTGTCATGTAGATTAGTTTGGATAACTTGACAACAATTCATGTGAGACCTATCCAGGGTGGGGGCATGAGGATTTGGAAGAGGGGTTGGACATGGTGAAGTGGGGAGCTACCACGTTCCCTGGTGATGATCGCCCTGAATCCCATAGTGGGATTCCTTCCCCATGTAATCCTCCCTCGGTGCACAACCCCCAGGGGGACTATTGTACTATGGACACACTGCCTGGCCCCATGGGAAAGGTCTACCCCAAGGGAAGAGGGGACGACATCCTAAGATTTGTCACACTAGCTAGCCTGGCAATTTGATGTAGCCATGTCTTACTGTGGCGTGACATTTTTTGCTGGGCATCTATGATAAAGCAAGCATGATAAGGGTTATTACATGGCTAGATTGGTATTTTAGTCCTCCCAGTCTAGCTAAAACATCTTACTGTTGCATGGCATTTTTCCTCTGCATCTATGAAAAAGCAAACATGATAAAGTTTATTCTATGTCTAAACTGTCCTACATTGGTGCAGCCAGATTGGACATGTGTTCTTATAGTGGCATGCCACATTTTAATGGCAAAGCCAGCATGAGCATGTTCTTTAGAAGGGGTACTGGCATATATTGGCTGTGCCAGCTTGGGCATCTTTTCCTTTAGTATTATTAATGTCATGATGACCAAAGCAAACATGAGAATGTTTTATATTGGAATATTGACATGTATTTGTGCAGGCAGCATGGAAATGTATGGGCACAGCCAGTGTGAAAATGTGACAATGTTTTTTATACTGACATATATTGTGGGGAGAGGCATCATAAAAATGCATTAGGAAATTCTCCTGTGCAGATTCATCCAAGTTGTTCTGTCAGACATTTTAAGTTATCCAATGTTGTTTTCCTGTTCAGAGTGGGTGTCTGTGTGCGTGTGTGCATGGATTTGAGTGTGCCTATGCATCTGTGTTGTTTGCATCACACTGTCTAGGGGGTGTACTCTATTAAGAGAGATCCACGATTTTGACTATGAGCTCTCTTATTTGATGCAAATATGGCAATGATGATGGGAACATGTGCACCTGTGTCGTATACCAATTAGGATCTGTGGTAAAAAGTGCCCCAGTCATCTTCACCTCTGTGAGGATGTAATTGAGGGTCTTTTTGCAGCAGACCCCTCACTTCGCCAATCCTTTATAATCCTACATGTTGATCTCAATAGCCTTGCCATATACCGCATTCTCCAAATGCCTCATGGACTACATGGGCTGAATGCATACATTAAACACAGCAAATCTGAGTACTATAGGAATGTGTGCACTGTGTGCGTTTGAATAAAGCATGCACTCAGTCGCGCTTCGAGGCACCTAATGCCAGGTAATTGTAGCCCCAGAGGGACTAAAGCTTCATTAATGACGTACAGCGACATTATTCTGCTACACATATTGATCTGTTGCAAGATACACATATTCCTGCACTATACACCTTTAACGCGCTTCTTTACCATCAACTGCATTAACGAGCAGCAATGCGCCATACTCATGGATCCCAGTCTACTGGGTTATAAACTACTGCTGGGGGCACATCCTATGCAGAACCTTCAGGAAGTAGGACATTGATATGAGATCTTCCTACTAGCAATGCAGGGAAGTGCTGTCACATACACTGGTTAGCCACACAATATTAGGCCGCGTGCATGGTAACCTCTGAGTAGGAACATTTTGAATGCCAAAAACGCTAGTAATGTTGAAAAACGACTGTCCACTTATGCCATCTAAGATATCTCCTTCATTTACATTATATGCAGAAACAGACCCCTTGCCTAGAACAACGGGGACATGGGATCTTCTACCAGTCCTTGTGTATACATCTCATGCCATGTTGCTCACTTACAGAATCGTGATATTCAATTTTCCCATTAGAAATGCAGGACTACAAACTGCAGATTTGCAGGGTAGTTTGGGCCTGGAGATCATCTCACGCTTAGCATTGGACAGTCGGACAGACCTACAGAGAGGCCACTAAATTCTAACAAGGCCTTGCATGTTGAAAAGAGGTGGCATGACGTTTTTGACATCTCCGTCCAGCCCTAGCCTCTCAGTCAACCACAGTTTGCATTCTGGGACTTGCAGTTTTGATGATACCCTATGGAGTAAAAGACCCCATATCCCATAAGCACATACCAAGTCAAAGACATACCTCAAATCATGCCTAAGAGTGGGAAGGAAAGAGTCTCACTCTTAGCAGGAGAAAAAACAAACCCCAAAAATCCAGCAAAGCTGCTGGGGGACTCACTAGGTTTGGGAAATTAGCCTTATAAGAGAATTCTCCCTAACAGTCAGTCTGCTGGTGGCAGCGCATACTGATGAGAGTTAATTGAAGCAGGCCTGCGAGAGGCCTGGTCGTAGAGCTGACAAACGGGACGGGAAACCCAACACCTTTTCGATACGCATCTGTGTCAACCTGACGTCAGCTCCCACCCCTTTGAATGAAGGTCAGTGAATGTCATGTCTGGGACAACTGTTTACAGTAGGCAACCCCTGCAGGAGGACCCCCTTTCAGAGGGAAGAAGTATGTGATTTGATGGAGACAGAATACTTGTTCTCACCATAACTTCAAGGGAGACCTGTGCTTTGATCAGGAGAAACAGAGAGCTCAATTAATCAGAGAGACCCTTTAATCCACAACAGACAGGAAGATGAGTAGGATTTAGAGTACATGTTTTCAAACCTTTACATTTCCTGTTGCAAAGCACTCTGGTTATAACCTCACGCATAACAGAAGATTGTTGGTGGGGACCCAGGATTGGTTCATTCAGGTAGGCTTAGCCTGCACCAATCACTTGGGTCCATTTGGCTTTAACAGAGGGCCGCGCCCCTCTATCAGCCGATCATCTGAAGGCTTCACCAGAAGCAGGAAAGAGGAACTCATTTACACCCTCACGCTGAAGGTACAGTCTGCCTTGCAGCTTCCGCCAGGTAAGGAAGGCCAGGATTTCCACGAGGGAAGCAAGATCCCTCCCCTAACCATCTCCCAGGGAATAGAGGGAGCTACTGAATCCAGAGGACCCTCTAGCAGCTCAAGAACCACCAGTGTTGCAGCACACCACTTGCCCTGCTACGCTCTGCAAGCAAGCTTCCTGGGCGGGAAATATTAGAGAGTCTCTGAACCGAAAGAAGGACAAGGCCGTTGCCAGCAACACGCTCCTCAGTTTTGAAGCATCTACGTCAAAGGACAACACAAGCCCAGCAAAGAAGCTAGGAGGAGTGCACTGACAAGCATGAACCAGCGTCTGTCTTCCGGACATTTTTGAGGCAGTCGAGCCCTTCGAGCTGCAACCGCCAGCACCCCTGACTGCTGTCACACCGCAATCACGCATGCAATCCGAGACGCCTCGACCAGTGCTTCAGACCCACCAACCAGCACTAAGACAACGATTCCTGACCCCGAGTCGCCATGTAGGCCAGCCTTCAGCGGTCTGTCTTGCCTCGCTTGCCGAACTGCCTGCCACCTGATACCCATCTTGAACTCTGTTGCAGAAGCTGCAAAGCACCCTGAAACCGATTGTACACTGTCGCGCACCAAGAACCTCTACAAGCGCAAGGTACATTGTGGGTCTGTAACCCTGGTCCTTCCCCGAAGGCCCCTACTGACATTTTACAACCCATTGCTCCCCTTGTGCAGAAACCAAGTATTCTTGAACTATTGAGATTAATCACCTTACCGACTACCCTCCTGTCAGTATCCAGAGTGCATCCCCTTTCCTTCTTGAAACTGTCTGTCCCCTGTATTCCTTTACAGGGTGGGTTGCATTTTTTAGTGTGCTAGAACTGTCTGTTGTAATAATAATAATGTAGATATTGTTATACAACCTTGACTGGACATTCCCTTTTATCATTGGGTAATAATTGTATTTTCGCTGTGTTGCAACTACCAACGATACATGACCTTGCGAAGATAAGTCTGTCGTTCTGTCCACGTTACCAAAATTGGACACGGAGGTTTAGAATTTACTTGTGTTTCCAATCTTTTTGGATCCCTTCTGGTGTACTAGAGGGGTGGAGCTGATTGATGGTTTAGAAACCAATATTCAGCCCTGGACCACTTGTGCCCTGGATGTTGATTCGTCACAGTCACCTAACACTCATCCTAATGAATGCTCAGGTTTTTTACTGGATACATGGATCTGCCTTTGCTTTCTCAAACATTCTCTTTGGCCCAACTCTGTTTTCTCACAACACCTCACTTCAGGGGAACCAGAAAATCTATCATAGTCATTACAGGTCTCAGAAGAAGTCCTGAGGAGCAACTATCCACCTATCATTAAGCCATTCTGAAATACAAAGGTGCCTATCCACAACACCGGCTGTGAGTGCATCTTACACTTGGAAAAAGGAGTTGCTTGCATCAGTGAAAGTAATGTGCAATTCACAAAGGTGTATATGCTGATTGAAAGAGACCATCTTTTCGATGGGTGTGCTATTTGGGCCAAACTGTGCCTGAAGTTGCCACAAATGCCACACATGTAACTCAAACAGTCAATGCAACTAATTATATGGAGTGGGTGTGACAAGGGGTATGTCAATGAATTTGCCGGCATGTCATGGGGTGTGTCACTTGAAAGGAAAGACACGCTCACCAAGGGATGACTAAGAAAGTATGCGCAAACAGTTACTACTGTCTGTTTATACCTATCTCATGTTGCCCAGTTCTAAATGAGGTTTGAAAAGGTGTGGTTATACTGTTGCCTTACGGATTATTGGTGTGCGATCAGGAAGTGATAGGTCATTAGCAAATTAGCAAATATTGGTTGATTGGGGAAAAGCATGTTTTTGTTCACCGTAGCCTGAACCTGGGCAAGTTGTTTCAGCGCAAGTCGCTGTGGCTAGACCAGCACCAAAACAGGCATCCATGGTTCTCCTTTGTGAATTAGGTTACACTTGTTCTGCCCAGCGTGTGTTGCTCCTAACTATATTTACCATCTCTATGAATCCGGTTACGACCAGAAGTTGGAGTAATTTCAGTCATATCTTTCACCCAAAAAGAAGACTCTTTGTCAACTGGCAACAAAGAGTTCAGTTCTCCTCTGCCAGAAGATAAAACAATCTGCTAGGGGTAAACTCTTAGGATGCCGTGCACACCTGGGACCGTCCGCTTATGATCCTGGCACACAGTGGTAAAAGAGACCCATGAGTCACACCCCTCTGAACACCACTTCTACTCTGAACAAACACGGCCAAAGTTATCTAGCCATTCTTACTGATTTGCTTTTTTATTCCACTTTGGTATTGGAACAAACTGTGACCATCTGCTAGGTATTTGAACTAAAGGATGAGATACTGCTAGCATAGCCCTAGTTCTGTGTATGATAACGTCAGCTTTCGTGAATTCGTTGACCCTGCCGTTTACATCACCATATTATACAGTGTCGGGGATGTTGGCTGGTGGGCCCTTCGCTCTGCTGCACTTTACACCACCATGTAGTCAGTTCAGAGTGTAAATTGAGACAGCAAGTTGAAGTAGGCAGGGGAGGGACCATGTGTGGGGAGATGCAAGGCTGAATAGAGTCAAGTTGTCACAGACATCGGCCGGCTTCAGGCCTGATCACCTCCAACCTTCTATGGTCGGGGTCGGCAACCGTTGCATCTCAAGACGTTGTGGACTACTAATCCCATCATCCCTAGAAAGCATAATCAATGGTGACAGGTCATGGGATTCGTAGTACAAACCATCTGGGAGCCACAGGTTGCATATCCTTGTATATGTTGTGGGGGTGGGCAAGCAGTTATGACGCAACAGCCTCTGTATGTGGGCAGGGGATGAGTATGGAAGAGGTGGGAAGGTGTAGAATTGGATAGGATTGCACGACAGTTGGAATCCAAATGAATATGAGGTGGCATTCCCATCCGATGTATATCAGTCGCTGCGGCCTGTTTAAGACTTATCAGTTAAATAGTTTATTTTTCAGCAGCTCTCTGAAATGTGGATGATAGCTAGATTAACTTCATTTCGGCGATGCCCATGAAAGTACATTACAGCCCCACAACACAGATAGTATATGCCTCAATGCAATAGCTTCAACATATAAAATGTAAAACACAGTAAAATCACATATACCACAATAAACGCGCTCTCAATTCCATCACATACTCAACATAAATGTAGATTTTTTATGCATAGATAATAATCTGAGGGGATACAATCATTTGAAAAGCTGTACATGTACGTCTTAGCCCCTGGTCTCTAAACAATGGACAGAAATATTTGCGCTGCAGTTTCGCATATAAAAGGCATATTAACAGATCAACCACATCATGGCAATTACAAAGAGAGCTATTGCCTTCTTTTGTCCTGCAAAAGTGGGTTGGATCTCAAGTGAAGGAAGACTGCCCTCCTTCTTGTATCATTAAAGCAAAACATATATTTTGACGGTCGCAGATCTTTCCTCCTATTAAGATAACCTGCAATTCTTTTTTATGAGATTCACAAGCCTCTCTTTCTATTTGTTTGAATTTTAAAAAGGCCTAGGTCAGAGTTTCTGCAGCCTCATCCCCCACACCTGATTTACCATGAAAATAGTCCACCAGACCAGGCTGTTTAAGAGTTATGCGTATATAATTTAGCCATTTTAACTTGTATTGTACCTCGGACGTCAGAGTCCAAAATGTCCTGAATTAATGACCTTGTCAATGACAAAGCTGAATTACTCCAGCGACACAGCCAGTACAACAGTGGTTCGAGCTGAATAAGATCTAAAACAAACATCCTACTACATTCCTGGTGTACTATGAAACCCTACTTCACCCCCATAATTCCTCTAAGGAACTGATTTTCCTTCCTTTGAATAGACAATGGCACCTGATGCTCCCAGCCTGCGGCTCCATACGTGGCCACAGGAACAGACTTTGCTTTGTAAATACGTAGGGCGTGATCAGCTGGGAGCCCGCCCCATGCTCTGTCCATAGCGCATTATGGAGCCATTTATTTGGGCACATTTACTGGCCTGAGATTCAACATACATATGCCACTCAAGGCCTTTTGAAAATTTCTCACCAAAGTATGTGATAAGGGACAAGTTCAGGATTTGGTCAGCTGTCCCCATGCCTTTACAGAAACCATATTGGATATCTGATAAAATAGCATTCTCTTCTGCCGAGGCCATGATTTTCCTGTCGAGTGCCCGGCCGAACCATTTACCTGCTGTATCATTTAGGGAATTGGGACGATAGCAAGTTGGGTCAGCAATGATTCCCTCCTTAAAGATCAGCAGAATGATAGCCTGGTTCCAACTGCGGGGGATGGTCTTATTCCGTGAGATAATTTTACGCACTCTAGTGAATAATGGTAACCAAATTTGCCGTTCATGTTTAAAAAAGTCTATCGGGACAAATCTGGACCAGCAGCTAAGATAATCATCTTGCATGGGGTTATGAACTGCTACATTTGTTACACTCGGGGGGACCTTAATACTGTGGTGGATGAATGATCGCTGGAATTATACATTCTTGAATAATGTTCACATCAGCTCTTTGTCAAAATCTCTGCAGCTCCCCCTCTATCTTTTCTGGAATTGTCGTTTAAGCCTGCAGCAATTATTCTTCAATATATTCTGGAATCACCAGAGCCAGCGGTCATTTCCAGGTCCTTCCATCTCTTGGCAGCCCATTCAGCTTTCCCCTTGATAATTGCATTTATGTGTAGTTGCCTAAAGGCTATAATTTCCTTGCTGCACCTAATTGGAGGCTTCAAGGCTATGAGGATTAACTGCTTAGCAGATCTACATTAATTTCCAAACCAGCCTGGCTGTTTATTATCATACCTTAGCTTCCTTTTGGAACCCACAAAGGCATCACCTGCAATCCTCATTATGAGGCCATATTCATTTAGCACCCTGTTTGAGTCTGTAAGGGGATTCAGACACACTTCAAGGCAAGGCAGGGCAGTACAAATACCTTTCAACATCACATTTTCATGATCACATTAAGGCCGCAATAATGGTTTACAAATGTTTTTAACTATAGTTTCTACTTTCCCTGGACAAGATTGTCTACTAATCAGAGGCAATGGAAACTTAATAGTCAAAATCAAAGGGTCGTAATCACTTTCCAAATGAGGAAGTACTTCAAAATCATAAATCAAAATCCAGCTAGATATATCCACAATAAAATAGTCAATAATAGAATGATATTTGGAATTACTAAAGGTATACTTAGCTGGTACATCAGGGGATGGTTTGCTCAGCAGTCATCCTCAGCCTTGGATTGCAAAAGAACCTTTTGACTCTTGAAAGTCAGCTGGTGCATTATGTGATGTCAGTTCGGAGAATGAAGGGTTCTTGCAGGATAGTTATTTTAATTGGGTGCAGGTTCCACTGTCCAGGCAAAGTTCCATCTTGTGTGGGTGCTGGCGAGAAGGCTTTAGTGTGCATCATCGGGAGATTGGCACAGAGAGAAAATATGCTGATAGAATTCCAGGGCCGTGGATCCAGAAAAAGAAATGCAAAATTACACACCACCTAGTAATATTGCAAATCAGAATAAAAAGATGAGTTTCTGGGAAATGAGACGAGAAATGTAACACTTTTTTGCTTATTTAGTAGCCACACGCCACTTCCCAACATTAATTTTAAAGTGTGTCTTATCAGGTATAGAGAGGGGCTGTCGGTTATGAGCACGAATAACATGGTGTAAGCTGTCCTCACAGGGGGGTCTCTTGGAGTCAGAAAATGCCCCCCCCCACTCATTAATCTACGTTGCAATACAAACAGAGAGTCTGCCTTTCTCGAGTTGCATGGGTTGGCTGATGTGTGTTCTAGTATTTACAACTGGTACACATGTTGGTAGGATGTCTGAGATGAATGTTATAGAGTCGTGTTTCTTTATTTATGAAGCTAGTTCCAAAATCAACGAAAACACATATTCTGCGGGGTTCCTTTGGAAGCCTTTGCAGACTGGGAGCCTTTTGGGGTGTCCAGAGTATATTAAATTGCAATAATCCAGCCACAGTAATATGGTTCATGTGCCCAACTTGGTCAGTTTGTAGAATGGAGGGGATACTCCGGAGCACGGGCAGCTGAAGGCTGGGACCACATTGACCGCAGCATTGATTTGGTGTGCTAATGATAAGCCTGTGTCACATATGGTTTCAAAATGTTTTTACTTATTTCACGTGACTGACCAAATCCCCAGGCTTGTGGGTGCCTCGTGCCTACAATTGCTTCAGGCACGAGGCTGGACATAGTTGCACTATGTTGAAGGGGAGCATAACAGGCTGCCCAAACCCCAGTGCTAGCATCTCAGTGTTAGCTCTATTAAGGCTGTTACTTTGTTGCGAAAAGGTGGTGACATACACTAACTAGTTCTGCATTTGTGGTCTTCTCTTTGGTCTTGAGAGCCTCGATTCTTGGGGTATTCTTCACTGCTGCTGCGTGTCTGGATATTATCTCTTCATCATATCCTCTTTTCACTAATTTTTCTCTGAGTTCTGTCGCTTTCAATTCATATTCATTTGTCACCACCTTCTCACAACAAAGTAACAGAATTAAGAAAATAGTGAAGAAGAACTGGGAAATATTGTCTCTTGATCCAACACTCTCGAATTTATTTCCAACACCGCCTCTGTTTGCATACAGTAAAAGCAGATAATTGAAGGATCATCTCATAAAATCTGATTTCAGCCAAAAAAATACTAAAATGAAAGGACAATTCAGAGGCACCTTACCTTGCAATAACTGCAGCTCTTGCCATAATGTAATGAAAGGCAACTTCATCTATCATCCACACATCTTATGCATACTTCTACTTGTGATACAAAGAACATCATATATGGCTTCAAATGCCCATGTGGCCTTTACTACTTTGGACTGACAAGCAGAAAAGCGAAAATAAGATGGGGCAAACACAAGTCGAACATTTGCAAACATGTAATCACATCCCCAGTGGCCCAACACTTTGATGCTGAGAAACATTGCATTGCACAAATCCAATTTGTAATCCTTGAACAGGTCAAACTACCAAGAAGAGGAGGAAATTTGACCAAAAAGCTCCAGCAGAGAGACGTATTTTGGATAGAGAAGCTCGACACAATGTACCCCAGGGGGATGAATCTTGAATGGGATTTAAATTGTTATTTGTGATTTTAGATACATTCTAAAATTTAAGTATTCGTATCCCTTGTTAAATATGTTATGAATATGTAGACAAGCATATTATCAACAATGTAAGTCAGGTATTTAACAATATCCTAAGGTAGATCACAAAATAAATTATTGACCCACCAATTTACCAGTAAACAATGATTTCCCTAATGGACATATCTGTAATGGGACCTAAAATCTATTGATGATTCAAATGCACAGAAAGAAAAAATGTATGGGTTTGCACCGGTTGTTCTTGAAAATATGAATATGTAGACATATTTGTGGACCACTATGTAATTCAGATCTCTCACTATATTACGAGTCAGACTTTGGAAGAGAAGTACCATAGATATGCTAATTGTTTACACTAATTCTGTACAGAGTTAGTGAGCGATGTGTACAGCAGCTGCTTATCAGAGATTCACACCGGAGATCTGTTAACAATTACTAAAATTCGTTTGAGCGAAACAAATGCGAATTCCTAGTCCCTCACAAAGATGGAAGTTACACATTACACACCTAGGTGTATAATTAATCTATACCAAATACACTAGCGGGGAAAATCCTCCCGAGTAGTGTGCCTGCACATTTTGAATTTTTTTCCCCCAAGATGGTGCCCGAGTTTACATAGAGCAGACTCCGACTAGCTTTCCAACAGATTAATGCCGACTGGCTCCTAAGCAACGCTTTTGTTTGCACTGCAGCCGCTGGCATTGCACACGCAAGCGGAGCACTTAGAGAATTCAGCAGTCCACCAACAGTGAAGGTAAGCTTCATTTACTCGCGATTTAGACACCTCACAAACCCGCGCTTGTCACCAGACACAGCGCCTGACAGATCATATTTCATATTTTCTAGGATCACAAAGATCCTCACTCGAAAAACACCAGCGACACTCAATACGCCATGCCGCATGGGTGAATGAAGAGTTTCTGCAGAAACGAGTCAGTACTCGATATAAACACCATCGGATACTATAAGGTAGGGTTTCAGCCGTATCAATTACCCATATTGTATTTAAAGTATGTTTTACAAGATCACATAGCTCTAAAAACCTCCATTACAGTCACTTTGCAGGGGCATACCCATTGCGGTTAACATACAACTTGATGTACATCGCAGTCACTTACATGAAAAATACGCCCGGATTGGTAAGTCAATAGTCTTTTTTACAAAGTAACCTCGACTATAATCATATACTTTAGGCGGTGCGCAGGGAGACCCAGCACTCTGAACAGCGCCTTGTCCCTCTGCCCACCTCCGATTTTTAAAAAGGGAACATGTAAGTCATATCTGACTTTGTCATTATTTTACAGCAATCATATCAATTCCTACTTGTATGGGCTGACTGCTTTGACCAGAAGACCATTCTGAAGGTTAGTGCATTCGAATTTAGACACACTAGGACTTGTCATGGGTTTTGACCCATGTTGAATCAATAGACTGGGTAGATGTGGGGATGAGCTGTCGCCGCCCATTATTCTATACCAGAACAAACTAAATCAATAGACTGGGTGGATGTGGGGATGAGCTATCGCCGCCCACATTCACGCCAGAATAGGAGAACTGCGCAGTTGGCACGAGACCACTCCAAAGATACAACCTTCTTGTGGGGAATTCATTTTCTTAATCCCAAAAATGGTTGCATTACCAGTACTCACCACTATCAGAAAGCCGGCGTTTTAAAACCACCAGACTTTTGTGTAAAACTGAACAAATGAAACAAAACCAGGCCAAGGAAAGACTTGCTAAGAGGTGGATACAATGTAAAACTATATTCTGAAATGACTTGAAGGGAGTAATTATTTAATGTATAGGTAAAAATTGTCAGTTTGATTTGAATGTAGAAAACTGGGAACAAAAAGTGACATTTAGCTGAAATCTGGCTTAATGAAACTGAATTCTGCCTGACAACTACCCCCGACAGGAGTTGATACTGGATCAACAGCTGTGTTCCCAGGCCTGGCTGCATCCTGAGGTCACATGGCCCTGTTGATTAGATTAGGGGTGGAGCAGCTGGGGACTACCGGGAGTTGAACAAAGGCCTGTCATGAACTCAGGCAAATGTTTATATTGGGGGCGTCGTAAAAGTGGCTTCCTCTTAGGGGAAACTGGGAGGGGCATTGCCTCTGCTAGCAGCTGAGCTTGGTGGAAGTGGATAAACCAGTTATTTCACCCTGTGATGTGGGAAGCCACACCCCTTTTTGACCAGGGCATAATTTTAAAAAGATAGATAAATCAAAGTGCGGACTTGTCAGAATTATATAAGTAATATCATTATTTTTGTGATTTTTCTGTGAACATTTTGAGATGCGTTAGGACCCTGTGCTGTATTCTGGGGGGTTGCTAGCAGAAAATAGGGTCTCACTCCAAATGTCTGCATGTTAAATATCTGACACTTCATCAATTAATGTCCATACTCCTTGCGCACATGTGTGTAAATTTGGGTAAATGTCCGATATTGCAAAACCAGTTAAAAAGCGCAAAATGTTGTCATTTTTGAATGCAAGCCCCCAGGAAGATCAGAGGCGGACAAGCATGGACCATAAGGAATATATAATGTGCACATGTAATTTCAACAAATTGTATATCTGGGAAGGATGTATTTGAAACAAATATAGATTTGTGGGCAAACTGATCAGGGGAGGATCCTCTGACCCATAAAACCTACAGCATCACTCTGACTCACATTTCCTTCCCACAATCATGTGAGAGGGGAGAATTGGGCCAATGACAAGTAGAGAGGGGCAGGCTTAGCTAGGCCCAGGCACACACCCATTTTCAAAACACATAAAAAGAGACTGCTGGGACAGGTAGAGACATTCAAATCCAGTTGCTGCGGAGCGTTTTGCCGGACCACACAACATCCAGAAGATACCAGTTCCAGACTGACTCCAGCTACATACTCCAGAACCTAGAACTTATACTTTAGAACCTAAATCAGAGGCCTATAACCACAAGTTGAGTTCTCTGCAGCAGGCCTCAAATCATTGCAAGCTACTCCTAGCCGGGCGAGCTGCTTGAATCCCTTGCCAAGAACTTTTGCCAGGACCAGTGCAGAGATCCAGGAGCCGTGCAGAGACCGCTGTATCCGGACAGACCAGACCAGAGATCCAGAGTGACCCAGACCGCTGTGAGCAAAACCAGAGAGCTGACCCAGATCCCTGTGAAGTGCCGAGACCAGAACCAGAGTCCAGTCCAAAACCTGACCAGATCCGTGGCGAGGCCTATTTCAAATTTATATTGTGAGTACCTAGCAGAACTGTGCAGAACCAATCTCTTAGTTAAAATAATCTAATCCAAACTATTTTAACCTAAGTAAAACAGCCTCCTAGAACTCGTGTCATCTGTCATTTGTAAAGCTGCACAACTGTCACCTGTCAATTCTGAAGCTGCAAGCTGTCACCTGTCATTTTGAGTTTACTTTAAATCCGAAAAACTACCTTTATTTAATCGTCCGTATCTCTGGACCCGTTTGGGATAGGAACGGAATTTCACTTTCCCCTGAAAGCTTAGGATCTCGGCTTTCCAACGAACCTAGAACCGACTTGCTACTCCTTACACTTTTGCCGTAATCACGATTCACGTACTCACGAATTTTACCGCGATTTGCGATTTGGTTAAAAATCCAGCCAGGTGTAACCATCAGCAGTCATTTCTTTCCTTGATAAAAATTCGTTTGCCTCTTAATCACCATCTCTGAATCATTGCTAAAGTGAGCCTGAACTCATCCCAAGTATCTCTCACTCACCCTGAACCTCCTAAAGGGAATTAAAAGCATTTTCAGCATATTTCACATTTCATTGCCACCACATTCAAAGCACTTGGGCCTGTGTTTTAAAACTCATACTGGTTTTCTCTAAGCTTGCTGGGGGGGAACTGAATTTCGTATTGTATTTGATTGCATTCCTGAGAACTGTGTGCTCCTCTTTCCATCTACTTCCATGTCTTACATTGCATAGGGGAGGGGGGTGAATTGCCAGAGAAAAAGTGATTATATTATCTTTTGCTAAAATCATCTCAAGTATTTCTGTACTGCATTTTATTCCTCATTGCTTTTCCCTTGAAATCATAAAAGTATTTTTGCTACTTGATCCATCCTATACTAACTCCTCATCGATTATAAAGAAGTGTGCTAGTGTCAGATTACCCATTGTTGATTAACATTATATTTATAAGGGCGATATTGATTATTAATTTATTATAAAAGCGTGGTATCTATATTTTGTCTTATTTCTCAAATAAACCTTTTAAACTTGCAAAACAGAACTACTTCTTGGCTCAGTGGGGTCAGGGGGATTCTAAGAGAGGGGTGTTATATAGGGGTAGTCATCCAGAACTCATGAACTGGACATAAAGATATATCAATAAGGGTTTCCATTCAGTATCCCAGACTAGGCATTGACTTAGCTGTAGTGTTGAATTGAATCTTCTTACAAATTGGGGGCTCGTAGCCGGGGATTCCGGATTAGAGCTATCACTTGTGCAGATTAATATAGTGTGTTAACTGACAAGATACATACATCCGGTCGGATCACCACCTGTGTTACGCTGTGAAGCACTCCTCAAAAGGACGCTCTAAGGGAAAGGTCTGTTTTGCAAAAATAAAATACAAACTTCTGTAAGTCAGGAAGGAACTCAAATTCCAGAATAACGACCTTGGTAGATATGAAAATAGCCAGAGAGCACTTCTTACATAAGCTATTTGTGAGAGGCGAGTGGACTCATCAGGACCAAACGGTCTGGCTGCAGGCAATCGCGCAACAGGTCACTGAAACAGAGTCAGATACATGGAAAGATCAGGGTCCATTACATGTGGCCCTGAGTGAATTATACATGGCTCCTAAAGTTAAAGATGAACACGACAAGATGGTTAGGATAGCGGCATATTTGTATCTATATATGGGAGCCATGCAGGACAAATGTGCTGAAGGCCAAGATCTGGCAAGTAGGCAACAGATGGCATTAGAAAAGGCCCAATCTGACCTGGTCTCTTCTGAGCAGAGGCTGCAGAGGAGCCAGGAGTCAGAAAATGATAGTAGGCAGTATATCATTAAAATAAAAGAGGACATGGATAGACTGCAACAGGAAAAGACGGACCAGGATACCAGAATTCTGGCTTTGCAGAAGGAGCACCAAGACAGTTGAGACTCCTTACTGCAGAGCCAGAAAAAGCTGGAGCAACAGATCAATTTCAACAGGGCATGCACAGAGCAGGTAGCCACCCTGCAAATCCAACTAGACAGAGAGAAAGAGGAAAGCAATAAATTGATTTTGAAAGACCTGGATACCCAGGCAGAGTTTGATGAAGAACACCAGAAAGCTGGTGCCTTCCAAAGGCAAAGGGACACCTTAGGCCAGGAAGTCTGCCACTTAAAAAGGAAAATGGAAGAAAATCACCTGGCCCTCCAGGGACTGGGTGACCTCCAAAAAGAACACCAGAACTTGTTAGAGCACACCAGAAGGGTGGAGGATGCTCTGGCAAGAAAGGAGCAGGCCAATAGGGACAAAGCTCAGGAGGTAACCCTCCTGCAGCAGAGACTGGCCCAGTACTCCAGGACCAATCAGGAGGCACAGAGAGAAAATGAGGCTCTCTGTCAGCACAATGATAGGCTCCAGCAACAGGTAGCGATGCAGGAGAGACTGATAGAGTCTAGTAAGGCCTTAACTGAGGAACTGAAAGCGCAGGCTCTTGCATTGCAACAGGGAGCAGGGGCGGATAGAGACCAGGTTCGCTGGGAGAGGGAGACTCCTGAGCATAACCTCAGGAGCCCTAGTACCAGAGGCCTTCATATCTCTCAGTCCCTGGACTCTGCCAACCCCATGTCCCCTGGCGCACATGAGCACCGGACCACAGGGATGGCAGATTACTATCCAACCAGCAGTATGGGGCTCATAGGCCAGTACCTCCCAGGAATGGAGGGGCGGGCAACCGGGTATGGGCACCCAAGCACAGTGCAATTTAGTGGGGAACCTCAGGAGAGTAGGCCCATTAAGGGCATCCTGAAAACTTCTGCCCAGTTAGGTCAGTGGGGGGGGGTACCCATCAAATCCTGGCAGCAAGGAGGAATCTGAAGACTCCTCTGAACGACGCAGGACACAGGAGACCAGGTCCCCACATTCTGCCAGCCATTCCCAGGCTCGCAGAATCCGGGAAAACCTGGAAGATCAGACAGGAACCTCTGGGAGCAGTGCCTCTGAGTCAGAGGATGAATGGACCAGGGTTACCCGAACCAAAAAGGCCAATAAGGCAAAAAAGGCCTTGCTTAAGGACCCATTGAAGCAAATAAAGGCAATAAGGAGTGTTATCACGCCTTATCATAAGAACGCCAAGTATTCTGTTTGGGAGCACTTAGAGCTGTTTGAGCGAATGATGGAGACTTTTCACTTGAAGGACAGTCAAAGCTGTATTCAATATGTAAAGTGGACCTTCTCACCAGAGTACTCCAGTTTCTTTGCGGGGCTGGAGGACCAAAATCATTCAAGGTGGTCCACATACAGGGCGGCCATCTTGAAACATTTTTCTGTGCACAGAAATCCCCAAGAGGCTCGCAAGGGAGCCTACAATTTGCAATGTGGGGACGATCAGGCCCCACAAGAGTTTGTGCAAGAATTAAAGCGTACTTTTGCGCATACCACCAGAAGGGTGCGCACAGACAGCAAAGAGTTTGTCAATACATTTTTCCATGCTCTCCCTAAATTTATAATGACCCAGCTCGTGAGAGATTTTCATGAGAAAAGATCTTTAGACTGGGTCATTGAACAGGCTACCCGGATCTATGAGGTGCAGAAGCCTATCGAAAATAAAAATAACGCGCCGAAAAACCCCAAAACCAACAGCACCCCTGCTGCTGCCAAGGTGGCAGAAGTAAAGGTTGCCCCCGTTTTAGATTTGGAGAGCGGGGGGCCTAAAAACCTGCCTGCACCAAATAATTCACAGCCCAGAAGGCCCTCAGGCCAGTCACAGACAGGGAGTCGAGGAGGTAGTCCCACAAATGGGGTCCCCCGCTCCCCTGACTATGTAAGTCCCTGCTATAAGGGAAACCGACCAATCCTGGGTTATGTGTGGACTCCTCCAGCCCAAGGGGGGGGATCCGGCCAAGCACCTAACCCAGGGAACTTCCCTCCCAACTTCCCACAGGAGGGCAGACATTCTCCAAATCCTGGGCAGAACTTTTTCCCCAGGTATCCACCCAATTTCCAGCCCCAAAATCATCCATCCTTCTTTCCCCAATTCCCTGAGCCCAGACAACCTAATCCGGGAGAGGGGTGGCCAAGGGTGGAGGGTTACCAAAATCTTCCCAACCAGGGGTACTACCAGAGAAGGGATAGCTACCCTTCCCGGGATCAGCCCAGGGGAGAAAATAGAGCCCCGTATCAGCCTGAGCGGGTTTCACAACTTGAGCGCCAGGTCCAAAATATGGCACGAGTTCTGGGTCAAATACTGAGGGCTCAACAGAACCCTCAGATGAGCATGCCACCGCAGAATGCCCCAAACTCGGGACCTGGTGCTCCAGAACAATGACGGGGCAGCACCCCGATAACCCACCGGTTCCCAGGGAGGAGGCACAAGGGGAAGGGGGGTGTAAAGCCTTGGAGGAAGCATCCTTCCCAAATTGTAAACAGCCCCTGGAAAACCAGGAACCGTAAACAAAATCTCCTGCCCCTAAAAGCCTGCCTCCCAAGGAGCAGAGGGGGGGTAGGAGAAACAAAGGACCCAAACAGACCCACTTTGTGGAGGAGGTACAGGTCTTCCAATTTGAGGGAGAGGGATCCTCAGAAGATCCTGGGAAAAGGATCTTCTCCTTCAGAGATGGGGGAACTCCTCCCAAAGAAAAATGGGTCCCAAGGGATTCCAATCCAGACTGGGGAGATATGGAGACTGAGCTACCGCTGCCCATCATCTCATCCCAGAACCGACAATACCAAAATCCCAAGGGTCAAACCCATCCTGATGACTGCCTCCAAAAAGGGCGGGGCGGCCCAGAACCCGAAACCATTTCCAGTTGCCAACTTTTTCTTTCAGATTCCCCAGGCTCTCCACAGAATTCTGCCCAAATCTCTTCGCTAGCAATGTCCAAAACCAGAAAGTTAGCCCACCAGTTGTCCAAAAATGTGCATTATCTGTGCCCCCTTGAGGAGAAGGAGGGAAGATTCTATGCCCCGGTACAAGTACAGAGGCAGGGTACAATTTTGGCACTGGTGGACACTGGATCCCAAGCTACCCCTCTGTCCAAAAGGGCCTTTGAGGAACTAAATGCAGGAAGGGGGGAGAATTACCGAATTCCTCTCACCTCTCTTCCTGGACAACTGCAGAACTTTGAGGGGAAGGAAATTCCCGTTGAGGGGACTGCAAACTTGGACATTAAAATTGGGCGACACAAGGTGAAACACCCGGTCATAGTAGTGACTCCAGAGGGCACCCCTTGTTTACTAGGGAACGACCTCCTGAGAAGGTTGTCACCCCTAATAGATTGCGTAAACAAGGTCCTCTGGACCCAGACTAGCCGACCAATAAAATTAAAACAGAGTGTCACCCATGTTAGTTTAAATGGCACCTGCCACATGGTTGAACAAAAATCTGACCAAGTAGAATTTCGCTTCCAGAACAACCAAATTCCAGACATGACAGTAATAGCAGTAGGACAACAGACTGGTGATGGGGGGGTCCTCTCTATTTCTGAAAATCAACCTTCCTCCCAGTTTAAGGTGGTATTCCACACTGGAAGGAAACACTCTGAAATTCTTCACCAATCCACAATCAGACACTCCCACTCCTATAGTCCAGAAAGATGTGAAATCAGCTCAGAGCCTGGCTGATATTCAGCAAATTGGAGATCGGTTGTTCATCCCTGTTCAGTTAAATGATAGGAAGGACTCTGTTCTCTCTCGAGTGTGTGTGAACAATGGTAAGAGCTTCATCAGCGAAGCCATGTTCCGCCAACTCCCAAAAGATCCAGCCATTCCCACATTCAAACTGATAGACAAATGGGAAATGGACCTGGAAGCACCCAATTCCAAACATCTCCTGGCAAGCAGGTGTATTCTCAAAATCTCCATTGGCAACAAGAGCATAGTCCATAATTGTTGGGTCGTGCGAGACGCCACTGCCGCCTTTTACTTATGCAGTGACATTCTCAATCGCTTTGCCATTAGTTTGGACCTAATAAACTTCAAACCTTGGTCCCCATTAGCGGATAATCCCATGGGCTTTGATGATCGAGAAAAAGCATTTAGGTCAGCTCAATTGCTACCTTATGCAGTTGAAATTCAGATCAAAGAGGAAGTCACCATCCCAGAAAGGACCCGCAATTCTCCCTGGAAGTGAAAGTTAAAAGAGGACAAAAATTGCAAAACCCTGATGCTTATATACATCAAAAGGCTTCTCTCCAACAGCAAGGGTTAGGGGTAAACCCAACACCATTAGTCAACATAGAACATGACACCATTCCAATAGAGGTGGATAACAGCGACTTAAAGAGTATTATTCTAGCCGCAGGCACCATTATTGGAATGGCGATTGATGACCGACATTTCTCCATTGATTTAGGAAATGAACTGTTAGGACCAATCCCCAAGGACTGTTTTGACAGTGACAGTGATGACAAAACAACACCAGACAGGATCTTCACCCGGCATGGGGGGAACTTCCTGGTGTACACTTCTTGCCCTTACGGTAAGGAAGATGTGACTTGTAACTTCCGGAGGGATGAGGTGATTTTCCAGGTCCATGAGGGCTGCCTTTCCCACCTGAAGCGTCCAGTCCAAATCAGCACTCTGACCAGGGACTTCTCCACCCAGCTGGAGGAGGCCGCTGAGATAGCCAAACCAGAAGTCTTTCCAGGCTTCAGGCAGATGGTGGAAGAGAGGGTCAACCTAGCTGATGCCTGTGTGACTCTGGAACAGAAGCAAAAGTTGAAACAAGTTTTCTTGGATTTCCAAGATCTCTTAGCGGTAGACTCATATGACTGTGGTCACACCGACATCCACACCACAACAATTCCCACGGACCCTGGAATGACTCCAGTGTTTGTGAAGCAATATCGTTTGCCTCTCGCATCCATGGAGTCCCTTACTGAAATAATTAAGAACCTTGAATCCCGGGGAATAATTCGTCCAATACACAGCACCTTCAATAATCCGGTGCTGGGAATATTGAAGCCAAACGGCCAGAGGAGACTCTGCGCCGACCTCAGTGAGCTCAACAAACGGGTCCATACTTCCCGATGGCCTCTGCCCTACATTGACCAAGGGCTGGCCCAGATCCAGGGGTCACAGGTATTCACTGCAATAGACCTGACCAATGGATACTGGACTATGCCTGTCAGTAGGGAGGACCAATACAAGCTGGCTTTTACCTTTGGGGGCCAGCAGTACACATGGACCCGGACTCCCTTCGGATACCTCAACTCCGGCAATGAATTCAACATTTTCCTACACAAGGCCATGCCCGACCTGGGTGCAAGGGGTAACCTGGCTTATGTAGATGATGTCCTCATCAAAAGTCCATCTGGGGAGGAACGCATAGCGGAGATCCGTTATGTTCTGACCCAGTTGAGGGCCGCCGGAGCAAAACTTTCCTTTCAGAAAGCACAGTGGTGTAGAACCTGTGTTAATTTCTTGGGGCATGAGATTACTCCTCAGGGTCTCTGTCCCCAGGAAAAGAAAGTGGAAGCACTTCTGAAACTGAAAGACCCCACAACTCTGCGGGAACTAAGGAGCCTCCTTGGACTGACTAATTACAGCAGAAAGTTCATTGAGGGCTACGCAGAGATCACTAGACCCCTGATTCATCTCCTGAAGGGGGAGGGGGGCAAGTGGGAATGGGGTCCAGAACAAGCCGAGGCAGTAAGACAACTCAAAGAAGCCTCTTACAAGCACCTTGCCTAGCTTACCCTGTCAGAAACAAGGTGTTATTCCTGGAGACGGGGTTCTCTAATACGTGCTTGAAGGCAGTATTATACCAAAAGCATGACAAGGTCAATAAAGTAATCTCCTATGCGAGCAAAACTTTATCCTCTGTGGAGGAAAAATTCAACGATTGTGAGAAGGCACTCCTGGCAACGGTGTGGGCATTGATGAATTACCGCCCGTTTATCCAGAGGGAACACATCATAGTGGAGACTCCACACCAGCCTCTGCAATATCTCCAAAGTGACAGAATCGGGCCGGAAATGTGAGTAATTCCCGAATTACTTCCTGGATTCTGTCAATGCAAGGCTTTCCTGTGGAGGTCAGATATGGCCAAAACAAGAAGAGTCCCCTCGCGCAAGGTCTGGCTGACTTGCATGATTGTGCCAGAGAAAACTGTCTCGAGGACGAAAGTCTAAAAATCAAGGACAACATGGAGGCATACCTTAATTCCCCACACAAAGTCTTTGAAGAAGACAAGTGTGAGGGAATGCCCACTGTCTATGTGGATGGATGCTCTTACCATGTTGACAACGACGGGGAGAAAGAAATGGTGGCTGGTGTAGGGAATGCATGGGTGAAGGAGTTCCCAGAACCCTCCGCTGGATACAAAATTGGTCCCCGAAGTAGTCAGGTGGCAGAATTGATGGCTGTGCATCAGGCCATCCTCACTGCTGTCCAGCATCAACTCCACGAACTGGTCATAATCACAGATTCGGATTATGTACGGAACGGGTTTGTGGAGCACCTGGTCAACTGGAAAACCAGAGGCATGTTATGCGCTAATAACAAACCCCTGAAACATGGGAAGTTAATCCAAAACATTGATGATCTGGTCACCTCGAATGGGATGACCATCTACTGGAAGAAGATCAAGGGTCATTCCAAAGTAGAGGGACCAGACAAAACTGGAAATGACTTAGCTGATTAGCTGGCCAAAACCGGGGCCATCCAAGGGGATCTAATCGAAATAGAGTCCCTGTTGGGGGAAATCCAGGTCACCGCTATCACTAGGTCGCAGACAAGTGCTCACAATGATCTTTCAACTGCACAATGGAGTAAGGAGACCCCTGATGCTGATTTAATTACAGCTCAGAAGGGGGATCCAATTATTGGTATGTTTTACCAACACCTTGAGGAACCTGAGAACTTTCCCCTGACGGATACCGATTACATTGGGAAAGAGGACCTAAGACTGTTGATGAAATGTCCAAAAATGTTCCGAATCCAAGACGGTTTGTTGGTAAGGAAATCCCAAGCTGGCCATGATCAGTGGGTGGTTCCTACCTCATTCCGAAGCCTGATGTTAAGTCACGCCCATGATGCGGCCACCGCCGGTCATAGGGGGTTTCAGACAACACTGGAAATCTTAAGAGAGGTTGCATACTGGCCACACATTGGGCAGGACCTCGACCAATACTTGAAGGGGTGTCTTGTGTGTGCACAATTTCAGCCATCATCCCTCACACACTGTGCGCCTCTCCAAAAGAGGGGGATGACACTGCCATGGTCAGATTTGCACATCGACTTTGTAGGCCCTGTGATTCGCTCGTCTAGAGGAAACAAGTACATGTTGACTGTTACATGCTTGTTTACCAAGTGGGTGGAATGTCTCCCAGCCCCAAACTGCAAGGCAGAAACAGCAGCTGCCCTGATGATTAACCACATCTTTTCCCGTTTTGGTCTACGTCAAGGGATTGAGTCAGACAGGGGTAGCCACTTCACCAGTGAAGTAATGACAAAGATGTGGGAGATCCTGGGGTCAAAAGAAAGCTACATATTGCTTACCGGCCAGCTTCTTCTGGAGCAGTAGAGAGATATAACCGAACCATTGTGAGCATCTTAAAAACGTTTGTGGCAGATTCTGGGCCAAGTTGGGATATCCAATTACCTCTGGTCCTAATGGCCATCAGATCTACCCCTTCATCTGCAACCAAAATGTCACCATTTGAGTTGATGACCGGGCGCAAGATGGTGCTTCCCCAGCATTTGCTCTACAGGACCCAAGAGCAGACACTGATAAATGCCTCCACAACTCATGAGTATGTGGAGAATTTAAGGAAACACCTTCAACATGCTTTTGCCTATGCTCAGCGGAATCTAGAAAGATCAGCCGAGAGTATGAAGACCCACTATGACCTGAAAACTTCCAGGAAGGAATATCAGGTGGGGGACCGGGTCTATTTATACAACTTCCAAAGAAACCAGGCAAGACAGCGCAAATTTTTGCCTACATGGAAGGGACCCTTTGAGATTATAGACAAGATCTCCCCAGTGGCCTACAAGAACCGCATCCCCAAAGGCGGTTTGGCAGAGGGGGAAGACAAGTGGGTCCACATAAACCAGTTGAAGTGTTGCCCTTCCAGGCACACTTTGCAGCAACTGGAGGAGTCCTCTGCAATCCCAGAGGGTACCGCTCCAGAGTAATTCAATTCCAACCCTAAAATATCCTACATATAGCCTATCAAATTCTGTGTTTCTCAAGATTATGTGTTCCTGTCTCTTAATTTAAAAAAATGTGCATGTTCATATCTGTTGAGTTCTAAAATATATATGCCACCCCACTATATCAATGGTGGGGGAGAAATGTCCATGAATAGGCATTGCCGCTCTTCCTAGGAGAAAGAAAACCTGGAGACTGACCAAGGAGGACGACTGGGGACCGGGAGCCGAAACCCGAGGGGCCCAGGGTACCGCCCAATCCTCCCATCAGGACCAGCAAGGAGAACTGATTGATCGACTGGAGGCAGGAAAAGATGCTGAACTGTGCCACCTACAGGATTGGAAGAAGATAATGGGGACATACCAGCGCAAGGGCTCAAAACCTCCTTTGCACCCGACTTTTCCTCGACTTGAATCAAAGCGCAGTCGAGCGGGGGGGTTTGTCATGGGTTTTGACCCATGTTGAATCAATAGACTGGGTAGATGTGGGGATGAGCTGTCGCCGCCCATTATTCTATACCAGTACAAACTAAATCAATAGACTGGGTGGATGTGGGGATGAGCTATCGCCGCCCACATTCACGCCAGAATAGGAGAACTGCGCAGTTGGCACGAGACCACTCCAAAGATACAACCTTCTTGTGGGGAATTCATTTTCTTAATCCCAAAAATGGTTGCATTACCAGTACTCACCACTATCAGAAAGCCAGCGTTTTAAAACCACCAGACATTTGTGTAAAACTGAACAAATGAAACAAAACCAGGCCAAGGAAAGACTTGCTAAGAGGTGGATACAATGTAAAACTATATTCTGAAATTACTTGAAGGGAGTAATTATTTAATGTATAGGTAAAAATTGTCAGTTTGATTTGAATGTAGAAAACTGGGAACAAAAAGTGACATTTAGCTGAAACCTGGCTTAATGAAACTGAATTCTGCCTGACAACTACCCCCGACAGGAGTTGATACTGGATCAACAGCTGTGTTCCCAGGCCTGGCTGCCAGGCCTGGCTGCATCCTGAGGTCACATGGCCCTGTTGATTAGATTAGGGGTGGAGCAGCTGGGGACTACAGGGAGTTGAACAAAGGCCTGTCCTGGACTCAGGCAAATGTTATATTGGGGGCGTCGTAAAAGTGGCTTCCTCTTAGGGGAAACTGGGAGGGGCAGTGCCTCTGCTAGCAGCTGAGCTTGGGGGAAGTGGATAAACCAGTTATTTCACCCTGTGATGTGGGAAGCCACACCCCTTTTTGACCAGGGCATAATTTTAAAAAGATAGATAACTCAAAGTGCGGACTTGTCAGAATTATATAAGCAATATCATTATTTTTGTGATTTTTCTGTGAACATTTTGAGATGCGTTAGAACCCTGTGGTGTATTCTGGGGGGTTGCTAGCAGAAAATAGGGTCTCACTCCAAATGTCTGCATGTTAAAAATCTGACACTTCATCAATTAATGTCCATACTCCTTGCGCACATGTGTGTAAATTTGGGTAAATGTCCGACATTGCAAAACCAGTTAAAAAGCGCAAAATGTTGTCATTTTTGAATGCAAGCCCCCAGGAAGATCAGAGGCGGACAAGCATGGACCATAAGGAATATATAATGTGCACATGTAATTTCAACAAATTGTATATCTGGGAAGGATGTATTTGAATCAAATATAGATTTGTGGGCAAACTGACCAGGGGAGGATCCTCTGACCCATAAAACCTACAGCATCACTCTGACTCACATTTCCTTCCCACAATCATGGGAGAGGGGAGAATTGGGCCAATGACAAGTAGAGAGGGGCAGGCTTAGCTAGGCCCAGGCACACACCCATTTTCAAAACACATAAAAAGAGACTGCTGGGACAGGTAGAGACATTCAAATCCAGTTGCTGCGGAGCATTTTGCCGGACCACATAACATCCAGAAGATACCAGTTCCAGACTGACTCCAGCTACATACTCCAGAACCTAGAACTTATACTTTAGAACCTAAATCAGAGGCCTAAAACCACAAGCTAAGTTCTCTGCAGCAGGCCTCAAATCATTGCAAGCTACTCACAGCTGGGTGAGGTGCTTGAATCCCTTGCCAAGAACTTTTGCCAGGACCAGTGCAGAGATCCAGGAGCCGTGCAGAGACCGCTGTATCCGGACAGACCAGACCAGAGATCCAGAGTGACCCAGACCGCTGTGAGCAGAACCAGAGAGCTGACCCAGATCACTGTGAAGTGCCGAGACCAGAACCGGAGTCCAGTCCAAAACCTGACCAGATCCGTGGCGAGGCCTATTTCAAATTTATATTGTGAGTACCTAGCAGAACTGTGCAGAACCAATCTCTTAGTTAAAATAATCTAATCCAAACTATTTTAACCTAAGTAGAACAGCCTCCTAGAAATCGTGTCATCTGTCATTTGTAAAGCTGCACACCTGTCACCTGTCAATTCTGAAGCTGCAAGCTGTCACCTGTCATTTTGAGTTCACTTTAAATCCGAAAAACTACCTTTATTTAATCGTCCGTATCTCTGGAACCGTTTGGGATAGGAACGGAATTTAACTTTCCTCTGAAAGCTTAGAATCTCAGCTTTCCAACGAACCAAGGACCGACTTGCTACTTCTTATACGTTTGCCGTAATCACGATTCACGCACTCGCAAATTTTACCGCGATTTGCGATTTGGTTAAAAATCCAGCCACGTGTAACCATCAGCAGTCATTTCTTTCCTTGCTAAAAATGTGTTTGCCTCTTAATCACCATCTCTGAATCATTGCTAAAGTGAACCTGAACACATCCCAAGTATCTCTCACTCACCCTGAACCTCCTAAAGGGAATTAAAAGCATTTTCAGCATATTTCTCACTTCATTGCCACCACATTCAAAGCACTTGGGCCTGTGTTTTAAAACACATACCGGTTTTCTCTAAGCTTGCTGGGGGGAACTGAATTTCGTATTGTATTTGATTGCATTCCTGAGAACTGTGTGCTCCTCTTTCCATCTACTTCCATGTCTTACATTGCATAGGGCAGGGGGTGAATTGCCAGAGAAAAAGTGATTATATTATCTTTTGCTAAAATCATCTCAAGTATTTCTGTACTGCATTTTATTCCTCATTGCTTTTCCCTTGAAATCATAAAAGTATTTTTGCTACTTGATCCATCCTATACTAACTACTCATTGATAATAAAGAAGTGTGCTAGTGTCAGATTACCCATTGTTGATTAACATTATATTTATAAGGGCGATATCGATTATTAATTTATTATAAACGCGTGGTATCTATATTTTGTCTTATTTCTCAAATAAACCTTTTAAACTTGCAAAACAGAACTACTTCTTGGCTCAGTGGGGTCAGGGGGATTCTAAGAGAGGGGTGTTATATAGGGGTAGTCATCCAGAACTCATGAACTGGACATAAAGATATATCAATAAGGGTTTCCATTCAGTATCCCAGACTAGGCATTGACTTAGCTGTAGTGTTGAATTGAATCTTCTTACAGACTATTCTTGGTCATTTTCTACACGTAGACTAGTAATTGAGATACATTATTTATGCTTTATAGAACACAAAAAACCATATCCAATTTCTTAAACCTGAAGAAGGAAGAGATTCGGCCAAAACGCATAGTTTTAGATAGCGGGTCATACTCTCTATCCACCTCAAGAGAGCAGGAACTGACACCTATCGAGATTATTGGATTACAATATATGACAAATACAATTTGGATCATATAAATAGGTATGTGGACAAGACCTGTATTGTTGAATGTACAAACTTTGCTTTTGGAACAAGAATAAAAATGTAATATTTCTATATTAAAAACACTTGATTTTGGATTGTTTATGATATACGCACCTAAAAATGTACAGATTAAAACCTCGTTTATCGTTTTTTCTTAAAAGCTTGAACTTGAATGACACTCTTGAATCGATCTAATTTGTGAGCAAAATCATTGATTTGCCTACTGCTGTGCCCCAGTTTGTTCATCATGATTTTACATTGAACCACCCAGTCTTACATGTATTTAGTAGAGGTAGAACTCTACCAACCGGGAGCACCTTGAACTTATACCTTACCTTTATTGAAGTTGTACATGTTTTCATATTGAACTAATATATGTGGACCAGAGTACACCTCCACACACCCAGTTTCTGGAGTTGGACAGCCCAATGCGAACTTTCGTCTTCAACTGAGGAAGGAACAGACCCATTCATTTTCAGCTGTTACAGACACACCTGCCCAGTCTTTTAACCTTTGACACAGTATCACGTGATCTATAGTGTAACAAGCATCCAATAAGTGGAGGATCAAGACTCTTGTTGTCCTTCATTTGTTCATTCAGGTCCATTACATCTGCTCCTATGATCACCAGCTGATTTTCTGTTGCTATTGTTGGACTGAAGCAAGACTGTTGGTTGCAGAATAGATTATTTAGTTTGATATATGTTTGCATTTCTCGTGTTATCTAGCTGCAGGATTTTAGCGTAATGTGGAAGATAGGAAATTGGCTAATAATTGGCTTATACCTGGGACTTTTCCATCAGTGTTTAAAAGGACTGGGAAAAGTTCCCTGTAAAAAATGTATTTGCTTTATTTGCAATATCCTCTAGAAGTGCTGGGCAACATTGCTTTAGGCATGAGGCTGGACTTGGTTTTTCAAATTTTAAAATGTTTTATTTATCTCGCCCCGCAGGCATCGAGGTGCACATAAACCTGAAAATACAAACAAAAAAATCACAACAAATAACATACAACACAAAGGCCACTTAATTGAAAAATAATATGAGAAAAACAAAAAATGACTTCCCCCTATTCAGTCCTATCACGTCATCAAAGAACAATCTAAATCTTGGAATATAAGGAGCAGGAACAACCAGTCAAAAAACAGGAAGGTTACAGAGAATGCAGCCCACAACAATACAGTCACCACCATCTTCAGTGGGCCAGCCCTTAACATGGACCCTTCTTCGTTGGAGGAACCATATGCTTACCGGCAAGGATCCCCACACTCCTGTCTTTTGTGGGTAGTGGTTTCCCAAAAGCCAAGGGGTTTGGCAAGTCTCTAAGGGCCATATCCTTCACAACCACCAAATGAGTATTATCTTTGCTGCAAACTCCAGCACGTGGACAACATCCACTCTATTTGTTTGACACGCTATACTCTCCATAGGAGGATAAATCTGACAAACATCAGTTTGACTCTGTTTATACGACCTAGCAGGTGATGTTTGTGACATAGTGATGTCAAAAAATGTAATCCAGCAACTGAAATCATTACTCTTACAACATTGATTGAGGTCAGTGATGATTTTCTTCTTAATAAGTTGCCAGTGTTCTTTATGGCTTCCGGCCTTAGTCAGCTTGTTTTCCATCCGAGCGGTTTGTAAGCCAACTTTAAAGATGGCAGTTTCTAAACTCTTTATAGATGGAGGGGGAGTAATAATTCCCGTGAGCCGGTCTACAGATTTTCCCTGAAACAAGTTGACATCCTCCTTTAGGCAGGTTGCAACTACCTTAACTGGTTCACATCTAATATCCATGCCCACATCAAAAGGCTAAATTTGATCTTTTTGAAGGCGCTGCCTTCTCATGGCGCTCTTTTCAAGTACTATAGACAATCAGTTTGGTGCTGCACTTGGAGTCACACTCCCACTCCACATGGTTTCACTAGAGGTCGTACTCCCACTCCCACTATAGGTCATACTCTCAATCACACTTGTAATGCTGAGATCCGGGAGAACCAAATCCCCAGACCTAAAATTAGAGGGATTTTTGGGTTTATGTGAGTGTTCCTATCTCAGTGACCTTATTTTGTAGGGACCACTTCATTAAACGCCCAGAAGTCTCCCTTGCAGCACCAACTCTAGAACAGAGAAGGTGAATAGGAGAAGAGAGAAAATGCGCTCCCCCCTTCAGTACTGCAGCTCCAGAGAACTGCGCAGCAACATGTGCAACGGCAACACGTCCCAAAGAAAAAACAAGCACGAATCGCAAGAGCCGAAAAGCCAACAAGTCGTAAGCCACAGAAAGAAAAAGCGCCGGCAGAAAGCCAAGCAACCCGGCTGTCTGAGCAGCTATACCAGCACCCCCGCCGGCAGCACAAACTGACTCCACAGCCAAAACAATGCTAGAGGAAAGGACCTTCCAACAAGCTTCTCGATACCTTAAACCGAACCATACACCCGGCCGCTTCCGACATTGCCTGTTTCAACATGGCAATGGGCAGTCAATGGTGTGTTTCATTTATTCCATTTCCGGTCTAGCCTTGCCACTGCCTAATTGTCCCTGGGTCTGAAGGAAGTGTAAGCTGCTTGGGTGGAGGCATAATGTTGGGGTAGGCGGGAAGCCATAGGAGGATAAATCTGAAAAACATAAGTTTGACTCTGTTTATCCGACCTAGCAGATGATATCTGTAACATAGTGATGTCAAAGGACATCCAGCAACCGAAATCATCACTATCACAACTTTGACTGAGGTCAGTGATAATTTCCTCCCTAATAAGTTGCCAGTGTTCTTTATAGCTTCCGGCTTTAGTCAGGTTGTTTTCTATACGAGGGGTTTGTAAGCCAACTCTAATTATGACAGTTTCTAAACTCTTTGAAGAAAAAGGGGGAGTAATATTTCTCAGGAGTCAGTCTACAGATTTTTCCTGACACAAGTTGACATCCTCCATATGGCAGGTGGTAACTTCCTTAGCTAGTTCACAGCTAATATCCATGTTACATCAAAAAGCTCAATTTTATCTTTTTGAAGGCGCTGCCTTCTCATGGCACTCTTTGCAAGTACTATAGACAATAATTTTGGTGCTGCACTTGGAGTCAGACTCCCACTCCACATGGTTGCACTAGAGGTCATACTCCCACTCCCATTATAGGTCATACTCTCAATCACACTTGTAATACTGGGATCTGGGAGAACCAAGTTCCCAGACCTCAAATTAGAGAGCGTTTTTTGGGGTTGAGGAAGAATAGCTCAGGGGCAACGCTTTTGTCTTGGAAGCAAGACAACGCAGCACGACACAGGTTTCACTCCCAATCCTGTGCTTAGAAACCACTTGCTGGTATTAAGCGTGTTATGAAAGAACTATTATATTTAATTATAAAGTTCTGTCAGTGTTCCTATCTCAGTGACCTCATTTTGCAAGGACCACTTCATTAAATGCCCAGAATTCTCCCTTGCAGCACGTACTGTAGTGTCAGATATAACAGACATGGTGAACAGGAGAAGGGAGAAAAAGCTCACCCCACCTGCAGTACTACAGCTCCAGTGAACAACACAGCAAGACGTGCAACGGCAACACGTGCCAAAGGAAAAACAAGCAAGGATCGCAAGTGCCAAAAAGCCAACCACTCGGCAGCTGCAAAAAGAAGAAGCGCTGGCAGAAAGCCGAGCAACCTGGCCGTCTGAGAAGCAATACCGACACCCCCGCCGGCAGCACCAATGGACTCTACAGCCACAATGATGCTAAAGGAAAGGACCTTCCAACAAGCTTCTCAATACGTCAAGCCGCACCAGAAACCCGGCCGCTTCTGACATTGCCAGTTTCATCAAAGCAATGCGCAGTCTCTGGTGCGTTTTATTTATTCCATTTCTGGTCTAGCCTTGCCGCCGCCTAATAGTCCATGGGTCTGAAGGAAGTGTAAGCTGCTTGGGTGGAGGCATAATGTTGGGGTAGGCGGGATGTTGATGATTCATAGTGACTCACAAATGTTTGTTTTTTGTCTTAAAGTACATTGGGAGATTTTCAGAATGTCGCCCGGTTGCACAAAAATAGTTCTTTAGGACTTCCAGATTGTTCATATCAATGTTATGGATGCCTTCATAAAATAAAGCTAATATACTACTACTGTTTAACCTAAATGTGCAGAAGATCTGGTTCGCATGGTCCGGTCCCTCATTTACGTGATTCTAAAGACAATCTCTTTCCCTCCTTTGAAGGCGTTATGGCAAGGTTGTCCCTTCTGTGACTCTTGTAGTGGTACCTGCCCAACTCACTGCAGTCACTTCACTGCATTTGGTGAGCAGCTGTTTGACCGTATTTTATTGTAGCATTTATTTAGAGCGATAAGGCGTAAGGGTATATTTTAAATTGGCTTTTGGGTTAGAGGGAGGATGGAGAATGGAGGGGTATAGTATGGAGTCACAGGGAGGCTTGCCCGCCTTCACAAAATGTCACAAGAAATACGGGGAAATGGCCACTGCAATGAGTTGTCTCTGATCCTTTTGCAGCACACCTTATCAGCTTTTAAGAATAATGTAATCAAGGGGTATCTCACTGGCGATTTGAGAATCGCTCCATTTTGCCTTAACTTTTCACCCTGAAGTAACGGTAACCGTTAAAAAAAGAGCGAGTCTTTACAAAATCACTCTTTGGATGATTGCAATACATTATATTAGTGGCAAGGCAAATTGATTCTTGAAAATAACTCGACCTTTTTGTTTAAAAAAAAATATCGATTTGCTAAAGATAAAAAAAGTAATTTACTAGTCCATCTCAACCGAGTGTAAATGACTCCACGGTCTGATTTCTAGCACAATAACGCACCTGTTGGATTTCGAACCCTAATCGCTATTTCCTGAAGCAAACAAAAGATTGTTTCCCTCTGATGTACTCTTTATGAAGTGTATGTGATGATGTTCTCGAGTTTCTACTTGGACCCGGGAACAGTGAATTAGTTTTAGAGAGAAGTTAGAATGAAACCTTTTGATGGGAATTTTTAAAACTGGAGCCTTGGTTGTGACTTGCTTAAACTTCATGTGGGAATTAATAGATTAAAGTGGCATTTCTATGACCCACAAACCTCTTTTGGCCTAAGAGAATACTTTTTTTCTGTCCCAGTAGCAGGAGTGGAAGTAGTGGAAAAAAGGAACCAGGGGTAGTCTGGCTGCAGACAAAAAGGAGGGAGTGGGATGGTCGGACAGATTGCCGGGAGGGCAGGAGGATGTTGAGGAGAGGGGGAAGGGTGGTGACCAGGATCACAGAAATAATGTCTTATAGAGTTTACTTACAAAAAAAACAAATAGCATAATAAAGCCACATGACCGCATGTAAATCCTTTTAGCAACATGTTATGCAAAAGAATATCATTGTGGCTTCAATTTTCGCACCCTTAATGGTAAACTATATGTCCCAAAATGCAAGATAATGCTAACCTGAACAATGTAGTTAACCCCACTGGACTTTCAGTGATTGAAGCCATGTAATGAAATGAGTTGTGTAATAAACAAAGATAAATATGCAGATTCTTTGACTCAAACTTCCAGCATGTGTTATTCATGATGTTGAAAACATTTCATTAGTGATTACATCAACCTTATTTTTTGCATATCAGGATAGTAGACATCATGGATACAAACAAATCTTTAAATGGGCGCTTCGTGTTGCTCACTTTAACTATCAGAGATTTGCAAGGTAACTGGTGATTTGCAAGTTCTTTGAGTTGGAAATGTTCCATCATGCATATGAAAGGCTCTAGCACTGATAAAAGAAATGTGTTTGCAACCTGAACACTTAACAACCTGCAGAGCCACGGACGTTGTGTGTGTGTGTGTGTGTGTGTGTGTGTGTGTGTGTGTGTGTCTGCATAGCTGTGACTTGGGAAACTGGCAGTGCTTGAATGTCCGGCCTGAGCCGATTCTATGTCTGGTTCAGTAGAAAGAGTTGGGGCTGATCGATGGCATTATTTGCGTGTAAAATAGGGTACTTGCGCGCCATTCAGCACGCAAAACCCTGTTCACCGATTCATGGATTCGAATGCGCTGTACTTTTCCTGGACTTGTTTGGTGTTCGCGCAGGCTCGGCATGTCTCTGCGAGCCGTTGAGGGCCTTGAATGAGACTCCATGCAGAGAGTATGCGTGGCTTGCGCAGAGTGCTGCAATGGGGGCGGAACACAAAAAATGAGGAAGAACTTTCACAACAATTGGTGTTCCGAGGGATGGCCTGCAGGGAGTCCCTTCCACGCCCACAATTGAGTGGCTAGCAATGTATTCATGATTCTGATTCACTCAACCACTCCGATCTGCCACCCGAAGGCAGGCATAAGTACACTTGCGCATAGGATTTACAGCGGAGAGGTGGGGTTGCATGTTGGATTTCAGGGTGTGTATACTACACCGGGGTTCCGATTTGACTTAGGGGTACACGTACGCAGTGCAGCATGGTGCAGGAACGGTTTACGGGGGTTCGCACACAGATTTTCCCTTGTTCAGACTGAGTTATGATTTTTCATACGCAGGTTGTCAGAGTGCTGGAACAGTTACGGGGGACCTGAGATGCAGGTCTGCTTGGGGGGACCCCACAAACTGTTTGAAGGGTGCGTGTATTTGCGCTCAGGCAGTGTGCAAAGGTAGCTAATCTGGCTGTTTATGCTTTGCGTATGGGTGCGTCTGGGGCCTTCCGACCACGACTTGCAAATACAATTACTTTGCATGAAAAATGTTATGAATACGTGGGGTGTGAATTTTTCATTCCGCCTGCAGGCTTGAGCATTGTCCTTCTCGGCGCGTGGCCCTTGCAGGATTTCTGTGCGCATTTCCATTAATCGTGCCCAAAACATCCTTCTTGAACCTTTGAACTAAAGGTACACTCTGTCAAAATTAAAAGAATTAGTGTTACATCGTCCCAATGATTTATATTACACTTCCATCTCTGCTAGTACCATACATATCAATGACCGTGTGTGCATTGGTAAGATTGCATGTGTGGATTTTTATTGAGAACTTTTTATTCTAGTCAATTATGCTAATTGGCAATTCTTCCACTTTGGACATAAAAAGAGTCGATACCCTGTATGCACCATTAACCATCTACACCACTGATAAAAAAAAGATCCTGATCTTGAAAATGATGTGCAAGTCAGCGGTGACAGTGATCGCCTTTGAGGATTACATGTAGTCTTTTCTATGCTACACACCGGCGTGAATCACTTAGGAGCAAGGATGACATCAGTTACATGGAAAATATGTTTTAAAAAAAAAAGCCATGAAAACAGATGGCCTCCGACAGCGCTTCCTGCCCTTCAACAAATCGAGTTCTTAGCCTTAAATCGCTCCGTGTTTGCGCGAGGTAAACTCGCACCAAGACAGGTGAATCACGCACCAGCAGAGCCGGTGGACGCAGGCAGGCGCGCGGTTGGCGCCAGGAAGCGCTCCTTGGCAGCGCGAGGCCGTGGAAGCAGCCCTGCGCACTGATTCGCTGGCCAGCGAGCACTCTGCTCCTCGCCCACGCCGCTTCAGCCATTCCAAGCGTTGCAGTTTCTGCCTCCTTAGTCACGGCAGCTCTTGTATTGTTCCCGTCGTTTTGGTGCATGAAATCTTTCTCCAGGCTTTTCTTAGTCATCTTCCAGCAGATTGCGGCCAGCCCAGTTGCCAGAGCACACGAGCGCGCCAGCCGCCACCTTTCCAAGGCTTCTGATTTCTTCAGAGACTGGGGGAAACTAAGTCACCACCTCGCCCGGTGCCAGCCAATAGGAAGGAGCTGACCCGCTTTTAAAATGTCAACCTTATTTCTCTCAGCTGGCCGCCTGTCTGCTTGTGAAAGGTGCTACCCACACACACATTGCCTGGGTTTCAGCTGCTCTTGAATGTGTTTGTTTATGAGAACTAAATATGGACGTGGAACGAGGCCAGGGAATTCAGAATGAAGCTTCTCTCTTCTTCCTTCCTGGCCCCAGGTGTGTATTGGGGACAGCCAGCAACAAGAGAGCCCTTTGTGTATTTTGCTTTCCACAATAGTCCTATAGGCATATTTATAACTACACATTCACAGGCATGCGTATGGTCATTTAAATCTATTAAATAAAATGAAAGCCTTTTTTTATTTGGCCGATTTGAAGTGGATTAATGATAATGCTGGCACAAGCAAATGGGCCTGTACACAAACAAATCCGGCATCTATGATTTGCAGAGTGAGGTCTCCCGCTCTTACCGCATCCGTTTCCATACCCTTTAGTTGCTTCCATGCGCTACTTCTTACATTTGTATTTGTGCATTTGTAAATATAAGCACTTTCTCCCTTTTTTTCCATTATTACACTATTTTTACTCTCCCACCTCCTTTTAAAAAAAAATGTGAGCGGATCATTGGTTTGTCTGATGGTTTTTGATCTTTGGGTATGCTAAGAATTTCTGGGTGCTAATAAAATATGACATACGAACAGTGGTGTTCTTGATGTGAATAGGTGATTATTCTTGGACTTACAGACTGATGGAAATTTTAAGCACAGCTCCCCGAAAGCTTCAGCACAAAACTAAAAGACAAAACCACAGATTTTATTGTGCTCCTCGGTAGAGAAAGGAATTCAAGGAAACAAACCTGACATAAATTCTGTTTTAAAGACATTTCCTCCCCTCCTTTAGCCTTGGTGCTTCCCGCCACATGTAGATAGAAGTACATATGAAAAGGTAGTGGAACTGTGACCTCAGCAGGGGATGTGGTAGGCAGGAACTCAGTCAAACACATGTGTCAAGGCAAGGAAGGGGTTGAGATTGGGCAGGTTGACGGCCAAGTGGGTGGAATAGGTAAAAGGAGAGCCCTACTACATTGTTTTTAATTTCTTTCTCGTCTTGTTTAGTCATTTGGAACGTTTATATATCGCCTCTCTCCGTGATCTTAACTCTGCTCCATCTCACACCCAACATCTACTTGAAAAGACGACGGTTCAACAGAGACCTGAAGCTAAAAAACCTGTGCTGCCATGAACAGAATTTGGTAATTTATTCCGAAGCCCTAGTACTAGGACGGAAAGTCTTTTATCTCTTATAAAGAGAGAGTTGAATAGTCTGTGGTCCTCAATGGACCAAAGGTTCCATCCCGGAATCCGCTGTGTGATGCTAATAAGGTAGACAGGAACAGCTTGACATGAAGATAATGCACAGAATTTTAAGCTGAATTCTCTAATCGACTGGAAGTCACAGAAGATTCCTGAGAGAAGCGTGGCCATGATTACTTTTCCTGTACAGAAATGAATATGTTTTGAGCCACCTAGAAACTGCTCCTACATTTCTTTGATGTAGCCTTGGGGGCTGGTGGGGCTTTGCCACAGTCCAAACAACGAATCGCTAAGGCTCCTACTCCAACTGCACACATGTCCCATGGCATTAGGAGATATGTCCCAAGCAGCCACGTGATATTAAAGTTCTAGTGAATGGACTGGACCTTTCTTAACTATAATGTCTAAGCATTTAACCTGAGGAAACAACTTGACAAGTTTTTGAAAAAAGCAAGGCTAGATGAGGTCTGAAGAGAGATTCATTCTAAGTATTAGCAAGCCCAACCCCATCACTCCCTGGCTAACATGAAGCCAGCTAGAGTCCATCTACCGTGAGATTTCAGCCAGGCTTTGAATGTACGGTCAAACCGATTTCATATTAGCTGTAATTGCTACGGGTGGTAAAGTGAAGAGGTATGCTTTAACTTAAAAAACAACAACCATGTAATGGTGGAAATGGTTTTAAAAAGACACTGGTAACACTAAAGAATCAAAGTAGTGAAACTCAGTTCCCTATATTGCCTGCTCATTTTGACCTCTGCTTCAGGAACACTGTATCCAGTGTGTAGTAATGTGCTGGTGCCTGTGGAACCATAGGAGTGTAAAATGTTGGGGTGGAATGTTGTTCTTTGAGTGTGGGGATTCTAGGGGGACAGTTAGTGAGCGAGTGAGCTGAGCTGGTGTGGATGGGCCAGTGTTTCTTCCCTGTGTACTCAAGAACTTACCTGTACATCTGGGCACAATAAAAAATAATAAATAGCATACCTGGTTCCTGTTTGGTGTATGGTGGAAGGACCCCACCTTGGTTACTTCATTGGCGACGAGTATTCCTTTGCCAGGACCAGCATCTGCTGCGAGAGAGCAGGGTGTGGAAGGTACTGCCCCTGAAGAGTCCCATCCACAATATCACCAGTAGCTTGCAGGTCAGGTGGTGCAAGGAAATGTTGTCACTAACAGAGTGGAGAGTGAGAGTGGCAAAGAGCTTGTAGTTTAGGTGGAGCAGGTAGCCTTAAGTGGGACATTGTAGTGTACCTGGAAAAAGCAGCATTGCTGTTGTCCAGAAAGTGTGGAGAGGTTCTGTGGCCGGTCAGTTCAGGAGGAGGAGTGCGTTGTGCCATTTGTCCGGGTGGAGCAGGCAATGCAGAGTGAGGACTGTGCACTGAATACCAGCCAATTGGAGCAACAGGGGAAGAGCCGGTTGGTCCCTTCACCTGCAGTGCGGGTGGTGCAAACACAGCAGTTGTGATATCAGCTGCAGGAAGTTGTACCCCACCTATCAGAATGACCAGCAGAGGTTCAGAGTTGCTGGCAGGTGTGTGCGGTGTGGTGTCTGTTCCGGACAGAGCTGGCGGCGATTACGATAACGGAGAGTCGTGGCGGAGTCCTGTGGCCGGGAGAAGCAAGGAAAAGAAGTTGTGTCCCTCTGCGGTCCCTGCTCAAGGGGCTGTGGATGATAACAAAACAAAAGGAGGAGCCAGAGGTCTGTCTCCTGAGCCTGCTTGTACATTGTGGGCCAGGCAGCGGCAGTGTCCAAGGGAGGTGTCATGGATACAAGGGTCTTGGACAGAGATGTTACACAGACAGTGGTGTTCTCCTGTGCAAAGCTGGAAGCGATGTACTGATGTCACAAGAGCATGGAGGTGTGACGCAGCTGCGTTGCGTTGAACACTGCTTGTGGGCCGTGGAATGCAGCATGCATTCCGCAGAAGCTTTTGCTTCTGTTGCCGGCGATCTTCAAAGCAGGGAGCAGTTGTCAAGACCAGATGTCGCAGGAGCTGGTGTCGCAATGCTGGATTGTAAGCAGAATAGGGGGATGAAGAGGTATCATCCCATTGGCATAGAGTATTCAACTGTGGAGTGTGGCCCAGAGAGAGACCAGAAAAGGCGCTGTGTCTCTGGTGAGTCCATGGACAAATCGCAGTGTCCCATCTGTACGGTGGGTAAATCTTTGTGTAAGGAGTTCTGTGGAAGGTGTAGCAGTTTTGTAGACAAAGTGAGGGAACTGGATCCATAACTCTGGGGCTTATATGTCCAAGTGAAAGCCCTTACAGTGTCAGAAAATTGAAGTGTTTAAGTGTCTGTGTGAGGCTGGTGATTTTTGTGTTGTCGTGTTGGTGTTGTGGCCTCTGGGTTAGTGTTCTCTAGTGGGGTTGGTCATGGGCGGATGTAGTCTGAGGCCTGTGACTTGGTGAGTGTTAGTGTTGTGGCTCCTGGTTGCCCTTACTATTGTCATAGTGTTACCATGGTTAACTCATGTTTTCCTTCTTAAGGCGAACTTGGACTTGAGGGTGTGTAGTGTTTTCCTCGTGTGAAACTCTGTATTTATTCATTATTTATTTTCAATGCAGGTTACTTACATCATTTATTTTCCTTCTATGGGGCAAATTTGGACATGTGGGTGCGATGTATGTTCTCATTTTTATGGTGGACATTTCCTTGCTGGACGCGCATTCAAAGTGACCTTTGCAGGATGGCATTCAGCATTTATTTTTGCATTAATGCTGTTGTGTTTGTATGGTCTCTGTTTGTTCGTGTTCTCAGTGGTGTGCAGGGTGGTGTTGGAGTTTGACTGTTGGGTACAGTCAGGGACGTATGAGGTGTTATGAGTTGTTTGTTACAGCCAGAGTTGACAGTTGGTTACAGTCAGGGTGGTCATGCAAGGTCTTATGAGCTGTTGGTTACAGCCACAGTTGACTGTTGGCTACAGTTGGGGTGGTCGCGTGAGGTGGTAAACTGTTAGTTACAGCAGGTATTTTTAGCTGTTGGTTACAGACAAAGGGGTAATTCATAGATTTCAGCACAGAGGCAGCGCACGCTAGCAGCGCAGAGAGGGAGCGTGCGCCTGCGTGCGCCAGCCATGTGCGCTAAACAGCATTCTGGCGCACCACGTATTCATGAAATAACTAAGCCATTTTGAGCACTGGCGCTGTGAACATCCCGCAGCGTCAGTTACGCCCCCAAGAACACCTCTTGCGTAAGGAAAATCCATTGAAATGGCCAATGCAGCGCAAAGGCCTGCGCTAACCCTGGACCAGCTTACAGGGCCGCTACACTGTAATTGTGTGAAAATACTAGTGTACCCCGCTCTGGGCAGCCAAAACGTGTAAAAATGTACTAGCGCACCCCTCGGAATACGCATACCCCACTCGTGCCAGGTAAATTGCATAGAAAAAGTAGCCCCTGTGGTGTGGACTACCTGTGGGGCATGGCCAGGGTGGATGGGCTGCCTGCGGCGCATGGTGAGGGTAAGTGGGCTGCCTGTTTGGCATGCCCAGGGTGGATGGGGTGGCTGCGTGTATTTTGGGGGTGCACAGGGAGTTACACACGTGACAGGCCTTGTGCGAGCGTGGTACGTGTATTACTGGAGTATGCGGGGAGTTTCACACACGATAGGCCTTGTGCGAGCGTGGTACGTGTATTACTGGGGTATGCAGGGGGTCACACACACAATAGGCCTTGGGCGAGCAGGGTACATGTATTTTGGGGGTGCGCGGGGAGTTGGACACGTGACAGGCCTTGTAAGAGGGTGGTACGTGTATTTTGGGGGTGCGCAGGGAGTTACACATGTGACAGGCCTTGTGCAAGTGTGGTACATCTATTACTGGGGTACACGGGGAGTCTCACACGCGATAGACCTTGTGCGAGCGTGGTACATGTATTTTGGGGGTGCGCAGGGAGTTACACACGCGACAGGCCTTGTGCGAGCGTGGTACATGTATTACTGGGGTACCGGGGAGTTTCACAGGCAATAGGCCTTGTGCGAGCGTGGTACATGTATTACTGGGGTACGCGGGGAGTTTCACAGGCAATAGGCCTTGTGTGAGTGTGGTACGTGTATTACTGGGTTACGCGGGGAGGTTAACATGCGACAGGCCTTGTACGAGCGTGGTACGTGTATTTTGGGTTTGCGCGGGGAGTCACACACATGACAGGCCTTTTGCGAGCATGGTACATCTATTACTGGGGTATGCAGGGAGTCACACACGTGATAGGCTTTGGGCAAGCAGGGTACGTGTATTTTGTGGGTTCGCAGGGAGTTACACACGCAACAGGCCTTGTGCGAGCGTGGTACGTCTATTACTGGGGTACGCGGGGAGTCTCACACGCAATAGGCCTTGTGCGAGCGTGGTAAGTGTATTTTGGGGGTGCGCGGGGAGTTACACACACGACAGGCCTTGTGCGAGCGTGATACGTGTATTACTGGGGTACGCGGGGAGTTTCACACGCGATAGGCCTTGTGCAAGCGTGGTACGTGTATTACTGCGGTACACGGGGAGTTTCACACATGATAGGCCTTGTGCGAGCGTGGTATGTGTATTACAGGGGTACGCAGGAAGTTTCACACGCGACAGGCCTTGTGCGAGCGGGGTAGGTGCATTTTGGTGTGTGCGGGAACTCATACACGCTTTTTCGCTAGCGCGAGAGGGTTACGTGTATTCTGAGGGGTACGCAGGGAGTTTCACATGCAATTTGTCAGTGTGCGTCCTTCCGGGTGTGCCCCCTCCCCAGGCCCTGCAAGCAGCTGACACCACAGGGGACTACCCTACACCCCTGGCCATGCCCTGCAGACAGACCATCAACCCTAGCCATGCCCCGCAGACAGCCCATCCACCCTGGGCATGACCCGCAGGCAGCCCACATGGCACCATGCACTCGTGAGCCCCAACACATGTCCCATCCACCATTGACGGGCACCTGTCAGCAGGCCCTGACTCATGTCCCCTGCACCCCCACCCACCCAGCATTGGTGGGCACCTGCCAGCAGGCCCCGACACATGTCCCCCTGCACCCCCACCCACCAAGCATTGACGGGCACCTGCCAACAGGCCCTGACACATGACCCCCTGCACCGCCACCCACCCAGCATTGACGGGCACCTGCCAGCAGGCCCCGACACATGTCCCCCCCAACACGTCATCAACATCCACAATGATGGCCCTTATGGCCACCCAAATCCCACCCCAAGCCACCCCAGTCCAAACCCCCAACCAAGTATTCCATCCACCCCACATTGAAATCCCCATTACATGAAACATCCCAAATGGCAAGAATGCAAAAACCGACATTGTGGCATGCATCAAACCAATGAGAGAATACCACACAATTGAAGTATGAAACCAAAATGTATTAAATGAAACATCAATGGAATAAAAGAATATCACACAAGAGAAAATGATAACAAACAAAAGGCTGGATGTCCCAAAAAATATTCAAATAAATATATCAATGCAGAATCCAAATAAAATCAAATGAAAATGGTTCCAAAGTGTCCGTCCATCAAACCAAATCCAAAGGATGAAAAAAGATAAATCCACTGCTCCATGGGAAAAAAATAGAGGTCAAATCCAGTCTTCAACTATATACAATTTACAAATCCAGGGTCCATGAGCCCAACAATTCAAAGGAAACCTACAAAAAACACTACCTAATAACCAACTATATACAAAAAAGTAGGGCATAGTCCATGCGCCCCAAAAGAAAAGAAAAAATAAATAAAGGAAACCTAACACTAATTAACTATATACAATGGCGGCGGGCAAGTCCTACGGCTCACTCTGTGATGCCCCGGGCCAGGGCATCATCGAACTCCATGTCGATGTCCCAGAGGTGGGCCTCTCCCCTGTCCCCGAGGTCTCGCAGGGATGCAGTCATGGCCTGTTCCAACTCCCTGCGAGTTGCCTCGAGGCACTCAGCCCGCCTCAACGCCCTGCGCATGGAGTACTCAGCCCTGACCATAGTGAGCTGTGCCTCTTCCGCTCGCCACCGCTCTGCATCTATCCGGTGGCCCAACCGCTGCCACACGGAAGACACTCCCATTCCAGGGGCCTCCTGCCCTGCGGCCGATGCCTGCCCCTCTGTTGTTGATGGCCCCGAGCCATCATCGCTCCCACCTTGAGCCTGCTGCTGCGTCCATGTGCCCTGCCCAATGATGCCGGCACATCCTCCATCTGCTGGTCTCCAGTTGGTGGGATGTCCACCCCTGCTGGTCCTCCGGCTCCTGACTGTGGCAGGGATGTGATCTCCACCAAGCTGGATGCATTGTTCGGGGCAGGTCCACAGGGGGCCCTGGTGGAATCTGGGCCGGAAGACGGCACGGAGAACGACTGGTGCATAGTCTGCACAGAGGAGGAGAGGGCCGCCAGAGTGCCCGACACATGTAGGAACCCTCCGACCAGGGCCCCTCCCAATTGGGCCACGTTGGCACGCAGCTCTTCGTGATGACGTGCATGGCCCCCCAGGAAGTACACACATCATCATGAATGTCACACGTGCGCAACGCAACACCAATCAGGACGGATTCCATACGGTCACAGGTTTCCCCGTCCGCAGGTAGTGGAGTGCCAGATGACGTGGGCCTCCCCCCTACCTGCGGACGGGCCTGGGACGGGGCATCCCTGCTGGTGCATGGTGGTGCAGTCACAGGGTCAGGGACAGTGACATGTACAGGCCCCTCCGCGTTGACCTGTGCTGCCTCCTGCCCCTGGACTGCACCACTTGCACCAGTGGTACCACCCCCACCAGGCCCCATGTGCGGCTCAGTGGCGGCCTCCTCCTCCTCTGTGTACACCACCAACCTGGATGGCTCTGCACCGTCTTCCGCCATCGCAAACCCCTGTGGGGGCTCACCCACCCCTTCCGCTGCAGCCGTAGAGGCAGACACGGCACCAGTCCCCTCGCTCCCGGATGATGGTAATTCCTGGGAGGGTGGCTGGGTGTTGCATCGCCGGCCGGTGGTGGCATCCCCGCCGCTTTGCTCCACAGCGCCGTCTCCGCCCTCTTTTTCACTCGACACTGTGTAGAGAGAGACATAGAACACAAGTATCAGGGTACTATACAATAGTCCCCTAGACAGGAAGCAATAGCACATGAGTGGCACTGTCAAACGTCACTTCTATCATGTCCCTCCACAACACATGGGTCAATGCAGGCAACACGCATGCAGAAACAGGCACGGCGCATGCAATCAACATTTGCATCCATGTCCAAGGGCCTCTATTAGCATACAATGTTGTCTTTAAACTCACATGCATCATGGGTCATACTGATCCTATGCACCCACATCACCGGAGGCTCATGCATCTGGCCTCGTACACCACAGACACAATGGATACAAGGATGACTAGACTGCATCAGTGATTCAACACATCGTCATGGACTTGTGTCATGCATCCATGGCGTTTCAAAGTCACACACACGCTACTCAGACACACAGATATGTACACCATACATGTCCATGACAGCAGCACCCATCTCTCACACCCCATTCCTGTCCAAGAACAGAGACAGGGATACATTCATTGTGCATTCTGCATGCTGCTCCGCATGTTGTATTATAACGCATGCACATCCATATGGTTCACGCATGACTGGTTTCACATGCAGCACCATGATGCCCCTGCACACACACATCCATACATGGCCTATGTCACACATACAGGCAAGTAGATGACTACCACTACACTGCTACATGCCCTCTTTCACACAGCAATGCATGGCCACTTACTGCTCAACTCCAGACGGGTCTTCCTGTGAAGGATCTGGATGTGGAGCGCTGGGCTTATGAGTTCCAGGACCCTCGTCTGGATGTTAGTCAGGCGGACCCGGCGCCGGGCCTTGCTGAGGGTCCTGGACCTGAAGTCCTCCCAGCGCTTCCGGATGTATTGCATGTCACGGGCTGCCACCCGCTCCACGTTGATGGCAGCCACAATGTCCTTCCAGATCCCCTTCCATCCTTCATAGTCAGCTTGTGAACTTCCAAAGAGGGCATCATAATTCCCCAGGACTTGCTCCACCAGGATGCCAACTTCTTTGTCACTGAAGCTGGCAGCCCTCTGCCTCTCTGCTGGGGGGTTGCCACTAGTGCCAGATGGTGTTGTGTTGGACATGGCAACCCCCGAGGCAGGTGTGGGTGGGCAACTGGGTCCTGGGGCTGGGCTGTGGAGCGATGGTATACCAGTCGGGAGTCTTTTGTTCCAGCAGGGGTGGTCACAGCAACTGGACCCCTGCAGATGGCTGACGTGCAGGCACCAAATAGCAGGGCACGTGGCCAGCAGGCAGGCAGCAGCAGATGGCAGGTGGGAGCGTGCTTGGGGCTCTGGGGGGCAGGAAAATGGCCTCATGGGTAGGAGCGTGGTCTTCTGTGTGTTATCACGTGGCCAGCTTGATAGGGATTGATTTGGCACGTGAAAAAACTGCACCTCAGCTTGTAATTCGAGGAAAGGCCTTAGCGCGTAAGCGCGTCTGTGACCTTACGCGCGCGGGCGTTTCCCTCATGACGGTGCATAGTGATTCAGCACATGCAGAAACAGCACGTACGCGTGTTAATGTGTGTAATTGGAGGAAAGGCCCTTAGCGCGTACACGCGTAAGTGACGTTGCACGTGTGGGTTGGTTTAAAAGGTACGCGTAGGACGCCATTTTCTTGTACGTGCTTTTTGTGGCGAGCGAGCGGGTGATTCTTGTACTTCTTGTCAGTTCACACGCGATTACTTCACAACGGTTCCAGTTCATACTACTACTATACTCGGACAGAGTTCTATTCTTCTTTTGGCGGGGTTGTTGCCAACGCGCACACGCGCGTCTTTTGCACGTTTTTTTCCAGGCAGACGGTGAGTCGCGCTCGTATTGTACAACTGTGGTTGCCCCCGTGTGTCGCGTACCCATTCTGAGGTCATTGTAGCCAGTGTGTAGCACGCATATGCTCATTTTTGTGTTTCTGGGTGCCACAGCGTAGTACGTGTTCTTTATTCCATGCACGTGGGCTACCAGGGGTCGCGTGCATGTTAAATTTTGTTTTTGGGGTGCCTGAGCATTGCTGATCCATCATCTTCCCCCAGGGGTCACAGACAGCCTTGCTAGAGCACTCTGGTACGTATTCCATCTAGTACCCTACCCCTTTCAGCCCAATTGCCCAGGACAATTGTTTACTGCACCTCCCAGTCACACAAGAACATCAGTGTCATGGTTGGGAGGCGACCAAGCGGTAAGGGAGGCAAAGGTGGCCGACCTGCAAGAGGTGGGCGCGGTAGGGGATGTGGCCAGGATGTGCAGGGTGGCCCAACCCAAGAGGCCAGTGTGTGGAGGACCAATCAGGGACACCTATGAGGAAGAAGGATGCTCTTGCGGTACAGGCTGGGACCCCAGGCACCGCTACCCACTCCGGCACATCAAGGAAGCCTAGCTTCAATGATGCAGAACTAGACGCACTTGTGGGCTACGTGTCAGCCAATGGCCGCGAAAAATGGTGGTGACTGTAGGGTGCAGGACTGCGCCTGCTCAACGTAGGGCCCACTGGCAGACCATCACGTACCACATTAGTTCCCTTGGATTTGTGAGGCGCACAGCTGATGATTGCTCTAAGCAGTGGAATGACCTGAAACACAGAGCAAAGAACAAGCTGGCTTCCAATCATGCCTCTACTCTGGTGACTGGCGGTGGGTCTCCACCAGAGGAGGAACAACTCACTAAACATGAGTCTGTCGCTGGAGCCTTCATCACAGAGGATCAGATCCAAGGCGTGGGAGACCTACCAGATCTGGAAGCAATGTCCGGTGAGTGCCCATGCATGTGTGTGCAATCCATGTGTATGTTGCTTGGGTGATGTGTTCTGATTGAGTGCCAGGTGAGGCTTTGCACTCATGACTGCTATCTGTCACCCATGTGGTACCTCCAAACCATCCGCCGGCCTTGGGTTTGGGTTTCACAGTATCCATTCTGACCGCAGTTGACAATTTGCACCTGATTACTGCACTTGCCCTTCAACTATCATCTTGCCACAACATTGTTCATACTGTTTTCCTGTTCATTCTGCCTGATTGATGAAATCCTTAGCATTTTTACCACACATTTTTGTGCCGTACTGCCCCAAATGTCCTAGATTACACCCCACAATGGCCCACATTTCTTACATTATTATGGGAATGATTTCACCAATCAGGCTGATTGTGTACAGGCCATGTGTAGGTGCACATTACTCTATCATTTTGTGGCCCTGTTTGAATGTTGAACATGACAATTGTCTTCTGTCATGTCGAAGTGACCAACCATTGATGTATCCATGTGCCTGCCATCACTGCATCAGTGAACACTGGCTTTGTTGCAGCGTGTGGCACATGCGTGTTTTGTCACACTATTTTGCATGGTTTATTTCATGATGTCCATCTGACATGGTGGGTGGCATCCAGTACATAAATGTGTTATTTATGTACTGGATATCTGCCTCGTCATGCCTATGTGTGTGGGCTATGGTGCTCATGCCTGTTTTCATTACTTTTCTTTTATGTTTTTGCAGGTGATGAGGCACTTGATGCTGTTGAGGAGGAGGAGATGGCGCAGAGACAGGAGGACTCACAGCCACAACCGGGCACTAGTGGAGGACGTGGGGTGGTGGTGGGTGAAAACCCATTACTCCTACAGGCCATACTGTCCACGGGTGTCACTGGGTACACCTCCGGAGACCTCTATGAATCAGGTGCTGAATCGGACATTGAGACATATGTGCCGTCGCAGGTGAGTGTTTCTGGCAGGGATGCTGTTCTCTCCAACCCACCTGCACCGGGGGTAGACCCCTCTATGGGGCATTCAGTGTTGGAAAGTCCGCCTGTGGCAGTTACAGATGCAGGATCACACTCCACAATATTTGCTCCTGTTCCTGGGCCAGCAGATCAAAGGAGGAATGCAGTCCTGCAGCCTCAGGCAGTGCCAGCACAGCAAGGTGCACATCACCTTGCCCCAAACAGGTGTGGTGCCTGCCAACGCGGTGGCTGTGCGCCACCAGGCTATACTGTGTGGGAGAACTCCATCTACACTATAGCAGCACAACAGGGGGCATTGTGTGAAATGATGGCTCAGGTAATGGATAGGGTGGCCACTTCCATTCCCCCCCTTGAAAGGCAGATGGAGCTCCAGCAGCAGGCAACAGAGTCCATTTGCCACTCACACAGGGAGGACATGTTGGCATCCGACAGGGAGCGACGGGCTGGACTGGAGACTCTGCGCACAGCCATATCTGTAGAGTCAAAGGCCCACAGGGAAGCCCTGAGGTTAGAACACAGCTCCCTCAGAAATACTCTGGGTGAACTTGAGGTTTCCCGGAGTACAAAGTCAGAACAGCAGCTGGAGCAGCTGACACGCACACTCTCAGCTGAGCTCCAGGCAACCCGTCAGGAGATCCGGGCATCACGCGAGGCCATGCAGGCAGAAATGCATGCTACCCGTGAGGTGCTGCATGGGGACCTCTGTACCATCATCCTGCAGAACCAAACCTTTCAGACCTGCATGCTTGCTGCCATGGAGGAGCATGCGAGGGCTTTGCGTGGTCTACCTCCCATATCACACCCACCTTCTAAAGTACCACCAGAGGGTGATGACAGCGACAGCAGTTCTCCCACTGTAGCATAGCCATGCAGGCCATGAGCCCAAGGAGGTTTTTTTTTTTCTCAACCTCCACGAATGTGAGTGTTGGGGTGCACCCTGTACCTCGTCCCTCCTGGGTGGCCTCCCCCCCTGGTTCACACATGGCCATTTTTATATTTTTTTCATTTTAATTTTAATTTTACAGTGTGTTGCTTTGTGTGGCTCCCGTAGGCATCCACTGTGTATTCCAGCTGGGCACATGCAGGCTTGTCCTGTCGTTGGGTTAGACACACCCACCCCTCCTGCTTCCCCTTTCTATGGGCTTGCAAAGGGTGTGACCAAGTGACAGTGGCTACACAGTGATATTGGGCTCCCATAAGTTGTGTGGACAGTCTGTAGTCAAAACTGTGTATACATCCCTAGTGGGGATTGTTGTTCAATTCTCCACTGCATGGTGGATTTATATATGGTTCTACATCCATGACTTTTTCCTTATATACATGTACCTTCTTCATGTCTTAACAAGCCTGTCTACTTTGCAGATGCAGTTCATGTTGTATGCAGTACACTGACACATTTGCCTACCAGCAACACTCTGCAGTTGGAAGGGGTTGATGTGCTGCCTTAGTCAGGTTGTGACACTTGCACTACTTTAATTTTTTACTGCCATATATTGCCACTGTTTGATCATGTACTGATGTTTTGTCTTGCTGGTAAGTATTCGTTCATGTGTGTTGTTTTTTTATTCATTACTGAGAGCAAATTGTCTGTGGCCTGTTTCCATTTGGGACAGTACAGTTTGTGACACTTATGTCATGTGTTGTGCATTCATTACATTGCTTTCACATTGCATGCCATGCCATGGTGTGTTGCATAGCTGAGATGTGGAGGGGTTGGGTGACATGCCACTATTTTGATGTGGTATTTTGCAAGTGGGTAGTCCCTCATGCTGCATGAATTTGTGGCGTTTTCTGACACAGCATTGGCTGTCTTTAAGTAGCTAGTGATGCACAGAATGTAGCACTTCTAGGTGAATAATCTCAGGCTGGTATGGTTGTGACAGTTGACTGTCCCTTTTATCATCATCATTGATTGTCAGCTGGTATGTGCCAGTCCTGTGTGCACTCCGCAGGGGTGTGATTTTAGGTGAAGTAAATTGCCACAAGCTGGGTACGGGCTGCCTCACCACGTGCCCTTTCACCTCTCATGCGCAGCAGGCGTGCATGTGGTTGGGGATGTGGGGCACCACCATGTCCACCGGCATGCCCCGCCAGGTTGCAACGTTGTGAGGACACATGCTGCCAGTATGATCCTGCACACTACTGGGGGCGCATATAGCAGCTGCCCACTAGAGCGGTCAAGGGAGTGAAAGCGTGACTTCAGCACTCTGAATGAGCGCTCCACTACGACCCGGGTTGCTATATGTGCTGTGTTGTATCTTACCTCGGGTGGTGTGGTGGGGTTCCAAATTGGCGGCATCATGTAGGAGCTCAGAGGGTAGGCACTGTCCCCTGGGGTGGTGATAATGGTTGTCATTAGTAGGGTTTTAACATTTCTCAGTCTCTGACATGCATGCATGTGCAGAGGCATTTATACTCATCAATTAGCCATGTGTCGCCATGCCGCCCAGCTTCCAGGTCCCTGTTTAGGGGTGACATTCTGAATATGAAATTATCATGGCTGGACACTGGATAGTTGGCATATACTGAGGTGATGATTCCCTTGGCATCACATACAACCTGCACGTTGATGGAATGCCAGTGCTTGCGGTTTCTATAGATGTGTTCAGTGGCCCTGGGAGGGCGTAGAGCCACATGGGTGCAATCAATGGCACCTAGCACTTTGGGGAAGTGTGCCACCCCGTAAAAGTCCTGGATGACAGCCTGCCTTTCTGCAGGTGTTCTGGGCATGTATATGTGCCTGCGGACTGAGGGGCGTGCAGTCATGATGGCCAACACCTGGTGTAGGCAGCGTGACTGCGTGGTCTGTGAGACACCCCCACTATGGCAGTTGTCCGCTGAAATGACCCAGTAGCCAAGAAGTGCAGTACATTGAGCACCTTTTCCAAGGGGCTCAGTGCTTGGGAGCACAGGGTGGGTGATGTGAGGTCATCCTCCCACTCCCTGACCAGTTCTAGGATTATTAATAGTGGAAACCTGTACCTCCCATACACCTGGTCATCAGGCATCCCAAAAAGGCTGGTCCTGGGTAAAAAAATGCAGGGCCTAGCTATCCTCCTCCTGTGGTGTCCCACGACCACTGCTGCGAGGAACGGTATATTCATCATAGCGTATGAGCTTGTTTGTTGTTTGCGCGCACTTTTATGCTGCGCGGGGCCGCTTATGCCTGCTTCCTGCTGGCGTACGTGTTTCCGGATTAGCGCGTTTTTTTTGGCGCATGCTTTCCCCTGTTCCATTCCATGAATACGTGTTGTTAGCGCACGTGTGGGCGTTGCCAGCATTTACCTCCTGTACTTCCCCCGTAACACCCACATTTTCATGCGTTGTTCCCCATTCCGCGTGTTACACCCCATGTTCCGCCCACTTTTCTTGTGTGCGCTACATGATGTGCGCTTTCCCTGTGCGTGTCGTGCATGCCGTTTAGTGACGTGTGCGCCCACGTGCGCCACCCACGGATTTGGCGCACATTCCAGGTTTCACAAGTGCAGTGCATTCCATGAATCGATGAACGGTTGCATGCGCGGCTTTAGCACGCGTGCGCTGCGATTTTCACGCATGCGCTCCCCTTTTCGGTGCACATTTATTCCATGAGTTACAGTTTTGACTGTTGGTTACAGTTGGGGAGGTTGTGTGTAAGGTAAAGCTGTTGGTAACAGCCAGTGTAGACTGTTGGTTACAGTCAGGGAGGTGTGTGTGTGTAGTTTGAGGTTTAGCTGTTAGTTACAGTTAGTGGTGACTGTTGGTTACAGTTGGGGAGGTGTGTGCAGTGTTAAGCTTCTGATTGCAGCTAGTGTTGACTATTGGTTACAGTCGAGGAGGATGTGTGTGTGTGGTGTTTAGCTGTTGGTTACAGCCGGAGTCTTGACTGCTAGTTACAGTCGGTGGTATATTACAAGAGTTGTCCTTGGTTTAGGACGATGTGTTTTGTTGGGCAGTCTGACTGTTAGGCAAGTTTTAACTCCTGCATCCGGCGTACGGTATGGGTTGTCTACATTTGCAGTGTTTGCAAAGGTGTTGTGTTCTGTGGAGGCGTGCAACATTTTCCTCGCAATTGGTGTTTTGCTATCCACGTGTTTATTCATCATAAGAGGTGGGTTATGTTGGGTGTTGGTGAACATCACTCATCTTTGCCATAACACGTTCTGGTTTTATCTTCTGGCAGTTTGGGTTTGTGGTTACACTTTGCGAGTTGTCTTTGGGGTGGTTGCAGTTTTTCTACATCTGTAGTTCAGGGTGCATCCGTTGCGTGTGTGAATTTTGCTGTTGCCTTTGCAATTTGTTGTGTGCAGGTGTCAAATTTGATCTGGTTAATTCTGGCTGCATTATTGTTGTGCCTGTGCATGGTGCTATTGTCCAGTGTGTTGTTGCCATGCAAATTGTCATGTGTAGGTGCCAAATCTGATCTGGTTATTTCTGGGTGCATTTTGTTGTGCCTGTGCATTGTTCTGTGGTCCAGTGTGTTAGTCTGGTTAGTGTCTGCAGCAGTGTGTGTGAGCGTTTGCCTTCCATTTGCTGGGCACCTTGTTGATGCATAAATGGTTTCCTCTTTTGGTTTTTGGTATGGCTAGCGGGTTGAGTAGGATAGTAATGTGCTGGTGCCTGCGGGACCTTGAGAGTGTGGAATGCTGGGGTGGAATGTTGTGCTTTGAATGTGGGGATTGTAGGGAACAGTTAGTGAGAGAGTGAGCTGAGCTGGTGTGGCCAGTGTTTCTTCCCTGTGTACTCAAGAACTTACCTGTACATCTGGGCATAATAAACCTCCAAATAACTTACCTGTTTCCTGTTTGGTGTATGTTATGTTATGTTACTTGGCATTTATATAGCACCTTATGTATCATTGATATGACCTCAAAGCGCAAAGCGCTGGTAGGTTGAATGCCCTTGGTGGAAAGACCCCACCTTGGTTACTCCAGTGTTCTAAAATGTTGCCAGCATTTGACACTTTTGCGCATTGTGAATCACAATTGTTGTGACACCCTGCATCTTTTGGGCCACAAATGAAGGGAGTGCACTAGTGCATTCCTTCTATTAAGGGATAAAAAACTCTTTAGTGTGGGGGGGTGGAGTAAAATGATGGAGTATTATCAATAACTTTAGGTAGTATTCAAAAACCTAATCCTTCAGTATTTTCTAGATGCAGTATTTCCAAAATATCACACACTGCACTCATGTGTATGGTCATCAAAAACAGATAGTATTTAAAATCCTGCTTTTTGTTCATACACTGCCACACCCAAAATGAGCCTCTGGTCTTCAAGTGCAATAAATACCTGCTCCAACAGGTCTGCTAAACATATGTGTGATTACCTCAGTGTATCCCTAGCTGATGTGCCTTGCTGTTCCTCTAGCTATCACACTGTTTTTAATTACAAACTGGGCGGTTGTGACAAACATCTGATATTTTGGAATACCGGAAGTTTTGCCACTCCACCAAATTCCGAATTACATTTCCTAAACTCCTATTTTATATCTGCTTTTGTGTGGAGGTAGTTACCGCCACATACAAGTATTAGTACATGTGGTAATTACCACAAATTATTGATCCCATGGTGTCCTATGGGACTACAAAATGGTGAATAACAGAAGGGTCCTCATGACTCGGAGCCATGCAGTCCCTCACAATGACAGCATCCTTACCACATGTGGTAACAATATTATTGTTTCGGGGTATTTAGTTTTATTTCTTGATTTCTTCTGCTTGTCCCTTCTACCCCTCACCAGAAGAATACTATCCTTGTTGTATATTAAGTATCATAGTTTTTGGAATGCATTGGTGAAAGTAATGTGGGCATGCAATGAAATGAGAATCACACGGATCCCTGCCCTGCTCACAGGTTCCTCGCGTTCCCACAGCTCCACGGGGAGGCTCTCGACACTGCCATGACTCCTGGCCTGCCAGCTGCTTTCCTGTTAGTCCTGTCCTCCTTTCCTTCCTGCTTAGCTCATCTTGCTTCTATCCTACAGGGCCCAATGTTCTTGGTCCGCTTATCTGACCTTTCCCTCTGACACCTGCGCGCTCTCTGGCATCCTTTCTGGCTTGCTGCACTTTTCCTTGTTCTGGGCTTTTATGTTGACTATCTCACAATCGCGAGCCAAAAAGGCATCCTTCTGCATCTGCGCAATTCATTCATTTCCTTGTTTATTCCTCCGCCAGTTCAAGCGAACCCAATCCTTGCTCATAAACAGTGCATGTAATTAGTGATGAAGTGCCATTTACTAGCCTGTCCCAGAGGACTTGCAGTGCCTCTTCTGCCCTTTGTAAATATTGCGCTAAACACAGTGGCTACACTGATCTGTACCTCCATTGTACGTAAATAATACACTGCTCAATGGGTTCAAGTGCCTGCTTCAAAGATCTGTGCAAGATCTTAGGTCGCTGTTAAGAATCCTGATGAGTTGGATCAGCTTTGCAACTTTCTAAAATGTGTATGCTGATTATTTGGGTAACAGTATCACTTGTTATTTGTAGCACAACAAAAGCACACCACTCTGGCAGGAAGCTGCATATAAAGAACCACGTTATTGATACTATAGTCTGGACAGACATAGACAATAACACCTCTCCTAGTCACACAGCTTGTAGGATGTGGTCAGCGGTGGTCACTGGATATTGTACTGTGAGGACTAATGATCCTAGTCTTCACAATCTCAGGTGAATATTAGATTCTTCTGCAGAGTCCAGTTGAGATCATACAGTTGTAATGCTTCAGTTGAGTTTGTTGAGGTGGCATAGCCCAGCTGGGCATCTGGGTTTTTAAATGTGTCCTTGTCAAGCTAGGTTAGTAGCAATGCTGTGTACCAATGGAATTGGTACAGGAGCTGTGGTCCAGCTGAGTTGTTTGGCGTGTTATTGCCCAGCTCGGCTGAGTTGTTTGAGCTGTCAAAGCCCAGCTACGTTGTTTGTGTTATCATAGCCCAGCTGCGTTGTTTGTGTTATCATAGCCCAGCTGCGTTGATTGAGGTGTGATAGCCAAGCTAGGTTTTCAGAGGTGTCCCGGTTGGGATTGGCAGATTACTGTGCAACCAATTTGTTTGCAGGAGAATTGGTCACAGATTATTGACTGGAGTTTGCCTAATATATATGTGGTTTGTGGGTTTAGGGAAAAAAATAATGTAGGGGGAGTAAGGCGGGGCTGTGACGGGTTTCCCCTGCATATATATCTGGCACAATCGAGCAATCAAAAAATAATTTCAACTAAATCTCCTGCAACCGAATACATTTGCAGTAATCAACCTAAACCTCATGGTCCAGATGGGTTGGTACAGGTGTGATGTTTCAGCTGGGTCAGTAGAGGTATCATAGTCTGGTTGAGTTAATAGTGAGATCATGGTGCTACTTGGTTGGTGCATTTGTTATGGGCCAATTTGGTGGTTACAAGCATCATGGTCCAGCTGGGTTGGTAGAGGTGTCACGATGCAGCTACCTTTTTAGCAGTTTCATGGTCCAAGTGTGTTAGAAGTGTCATAATCCAGCAGGCTTGGTAAAAGTGTGGTGGTCCAGATAGATTGGTAGCAATGTCATGGTCCAGCTGGGTTGGATAGGTGCCATGATGCAGCTCGGATGGATGAGGTTTCTTGGCCTATGAGCAATCCGTTTTGCTCTTTTTTTTAGAGATGAGTGCTGAGATGTCCAGTAATTTTGTGGACTTTTGCAAACTCTTGGTTATATGCTCACTTCCACAGCACTCACAGCATGTTTTTCTTTCTGTTTGCCCTTTTATGTACAATTACTTTAAGGTGAATTCATAACATTTGACCTAAAGCATTTGAACAAATACAATTTGATCTAAACAATATGTCTACCTATACAAGCCCCTCCTTAAGATCCCTTTCCTCCATGTGACAGTGAATTGGAACATAGAGGGGGTACCTCCATAGACTCCGACCCCCATCAATTAACTCTTTATTATAGTTTGGGGTATTTTTCACTATAAGACAATATTGTTATGGTATTTTGTCCTGTAGATCTAATTGTTTAGACAGTTTTAAGGTCAATGAAGTAGTATAGATGAAGGAATGAATGAATGAATGAATGAATGAGGGCCACCACTTTGAGGATGAATGAGAGAGGTTTCTGATTGTAACCTTTTTACTCCAGTAAAAGCGAGAACCTTGTTCTCTCCAACATAGTCCCTTCTAGGCTGAATACCTCAAAATAGCATGTTTTCTTGCAACAAGGTGTGCAGTCTTGGGAGGCTTCTTGTGATGCTTACCTGCAGATCCTGAGATTAGTGTGGCATTGTGAATGTTGCCATTTGCCTGTCTAAATTCTTCATGAGAATCACAGTCCTTCTTTATCTAATGGGCATATTGTCAGTGGCCTGTGAGGTAGGTCTGAAGAAGAACACGGACTCTGATTAGACATTTCACTGGTGTATTCATTAAAGAAAATGAAGAAAGCCTGTCTTTCGCTCTTCAACAAGGCATCCCTACCTAACAAAACTAGCTAAGGTCCTAGTCAGTCATCAGTGAATGTCTGTAAATGAAACCGGCCACCGTCCGACTTTAACCTATCTGAACCTACCACTATGTATAACAACTCAAAGTCATGAGAATTGGCCTCATTAGGAGGTTGGTGGTAACCCGCCGGTGTGACTTGCAGGTTGCAGCCAATCCCGTAACACCAAATCCGGCGCTTGACTGCCCGGCACCATCAGGACATTACTTGTCCCGGCAGCGCGGAAAGTCAGGCACCAGATTTTGTAACTCCCCATTCCCATAGAGTCCCATTGGACTCTATGGGAGTGGGGAGATGGAAGCGATGGCACCATTGCTAACGGTTGCAGCGCTTCCATGAAGAATCTGCCTAGCAGTGCCGCTGCACCCGGCAGGGTCAGACTTATCGGGCGCAGCGGCCCCGGCAGGCAGACTCGTAGTGTGGCAGTTCGGGACACAAGGGTGCTGGTAAGCTTACAGGCACCCTTGTTTCTGGACCACCATACTTGTAATGAGGCCCAATGTCTCCCATCTCCTGAGGTTTGTTGACATATCGTTCAGCCACTTTTCAATAGATGATCGTCAGATAATCTCTAGTGATTTTATCACTTTTATCAGTTTGTATAGTTCATTTATTATTGTTTTGGACTTGTGTTACGTCTCCTCTTTTCTTCTGTAGTAGGGAATCCTTCTCTGCGCCCCTGGCGAATTAATCCAACAATTATCCTTCCCTTCTGGGCTATTTCTTATATTCCTAAATAGTTGATAGTCTTTGATTTCCCTTTTCTCTTTGTCTGGACATATTTTTACAAAGTCCAACTTGTTCTCAGGTTTCTCTTTTACAACTTGTTCTGTTATTTCACTTAGGCCTTCTTGGTATGAATTAGCACTAATTGTATCTTTCCCAAAATATATCTCTTCCTCTTCTTTTTGTACTAGTTGTACGACACTTCCTTCTAGACTGAGATGAGTATGATAATTCCAGGGGTAATTCTTATTCACTCTTGTTATGTTTTCTTTCTCTTGATTCTCATTTATTCTCGTTATGGATTCCCTCTCTTGACTGTGACGAGTATGAGCATTCCAATAATGATTCTCATTCACTCTCATTATGTTTTCTCTCTCTTGACTGGGACGAGTATGATGAGCATTCCAATAATGATTCTCATCAACTCTCACTAGGTTTTCTCTCTCTTGACTGTGAAGAGTATGAGCATTCCAATAATACTGGTCTTCAGCCACTCCCATGAGTCTCCCGTTATCCCTATCACCTTCCTTTCTTAGGGCAAGCATCACCAGGGTGTTCATACGTTGAGGATTGGCTTTCTCTCCTCCTAAACTGGCATCTCTCGTCCTTTCGTCAGTTTCTTTTCCCTACGTTCATATTAGATGGTGATTCGGTATCTCGGGTATTGGCTTCTCCCGTGTCGCCTGTGTGAGAACGGTTTTTGGTGTTGTTACTATGACCTCTGGTTTTCCCCGGTCACCACATCAGTCTCTGCTTCTCTGGTTTCAGGATGCCACAAGTTCAGCTTCAGTTCTCCTGGTATCTCTTCTACCAACAGTAGCACACCTGTCAGCTCTTTGTCTCTTGCATCTCCTGGATGCTGTGAGTCTCGCCTCTGCTTCTCTCTGGAGTCAGCGTCTGTGCCCTTTTGAAGCTTGCGTGTTCTCTTCCTTCATTTGCCACAGGCTCCTCCCCCTTTCCGATTGACGTAGCCGTGGGGCTTCCCCTGTGCAATTCTATGTTTCTTTTTTCTTTCTGTTGTGGTATCTCTTCTCCTCCATACATCCTCTTCTTCGTCCAAGTGGAATGGGGGCTTAGAAGCAGGTTTTACATTTCATGTTGGCAATAACACTCATTAGCCTTCTCTTCACTAATATTGTTAGAAAGGTTTATTTTATTTTTATTTTATTTTTGCATTTGTAAAGCGCACTGCAGCCCTTGGGCATTGAGGCGCTATTAGAAGGCTTAGAGAGGCTTGATTCAGGGTTACAAGAATGCGGCCTCAGCAGAGGCTTAAAGACAGAACTAGTTACGGTTAACAATGGACATTTTCATGACAGTTTCAACACAGTTCGGTAAAAAAGAAGTACATGTCAAAATCAAGTTACAGTATATATATCATGGGTTGTCTGACAAAGATTCTAGTTTTAATGGCCTTCCTGAAGGTTGCATGGGAGTCAATCCCCCTGATGGAGGGGGGAAGGGAGTTCCACAGTGTGGCTGCCATGTTAGGGAAGCTTGTACCGCCCGCTTTCACTCTGCGGGTAGAGGGTACAAGGATTCTGTTGGTAAAGGCTGCTCTGGTGGGCCTAATGGGAGTGTGCAGGCTAATCCTTTGAGCTAGGTAAGGTGGAGCCCGATCGTGCAGGCACTTGTGCGCCAGGGCGAGTGTTTTGAATGTAATTCTCTCCTTGACGAGGAGCCAGTGGACCTACCTCCTGACCTCAGAGATGTGGTCACGTCTTAAGATGCCTGTTGCGGCCCTAAGGGCATCATTCTGAGCTAGTTGTAGTTTGGCCAGGTTGTTATGGGAGGTGCCTACCAAGAGGGCATTGCAGTAGTCCAACCTCGACGACCCAATTATTGCCCTAGCAGTTTAAAGATGTTACTTTACAAGGCCCTCTAGGGAGTTTGTCCTGGGAACGGGATTCCTTGTCCACAAAGGGGAGTCTCTCCCGGTCAGAACCCACTTGCTTCTACCCCTAGCGAGGGTATTGCAGAGTGGGCTCACTTTCCTAGCCTCACAGGGGGGGCTCCCCATTGGGTGAGAAGGGACAAATTCCCATGATTCATCACACCTTGATACATTGTTGTTTGTATTTGTATTTGTATTTATTTATTTGTAATGCGCACCAAACCCAAGGGTAACTGGGCGCAGAGGCAGCAAGAGGGTTGCAAAGCTTCGTTACATACAGTAAGGTGAGGTCCAGCTGGGGTTACATTGCCGGACGTATCACGCCAAATAGGATAGGTAGAGCATGTACATTAGAGGCAGTAATATGCATATTTACATTCAATGAGTAAGCTAGAGCATATATATTCGGGCAGTACTATAAACATATTTACATTCAATGAGGAGCCACATGGTACTGGCGAGTCCGGGTCTCAAGAGTCGTTATGAGTCGAGAGATTTGAGCCAGTGGACGGTCCTGGCTCTGAACTGGTGGTAGGGTAGGTCCTCCCTGCAAGTCGGAGGGAGGGAGTTCCAGAATTGTGCTGCTTTTACTGGAAAGCTATTGCCCCCAGATGTAGTACGTTTGAACCTGGGCACAAGTAGAAGGTTGGAGTTGGCCGTTCTTGAGGGGCGGGAGAGGGTAGGTCTGGTAAATCTGGCAATGAGGTATTGGGGGGCTGCTTGGTGGAGGCATTTGTGAATCAGAGACACCGATTTAAGGAATATCTTGTCCTTGGTGGATAACCAATTGACAGATCTTCTGGAATCTGAAATATGGGCTTTCTTTGGGATACTGAGGGCCGCTCTGAGGGCATTATTTTGGAGGATTTGGATTTTGTTAGAGATATATTTGTTGCACCCTACGTATAAGGCATTGCAATAGTCCAGCTTGGACAGGATCAGCGCCCTGGCCAAGGTGGTGCAGTTGGTGGGGGAGAGAAAGGGTTTGGCTGCCCTGATGAGTTTGCAAGTGTAGGAAGTGGCGGATGCCATTGCGTTCACTTGTTTGTTAAGGGTAAGGGTGGAATCTAGATAGAATCCGAGGGTTTTAACCTCCTTAGCTACCATGATTTTGTTATCGTCAATTATGAATGATGAATATTTGTGGCCCAGTTTGTTGAGGTAGTGTGTCGAGCCTAGAATGAGAAGTTCCGTCTTGTCATCATTCAGGCATAGACCGTGTGAGGCCATCCATGCCTGGATGATGAGGTACACTTTATTAACGAAGGCCAAATCCTTGTCATAATCCCCCGACAACGGGATGAGGATCTGGGTATCATCGGCATAATTAGTGTAGGTGATACCTAGATCGTCTAGATCATCGAAAAGGGGCTTCGTGAAGATGTTATAAAGTGTAGGGGAGACGCAAGATCCTTGCGGCACGCCACACGTGATAGGGGTAGGGTCGGCCGCAGAAGATAGTGAGAAGACTCTCATCGTACGGTTATTAAGGAAGGAATGGATCCAGTTGGTTGCTTCTTGAGAGAAGTGGGCGGCTATTTGTAGGTGGTTACACAAGATCTCATGGTCGACCAGATCAAAGGCCGCGGAAAGATCAAGGAGAAGCAATAGTGCTGTCTTCCCCAGGTCTCTCAGCTCGTCTATCTGTGTCTTGAGATCTATGAGTGCGGTTTCTGTTCCGTGTTGTGGCCTGAAGCCCGATTGTCGGACTCCTAAGAGTTGGAAGTGCTCAAGGTGTTGTTGGATCTGTTGGTAAGCTATTTTGTCAATGATTTTGAGAAGGAATGGTACTGTGGTGATAGGGCGGTAGTTAGTTGGGGTGGAAGGGTCTAAGTTCGTTTTTTTAAGCAAAGGGAGGACCCAAGACTGTTTTAAGTTGTTGGGTACGGTGCCTGATGTGAAAGACGCATTTATTAGTTTGGTAATAAATGGAGCAAGATCACGGGCAGCATCCTTGATCAGTTGAGCGGGGCATAAATCTCCGTGGCAGTTAGAAGGTTTGAGGGTGAGAATGGTATTTTCAACCTCTTTGGTGGATACTTTGTGGAAGTTGAAGGAGGGGTTGTACGCTGGGGGGGAAGGTGGACTCGGGTGAACCTTTTTGTGGGGGATGGTACTCTGCTTGGTGGAGGAATGTTAAGAATATCATTGTTCAATGGCTAAAATGTGGTCCCTTGAAGCTGAGTTCTTGCTTGATTATGGTTAACTATAGTGACACTGAGCCTCATTACGAGGTTGGAGGTAGCCGTGCTGGTAAAACCCTCAAGGCTACCTCCAAACTCGTGAAAAAATCCGGCTCCTGGCAATCTGGAATTACCGGGGTATTCCGACTTTGCCGGACCCGGTAATTCCACCATTGCCAGATGTCGGTGCCTGTCAGTCCCCATTCCCATTTGAGCCCCACAGAGCTCAATGGGAATTGGGATGTTGGATGCTGGTGCCAAGGCATCCGACTTGCTGAGCTCGCGGGTGCCGCTCTGCCTGCCAGGTCAGCCCTGGTGGGCTGACATGCACCCGCAAGCACAGCTCGTAGTATGGCGGTACGTTAGCAACGATGCCGGTAGCACTACCGATATCGTTGTCACCATAGGGCCATACTTGTAATGAGGCCCAATGTCCCACTTCCTTGCTCTAAAAGAGTTACAGCTCAGCCATGTGATGCAGTAAGAAACAAAGGTAGAGTATCATCTACAAACATAATTTGATATCCATGTTTTTAACTTCTTTAGGCCATATGTTGTGTGTCCTGTATAGTGACTCTTGGGTAGGAAAAGTGGTCCCTCTCCTGCATGATTAAAAACATTAGTTAGACCTGCATTATATAGTTCAATCTGTTTAAGCATAAACGGGAATTACCAACATGTGTGTTTTAGTTAAAGGATTTACTAACCACTATAAAACAAAGGCAGGCAAAGGTGATAATCTCAACATTGTATGGATACAATGTGGCGCCAGTACATATAATCACATGCACAAATATTTAGACACAGTGCATATGCAAGACAATGAAACATGGATGGGCCACAGGGTAATATTGAGAATATTTGTCACAGGTGGCTTCAAAGGGTTGTCATGAGTGTTTAGCAGATTTTTTTCATGGCATCATCAATGCTATTATATTTTAAAAGTATAGCACACTATTATCAGGAGACTTATTGCAGCTTTTATACCAGAGTCCATTATAGGAAAACATAGCTATTTGGTTTAAAACGTAAATCGAGGTTTGAACTGTCTGTATGTTTGCTGGTACACACCTTTAGTTGTCATTTTTATTGATTTGCTTAGCTGCAAAAAAAGATCTGTGGAACAAGGTCCTCCACATAGTATGCAAAGAGACGTTTGTTCTTGAAATTGCAAAAAATACTTTTGTGCACTAGCACGTGGTAATTTTCAGTGTGTTGGTATTTATTCAAAAGGCCATATCCAAAAAAGACTGAGGCATATTGTTTCCAAAGGTGAATTGTAGTGGTGGAGGACATTGGTTTATAGATGGCATGTGTTTCATTCAGCATGTACCTTTTCGAGGCCATAATGTATGTATTAGAGTACGTTAGTTAGATGCCCAGACACTAGGTTATGTTACTTGGTTGACATTGGGTGCATATTGAGTTCAATATCAGACTCTGATCAGGAGTTCGCCAGGGGTTTCTTCCGCTTCATGGTTTGAAAGTGGATAGTTCGGTGTGTATGTGATCCCTAAAAGTGAGTTGGTCCTAAAGGTTTCATGGCTTTAATTGAAGCTTATTCCAGAGTTTCATCTCCTGTTAAGAGAAGGAAAATCCTCCTCTTGTGTCATGTTTTAAATGTAGGGTTTGTGGTTATGAAGATACTGGCAATTGTGGATCTGAGATGTTTGTGGATAGTAATTGGGAAACCTTTTGATCAGGAACTGGGGCAGTTGCATCGTAACCATAATGAATGAAGGCGCACAGACTCTTCAGTACCCCTTGCCCATTATGGAGGAGCCGAGCAAGCCCAGTGTAAACACTGAGTGCTCCCTCAGCTGCTTTCTGCATCTGACGGAGTGCTCTGCGGTTTGCCTGAACTGTCAAAGGGAAACATAGTTTCCCTTTGACTTTTTATGTACCCCAGCATGCATATATAATGGGGCATGTAAGGCTGGGGGTGTTTTTCTTCCCCATACTTGCATGGCAGATTGGGGATCCAGGCTAGGGAACTGCACCCCTGAATGTGCGTGAGGGGTGCTCCTTGCACATTCAGACAGTCTGGGGCGGTGTGTCAGAAGCACTGTGGCTTCTGCATGCATGTGCAGCACAAGGAAGTTCTCTTTTCTTCCTTGCTCTTGTTTGTGTGGTGCAGGAGCCAGAGGACTTCCGTGTTACATAGGAGGTGGAGCACGGCGAGGAGCAGAGTCTGTACCAGAGCTTTTAATGCCTGTTTGTGAATGATTGAGTGAGTGTATGATGCATGGGTGGGTGCTTAGTGCTGATGTGAATGAGTGAGTGTATGGTGTATGGGTGTGTGAGTAAATGCTTTGTGTATGAGCAAGTGAATGTTGCATGAATGTGTGTGGTGTGCGATTGTGCTGGGCAGGACTGCTGACTGGTGAGGTGGTGGGGAATGGGGGTTTGGGGCAGATCAGAGCATCATGGGCATCTGATAAAACACGCGTGATTAAGAGTTATTACATGGCTAGACTGGCATTTTGGCGCAGTCAGTCTAGCTATTTCTTTGGCATGGCATTTTTTAATGGGTATGTACAATAAAGCAAGGATGATGAGTGTTATTACAAGGCTAGACTGGCGTATTTCTCCCATGCACATGCACGTTCTCAATGTCACTGGGCCTAGTAAGATCGTTGTTTTGTTCTCCCCTGTTCCCGTCCCTTGCCTTGTCACGCTCTGTAACACTTGTGTACGAGCGTGATAGAAATAAAATATCAATATCAATATTGGTGCACCCAGTTTAGCTATTTCTTTGGCATGGCATTTTTTCATTGGGAATCTATGGTAAAACAAACATGATACATATTATTACATTGCACACAAACACAATTGTTAAGGCTCATTTGAGCGTTATTTAATACAAATCAAAAACAGCTGACACGTGTTTCGAGCAGCAACGCTCTTCTTCCAAGACTGCAACATTATTACCAAGGATATGTACATATTGAACATAATTGTATGAAACAGCCAAAATATAACGATCATCCAGGCCCAAAATAAGATACAGACATGGTACTGTTGAATATAAAACAAAAGTGATAGCCCAACACAATGAATCAATGATATAAGTTGTGCAAAATAACCAATATATAGGTATGTTGCTGCATGTTTAAATATTCTTTTAATCTCTATTACGATAATTGTACACCCATTAGAGGCTACATACACATTTTTTATGCTTACAGTGGAGCCGGGGATTGTACCCTGTACTTACAATTTCTCAATCACACAACTACATAGGTAAGGTCATTACAACTACCTACTTTTGATATGAATTGTACCTAATTAGGTACAATTTCTTCATTTTTTTAATAGACTACAAAATCTGGTTCTTATCCTTGTTCGTTTTTCTCTGCCCCGCATTAGATTTTTGGCTCAAGCATCCTCAAGGTAACCATTAATTTTGGATGTTGTAAATTGGCTTTGTAATAGCAAGACACAATGTGTGACCAGGATTGTGCTTACATGACAGCTTCTATAATTTCGCATTAAATTTTTCCTTTTTTTCTTTCTCCATGTATGTCAATTGTCTTTCAATTCTGCTTAATTTCGTTGACCATTCATCCCAATGTCCTTTTCATGAATATTTGAATTTAATATGTCTTGGTCTTCAACTTTGGTAATTTTGCACAATTTATATCATTGATTCATTGTGTTGGGCTATCACTTTTGTCTTACACTCAACGCTACCATGTCGCTTTCTTATTTTGGCCTGGATGATCGTTATATTTTGGCTGTTTCATACAATTACGTTCAATATGTACATATCCTTGGTAATAATGTTGAAGCCTTAGAAGAAGAGCATTGCTGCTCGAAACACGTGTCGGCTGTTTTTGATTTGTATTAAATAACACTCAAATGAGCCTTAACAATTGTGTTTGTGTGCGCAGTCTATGGTAGCAAATCCACTCTTATCATAGTCCCTAACGTGGACACCTTGGCAGGTGACCACAACCTGCTCCCATCTGCAGCCTCCTAACATACAATATTTCCCGTCAGGGCGCCTAACCTCAACTGTCCACCACTGCCAAAATCCTTTCTTATCCTCTATTTAATCAGTATATGTTTGAACTTTCTACACATATTAATTGAGAACATTTGTAATAATCATAGTTTTAGGAATAATTATGCCATACATTCTTATTGCATATCTAGATGTGTGGGCGCTGGGGCAGGGGGTTACAGAAATCTGTGTTTCATTAAAGTACCATATTACTGGCAATAAAGTAAGTACATATTATAGCAATAAAAGAAAGACATGATTTAGAATTTGATATTACTCTGAGCAAATCAGCCCCCACCATTTTCATATTCAGACACATGGGCATCCAATGAAGATGTGCGTGGGTATTCTATAGGAGTGTCTGAATATGAGACAAGGCAATAGAAAGATGTGACAAAATAGTGTGACATAATCATGACATAAATGTGGGAATAGTGCATACCTTAAAAAAGTAGGAACACAGAGTGAAGGGCATTCTGACTCTGGAAGAAGCTGCAGGAAAGAATATCACTGGTTCCTGTTGGATGAGTGTTGAATATTGATATTATCTGGAGATGACAAGGCCTTATCCATGAAGGAATTGGAACCAACTTAGCCTGAGGCAGATCTGCTTTCATGAAAATGGGAGGAAGGTATCCAGAGGGACCTGCTGACTGGAAATTCCCAGGGAACATGAGATGGTCTCTGCTGGCTTTGTGCCTCGAAGGTGAGTATGAAAACTCCCCAAATGTTATCAGATAAACCCCCTAGAGTCATTGCCTGCGGTGCTAGGGAATTGGGAGATCATTTCCACTAGAGGGTGCTCATTCCAAATAAAAAGTCTCAGTATTTTCGTGGGACATGCAACAGTACTTCCCATTATATTTAAAGCCTAGTGAAAATTGACTGAATGCAGAAAATATTGCATTTCTGTGCACAGAGTACAGGTGTTGACTAATTATTATTCAAAGTGAATAGGATATGGCAGTTTGCTAGTGTGAGTTATAACCTATTTGCATTGTACTTGAAGTTGACGGAGATTACCTTTACATAAATACATAAGTTTGCTGTGCTGTGTATGCTGTGTAAAATACGGAATGCTTCCCAGCACAGACAGTCCAGCATTTTATACGTAATAGGTCAATTGGATCCCTTGGTATTTACAGGTGTAGTCTGATAGATTATTTATGTAAGGTTGCACATTTCCACATATCAGGGGTGGATTGATAACGTGTGACCTGCGAAAGCCATAGATATTAAGAAGTGAATGTGTGGGTGAAAAGAAGTTATCCAGCCTAATGATACTCATAAACACAACCAACCCGAATATAAAAATTCCCTCTCCTCACTCTTGACGATGTACAGAAGGTAGAGTGCTTTGCACTAGTGACAACCGATTTCAGAATGGAGAGGTACTCATCCTTGTATTAGAAAAGCGCAAAGCTTCGGCAGGTGGACTGATATTTTGTGCTCCCTACATTGATAGCACTGGTTTACAGACCCAAACCTGCTGAATTCTGAGGCAACTCATTGTAAACATACATTGAAATTGCACACACATACCAGTAACTCACAGCACCACAGTTCCATTGGAAACATGATCTATGCAACAGTTTTCTAATTCCAGCACTTGTTGATGTATCTTTGCACTCACATTACTAAGTCACGTGCACCACTGTGCCCTTATATTGCTCTCCTCTAGGTGACTATCTAATGGCACTGTTTCCATTCCCTGTTTGCAAATGGCACACTTCATATATTTTTCTGAACCTGCCTACCTCATGCCACTTTCCCCCTCATACCTATTCTTTTGTACATTCTCTTTTCTCGCCCCTGTTTCTCCTTTTCCTCATCAGAATAACTTTCCCTATCCCTGTACACACTTCCCCTGGAATATCATCTTCTTCCTCTTCTCATTCCCATAATCTGTCCAACCTCACCTTGCCTTCTCTCTTATCCTCTTCCCTATCTATTGTCTCCATCTGGCTCTGGAACACCCTTTCTGTCTGTAACCAATCTCACTCTATTCTTTATCTTTTCGTCAAATTCAATCTTCATTTTCAATGTCTTACTGAAACCTGGCTTACCCCTTCTAACACAATAACCCTTGTCTCTCTTTCCTCCTCCATCACAAACTTGCCCATACACCCCACCTTACTGGCAAGGCAGAGGTGTTGGTATCTTATTTTAATCTTCCTGTACTCAGCCTTCATCTCCTGCTGATCTTTCTGTTTTGCCCTCATTTGAATATCCCTTCTGAACTTTTCTCAACACTTTCCCATTTCCTTTCTTGCTTTCTGTTGACCTGACAGACTTCTTATCTTTCATCAATGGCATTGACTCTTTTCTCTCCCTTCTCCTTCCTCTCCCCTGAGCTTTCTTTCTGCTTTCCAACTTTAATCTTTATCTCACTTCTACTGACTCCTCCTTTCACTTATACCAAGTTTGTTGCCCTCCTTTTGACATCTCGGGCTCCTCTCTTGACCTAATTATTTCTTCCTTCTCAGTTAAGACTACTGTCTACTCTCATCCTATTTACACATCTGATAATTATCTTTTTTTCCCTTTCCTCTGATCTCCTTTCTACCCCCTTCCCGCTCCTTCATAGGCCTCATTTCTCCAGTGTGATCTACATTCATTCAAGCCTTCTTCCTTTCTCTCCTCCCTTTCCCTTTCACTACAGTCTGTTACTCATTTTGCCTCTTTTTCAATTTACCATTGAGCAACCAGCCTCAAATCTCCATTATACTAGTATATTACTCTTGACTTACAATTTCCCTCTCGCTCTTTGCCGCCATCTCATAAACTCTGCTCTTTCTGCTGTTCTCACTTCCTATGACTTCCTCTTACTCAGCACCATAGACAGATATTTCTCAGATCTTAACTTCTCTCTTTTCCATCACCCTTGTTATCCATTTCAACTTCTTAACACCATCCCCTCCCTCTAACCCCCAGATTCCTTACTCTCTTCCCCTTCTATTCCTTTGATTTTGCTCACTAATTCAACACTAAGGGTTACTCCCTGCGGTCCTCCCTTTCCTCCTCTCGTTCTTCTACCACCCCATCTGCCCTCTCACCTTCCCAGTCACCCTCTTTCTTTCCCACTCACTCTCTCCCTGTACTATCTTCCTTCACCCCGCTTTCAGACTCTGACACTGCCTCCTTCTTAGCCCAGGCCCATCCAACTGCCTCTCCTCGAGATCCCATTCCTTCCTCTGTAATGCTGTCCATTTACTCACATTTACTTCCCTATCTGACCTACCTCATCAATCTTTCTCTCTATCCCTTCCTTTGTGTCTTCCTTTAAGCATGCAATCATTATCCCAATACTGGAAAAATAGCCCTATCTCTATCCTCCCATTTCTATCCAAACCCCTCAAGTATCTTCTTTCCTAAATTTACACTCTCTGCTTCCCTGTTCAAATTTCATTCAGAACACGCTACAGAAACTGCTCCACTGCATATTTCCAACTCACTTCTGTCTGCAGGTCACAACAAGCTTCTTATATATTTATTCTCCTTGATCCTTCTGCAGCATTCCATATGGTTGATCACGCTACCCTTCTTTTTTTTGGTCTGTCATTCAGTGGTTTCGTCCCTATCTTTATGACTGCTTCTACTCAGTTTCCTCGATGGACATTTCGACTCTTCCCACCCACTACTTTTTGGCATTCCCCAAGGTTCTGTTCTCAGCCCCTTATTGTTTTCTCTTTATGCAGTGCCTATTTCCTCTCTAATAACTTAATTTAAGCTCTCATGTCACTTCTACACCAATGAGTCCAACATTTTCTTCTTCTCTGCTCCCTTTCGGAACCGCCACATACTACTCTCTCTTCCTGCCTTTCGGCTATCCAAGCCTGCGTGTGCACACACTTTCTCCACCTCAATAGCTCTATGACCGAAATACTATTCTTTCCCTCATCTTCTCCTTTCGTCTCATTCATTGCTACTGTCCTTTTATTTTCCCCTTCTATTCCTCCTTTCACTTTGTCCACCCATAATATCTGCGTCATCTTTCAATCTTAGATTCTTCTCTTTCTTTCTCTCCTCACATCGCCAATACAGCTCACATCTGCTCCTTCCAATTTTGCCATGTTTGCCCCTCTCTTTCCTTTCAGGTCGCTAAACGTCTTATTTCCTCTCTGTTTTTCCCCATCTGGACTACTGCTCCCTCTCGTGCTCGGTCTTCTAACTTCTCATCTCACCCCTCTCGGCTCTACTTATAACTCTGCCCTTCGTTTAGTCGAGCTGCTACCTGCTTCTATCATTTCTGCTCTCCTGTCTCTTTCCTTCCTACCTTTCGACTTCTGTCTCCTCTTTCACTTCCTTTGTATTGTCTTTAAATGTATACATACACTTGTCCACACCTATGTTTCCTCTCTACTTTTCTTTTATTTCCCTACAGACCCTCTCCATTCTCAGTCACTCTTTCTCCTCACTGGTCCAAAACCTCCTTGCCCCTCCTCACGATTTCGTTCCTTCTCTCTTCTTGCCCCCAGACATTGGAACTCCTTACCCCTCTCCATCCACTCCTCGCCTTCATTCAATGTTTTCTACACCCATCAAAAAACGAATCTACTCTCTCTCTCTTCTCCAACACCCCGCCATAATCTACTTCATTTATCATCATGACGATTCATTTTTTGTAAAATATTTGTATTGAATGTATATACTGCACTTCAGTGAAAGTGCTTTATAAATACTAATACATAAAATGTGGCAGAATGCGCTCAGGTAGCAAGAACATCATTTAGTGACCGAGACTACCTGTGGCTATAAGGTGAGTCAAAGGTCCGCCAGGACACCCAGGTTTTTCATTGTTGACACCAGTAGAGGTGGGGTGAAGTGTTAATAATAATAATTTAGCATTTATATAGCGCTACGAACCCTGATGTATCTGAGCGTTGCTTATTATTACCCATGGTGTGTGGTGGTCATTTATCGACCTCGGAAGGATGAAAGGCTGAGTTTGTCCCTGCCTGGATTCAAGCCTGCGTCAGCAGGCTCTGCACAGATGTCAAAGCGAGCGCTCTACTCACTGTGCTATCGGACCGGCTGGACTTAAAATTGCTGGACTCCCGTTATTTTTAGTCACCTGTGTTTTGACTGAGGTATATACATGCGGCATCTGGTACTGGGTCTCCATGACCCAGGGCCCGACTATATAACATAAGACCATGAACATATATCAAAGACCGAAAAACTATGTTTGTGGTTACATGTCCACTACCTAATAGACCTCTGCTTTCATTCTATTAATTCACCTCCACATTTAATGCATCTGACATGTTGCAATCACCAGTATCATTTTCACACCTCAAAGAACACTGGGTAAAACCAGTCGAAAAGCAGGCACATACTTAATAATTTTATCTTTTTTCTTAAAAAACCTATCGCACCACTTCTCCTACATTAAATATACATTTTCTAACATCATATCAAAAACACATTTGCGGATTTAGTAA